>NC_134578.1:51812074-52117221 GCF_050947875.1 Dermacentor variabilis
CCTTGCAGCCATGAACAGCTGCTGCCCATTGCTTCGCTGACTTTCATTTCGTATTCTTTTTTTATGCGCAGCAATGAGCGGTGATGCTAGCGATAACAGCGATGCGGCAGCGTCCGAGCTGCGAGGCACGTTCGATACAATGACGAAGTTAGAAAATAAAATAAAATGGTTCGTTAATGCGGCCTAGGAACACATGCCGTTCGGGGCAGAGAGCTTTATGTTACGCGCAGCGACTGCTGAAAAAGTATGGTGCTCAACTTTTGTTTGCAGAAGAAATGTAGCTACTTCTAAATCGGTACACGTGCAATATTTGCAGTATTGCAATAATGCGCTCTCTGTCAGCCTCTGTAGCAGGCTAGTGCGCTCGAGCGTTGTTAGCTGTTCTGCATTCGGCTGAAGATACGTGTTTTCATGTTTAAATTGTGTATGGAGTCGTTACCGTATAAATTTCATTGTTTCTTAGCATTTATAGCAGTGCTTCCTTAACAAAAAAAATATACGCATTACGTGAAGTAATGCAGCATCTCCATTATAAAGCTTTGCAGGCTCCAGTATTGCTTCTACGAAGGAACGTAGCGTCTATATTCAATAGCTTTGAAGCCTCCAGTATTGCTTACCTTCTGTCTGTCATTCTGCGTATTGGAAGAATCTCCATAAGTTCCTCAAAACATACTGCACAGCCAAAGGACATCATGCATACTCAAGGGCAAAATTCCAAGTATCAGAAGACGATGCCTTCGAAGACAGCAGATGAAGACACCCAACACAAGGTGCTTAATTGCAGCTGTTTAATGACGGACGCACTGGCTTACACATTCGAGATTATTTTTGCAGCCATTTTATTTCGGCATGCAACCATTCACATAATTTTGCTACCCTAATTCAACCTCCTTCGCAGAAGTACAAGATACAACATCATATTTTCCCCTTCTAAAAGAACCCCATATTGCGCAAATTAATTGCTGGCGTTTATGTGCAGTTTTTTTTTTCATTATGTGGATAGTTGCAAAAAGTCTTATCAGTGTTTTGCTTGTGCAAAGTTACTGCCATCACGCCATTAATTTCCGACTATTCTCCATTATACCGGTGTCACAGGACCACCTTCAATCGCTATCAAGTCCGATCCGGATTGACATTCTCCACTGGTATTGGCTCCATCACGCAGCTTACGCAAAGCAACCAGTCGCGACCGAGAAATTCAAATCGGATTGGGCGTGATCGCGTTTAAAAGTGCGCCGTGTGACTACCGTATTACTTGCATTTCGTTGTTCCTTCCCGTTTTCATGTATCTGCCTCTTACAATCTTGAAGCAATAAATTGTCTATTTTCGCGTTCTTGACTGTGCAGCAAGTTGGCTTATATTTAAGCAACATGTCACATTTATTTACGATACACCTTTTGGCGTGAGTTACAATATGTACAATATCATAAGCTATAAAGTTCCACTTCCTCAACAGTTAGCATTATTGTTGAGCTAAGTTACAGCTTCAAACAGCAAATATGAATTTAAATGAAACTAAGATGAAGTTAAACACCCTTGCGCGCTCGTCGTCACAACATATAAACAGCGGCACAAGCTCCTGCATGAAATCATTCGATTTAAGCAACGTCATGGGTCACACACAAAAAAAGAAGAAACGAAACTTGAATCAGGGCCTCCGAGATTCGGCGGCGTGCGCGGTCATCTTGGAGACTGGTGCGTTTCGCCGATTCCGCTAGGTGCGCTGAGAGCCAAAGTCGGCCGCAGGCGCCTATGGGAATGCCCACTCTTTCCGTTAACTATGTCACTCTATGTGTTAACAGGAAGCTTTAGCTCGCGCCCAACTCCGACGCGGCCTATTCAATTACATGTAAAACACAAAAACGTTATTATGGGAAAACCCCCGGAGCGATCTTAATGAATTTTTTTGCATTTGAAAGAGAAAGTTAAATTCTAGTGACTGTGGGAAGCGGAACTTCGATTTAAGGCTTGGATTTTCTTAAAACAATTTTCAAAAATTAGACAGTTTGAAAAGAATAGAAGCACGAAGTTTACAAATTTATAGCTCTGCATCAAGAACTCAAAAGTTGTATTTTCCTATCATTAAAATTTTTATATTCATGTGTAACGTATCAGGTCTGTCCGCTTTAGATGTGTTATTACATGCAATTCACAGAATTGTAATATCATTTTTCGTTGCTCAGTTACAGAGTTTCAAACTTGATAGTTTCGTTTTCTGAAAATTTTCAATTTTTGCCAACCTTTAATAAAAAATTGACAACCTAACTCGGAAATTAGAAACAAAAAGTCGCTAGATTTTAGGTTTTTCTTTTAAATGCAACAAACCTCATCAAATTTGGTGCAGTGGTTGCCGAGAAAAATGAATTCTCCTTTTACATGTATTTAGATAGAAGCATCCGAGCTAAAGCTTCCTGTTAAGGTCCTGAGAGTCCGCGCGGATTACAGTATATGTAATGGGGGTGGCAATCCATCTGCTTTAGTAATGACTAAATGATGTGCTTGATTGTTTTATTTGTCTCTGCCATGTAGTAGGCTGTGTTGTATACTTCCATTACAATTTATTTATTTATTTACAGCAACCGAACGCGTTGCCAATGAGTAACTTTGAGGAGCCTCATGTTACATGCTTTTCATTCCTGTTTCTTTTGCGTCGTTGATGCATAGGCGCATAACCACGAATTTAGTAAAGTGGATGTGGTAATCTGTGGTGTAAAGACCAAACTAAAGGAGGAACGTGGTTCTTCCGCCAGCCTACGTATTGTTGAGTGATTAACCGCAGATAGTCAAACAGGAATATTCGATGGGTATGTCCACAAAAGCAGTTTCAGCAACGATTGGGATATTTGAGCTCATTGGTACGAACTCAGAGGTATTCGTTATTGCACGAGTGTCACCCGCCCGGGGTGTCAGCACCTTAAGGGGGAATGGTAGGGTGAATTGGGTAACCATCGTTTTCCCTACTACTGTAAAAAGGTCTTAACGTAAAATTTTCAATGACACTTCCTAATGTCAAATTTTTAGTTCCTAATGGTGATGTCCCTTACCTTAACATAGAATACGTGTTTCGGCTTAAGACGTCTAATACCTTTTTGTGTTTATCTAGTATACTTTATGGGGGGGGCAGTTTTTAGAGTTCGATGCACCTTTTGTAAGGCACTATTGACAGGATGAGCACTAAAATTGTCATTTATATTCCAAGAATTACTGTCCCGAAACAAAACGAAGAATTTCTGTTTGTATTGGCAGCGTCCGAGAAACTAAATATAGTTCATAATTGTTCGTAATTATAAGGGTAGAACTTCTAGCTTTTCATTTGTTTAATCAGTGTGACGTCGAGTCTTCTAATGTTTTAACTTCAGCTTTATGACCAGACAATGTGTTACAGGCCTTAACGCTTTCACTATAATCTGACAAGTAATATGACTGAGTTACCACGGTTGATCTGGTGGATGACCATTGATATTAGGTTATCTGATTTACACGGTTTTCCTAAACGTTGTAGGTGGATGGATGGAAACAACTTTATTTTGAATCCGGCAAATTTGACGACCGGGGCTCAGGTCTCCCATGAGGGGACTTCGAGGCCTTGCCTCGTCGCCGCCTCTCGGGCTTGCTGGACAGCTCACTCTTGTGTCTTGAGGTTGGAGCTGCGCAGAGCGGCGGCCCACTTCGACGCAAGAGGCTCCGGAGCTACTGCCATTGTAGCTGATGCAACCCGACACTCCCACAACATGTGTGACAGCGTCGCTCTAGTTTCCTGGCATAATTTGCAAAGAGCAGTCGGGTATTGCGCGGGGAAAATGTGCTGCAATCGCACCGGACTGGGGAATGTTTGTGTTTGCAATTGTCGCCAGACGACTGCCTCGCGACGTTTCAGCATGGGGTGAGGTGGGGGCAGCAACCGCCTGCCTAGCTGGTAGTGCTTGGTGATGTCATTGTACCTGACCAGGTGTTCTCGCGTGTTTTGAGCCCGGAGTTCCGAACTCGAAGAGGCGGTCTCCGATGCTGCGCGGCGGGTCAGCTCTCGCGCAGAGCGGTGTGCTACCTCGTTCAAGTTAGGGGGGGCCCTCATCGGTGGGGGTGGCGACGTGCGCTGGAAACCACATGATCGCGGTGTTATCGAAGTGCTGTCTCCCAGCTTTCCTTAGAACCTGGAGAGCTTCGGAGGAAATGCGCCCCCGCGTGTAGTTGCGAACTGCGGATTGTGAGTCGCTAAAAACTACCTCGCAGAGGGGGTCGGATAAGCGCAAGCGCAATCGCTACCTCTTCTGCTGTTTCGGGGTATTCCGTCGCGACACTACACGCGTGCGTAAGCCGGGAGCTAACGTCTACGACTACCGCCGTGAACCGGTGTTCTCATGTGTACTCTGCGGCGTCTACAAAGCGCGTAGTCCTCTTTCCACCCAAGGAGCGCAGCAGTGCCTTGGCACGGGCTTGGCGTCGGCCCCGATTAAATTCGGGGTGCATGTTTCGACGTATAGGGGCGACAATCAGCGTGTCGCTGAGGTCAGGTGGAATGACCTGTTTCTGACCGTGTTGGACGTGGTAGTTGAAGCCGAGTTTCTGCAGGATGTACCGGCCCGTGGCTGTCAGAGACATGCGTTCGAGTTGAGAGGCTCTTTGCGCATCCACGATTTCCTCAAGCGTGTTGTATACCCCCCGCTGTAACAGACGAGCAGTGCTTGTGGACTCCGGTAGGCCAAGGGCGATCTTGTAAGTTTTTCGTATTAGGGTGTTGATTTTTTTCCCTTTCGGTGACATTCCAGTTGTGGAAGGCAGCCACATACGTGATGTGACTGATTGCGAAAGAGTGTATGAGGCGCATGACACTGTCCTCCTTCATGCCCGTGTGCTTGTTTGTGATGCGTTTGATCAGGCGGGTAGCCACTGTAACCCCGCAGTGGCGTCTGCGTCAGCAGGCGTTTGGTGTGTCGCGACACCACGTACCCGAGCACACGAGGGTTGGACCCTCCCGCGTGTAGCCGTGCGCGGCTTAGCCGTGTCTGGGGAAAGGGGGATCCTGGAGGTTGAGCTGATGCTGGGTGTTTGGACCTTTATGGCCCCCCGGCGGAGGCAACACACCCCTTTGGCCTCTGCTTCACATAGACGGCACCCCCAGACTGACCCACCTGGAGGACATCGGCTGTCGCCTTTTCCTGTCTCTCCCTCCTCGAATCTTCGTCTTTATCTCGCACTTTTTGACCTTTCCTGTCTCCTTCTCTCTTCTTTTTACTTCCTTTCTCCTGGCGGCGAGGGTTAACCCTGTGTGGCTATCCAACCTTGGGTATACCATATTCGGTTATAGTGACGGCGTAAGACTGGCGTCATGCAGACTTGTATGCAAGCTCTGCCGCGTCCCCTCGTTGGGCTCCGTGGTGGGCGGTGGGCGCTGTTGCCGAATATATACATTTTTTCTTGGAAACTTCTTCCCCCCCCTTGCTGATCGCCCTCAGAAACGAGGGCGCACCGAAGATGTCCAAGTTTTTTGGACGCCAAACCCAGAATTTTCGCCGCTTTCACGTTATTCATTCTGAAAAGCCAAGAAAAGTAGTCCGAAACATTTCACCGTTCCTTGTTTCAAAATCCCTGACTGATGTTTTTGGTCCAGGCTACAAGGTGTCGAGGATGGCAAGCGTCGACCTCCTCTTGGAGCTCCGCGATGTAAAACAATATGAGAAACTACCGCAACTAGTGTCATTTGGGGAGACCCCCATAACAGTAACCCCGCACCGTACAATGAACACCACCCGTGGTGTTGTGTCAGATGATGATTTGCTTGAGCTGACTGAAGCGGAACGCCTGGAGGGCTTCAGCGAACAAAATGTGATCAATGTCAAAAGAATTAAGATGAGGCAGGATGGTAAAGAGGTTCAGACGAAACACCTAATAATTACTTTTGGATCAAGTATCTTGCCCGAATCAATCGAGGCCGGGTACATCAAGCTTCCTGTTAGGTCGTACATGCCAAACCCACTCCGATGTTTCAAATGCCAGCGCTTCGGTCACAGCTCGCAGAGCTGCCGAGGCCGCCAAACTTGTGCAAAGTGCAGTGCTCAAGAACACACCTCTGAAGCTTGTGAGAACGCTCCACACTGCGTGAACTGTGATGGTGAGCATGCCGCATACTCGCGGTTGTGCCCGTCTTGGAAGAAAGAAAAAGAAATAGTCACTATCAAAGTAAAAGAAAACATATCATTCAAAAAGGCAGGCAAGCGGGTTGCATACCTTCCTAAGGCCAGCTTTGCCGAAGTGGCGCGTTAGGGGGCTGCGTCACAACGGCCTCCGGCGGCTGTCCGACCCACAGGCAGTGAGTCGGCAGTTACGCCATCTGCCCCCGCGGCGGTCGCAGCTAGCGCTGCTCCGTCAACCCAGCAGACGGGGCCACCGACCCCGAAGGTGGGCGCAGCTGATGCTGCCCCAACCTCCCCGGCCGCTTTCAGCGCTGGCAACAGCCGGCGCAGCCAAATCCCTCAGGGAGCCCCATCGACCTCCGGGCTGGTGGGCGCAGGGGTCTTGCCCTCCAAGGTGGGACTCACTCTTGTAACTTCTCGCTCGCAAGAGCACGTGTCCGGCGCCTCACAAGAGGCAATGGACACTACACCTGTCCTCAAGGCGCACCAAACGCCTAAGGAGCGGCGAGGCTCCCTCGAACGCTCCAGAAAGGGCAGAACCCCCGTTTTAGGGCCTCGAAAGAGCTCTGTAACCTAAGGCATCACCTCCGTTTCCATACACACAGCACTTATTTACATTCAATATGAATACATAAATTATTCAATGGAACGTCAGAGGTCTTCTTAGGAACCTTGATGACGTACAAGAGCTTATCCAAAAACATAATCCAAAAGTGCTGTGTTTACAGGAAACACACTTAAAACCGCAACACACAAACTTTTTCCGACCGTATATCAAGTCCCGCAAAGATCGCGATGATGCTGTCGTATCATCAGGCGGTGTTGCCATTCTTATTCATAAAAGCATCGCAGCGTTTACAGCTACAAACGCCCCTTGAAACAATGGCGGTCCGAGCTGTTCTCCCAAACAAACTCATCACCATTAGCTCTCTTTACATACCCCCAAATTACAAATTAACGAAACATGAATTCCAATCCTTTATAGATCAATTGCCAGAACCTTATGTTGTTCTTGGCGATTTCAATGCACACAGCAGCCTGTGGGGAGACTCTCGTAACGATGCGCGAGGTCGTCTCGTTGAACAGTTCCTTTTTTTTTCTGGTGCGTGCCTTCTGAATAAGAAGAAACCCACTTATTACTGTCTTGCAAACAATACCTTTTCTTCAATTGATTTGAGCATGGTTTCCCCGTCCATACTGCCTGAACTCGAATGGGAAGTTACGAACAATCCTTACGGAAGCGACCACTTCCCCATACTATTAAGAACACTTAAAGAAAAGGAATATCCACCACAGGTTCCCAGGTGGAAGATTGACACAGCAGACTGGGAGCAATTCCGAAATTTAACTAGTATATCATGGGATGACATGTCTTCTTTAGAAATCGATGCTGCTGTGGAGTACTTTACAGCCTTCATTACAGATGCCGCATCTAAATGCATACGTCAAGTAAGTGGCTCGGCATGCAAACGGCATGTCCCGTGGTGGAACGAGGAATGCAGAATCGCACGTAGGAGTCAGAACAAAGCGTGGGGGTTGCTACGCGCTTCGCCCACTGCAGAAAATCTTGTCAACTTTAAAAAAGTAAAGTCCAAAGGCAGGAGAACCCGCCGACAGGCTAGAAGAGAAAGTTGGGAGAAGTTTTTATAAAGTATAAACTCCTATACAGATGAGGTCAAAGTCTGGAACAGGGTAAATAGAATTAAAGGGCGACAAACATATTCACTTCCTCTAGTAAATACACAGGGCGATACACTGCAAGATCAGGCAGACTCACTGGGGGAGCACTTTGAGAGCATATCAAGTTCAAATCATTATTCGCAATCCTCCCTGAAATATAAACAAATAGAAGAACGTAAGCCATTAAAAAGAAAATGTCGAGAGAATGAGGCTTACAACCGTCCTTTTAGTATTGCCGAATTGAGAGCTGCCTTGAGCGCGTGCAAGAGCTCCGCACCAGGATCTGATAGAATCATGTATGAAATGCTCAAAAACTTACACAATGACACGCAAGTTACACTACTCACACTTTTCAACACCATCTGGGATGCAGGGTATCTTCCAACCGTGTGGAAGGAAGCCGTTGTGGTCCCTGTTTTGAAACAAGGCAAAGACCCTTCCTCAGTGGCAAGTTACCGCCCGATAGCCCTCACAAGTTGCATTTGTAAGGTGTTTGAAAAATGATAAATCGACGACTCATTCATTTCCTTGAACAGAGCAATATGCTTGATCGTTATCAGTGCGGATTCCGAGAAGGGCGTTCCACAACCGATCATGTCGTACGTGTTGAAGGGAATATCCGGGACGCATTTATACATAAACAGTTCTTCCTATCGATATTTCTCGACATGGAAAAGGCGTATGACACAACATGGCGTTACGGAATCTTAAGAGACCTGTCAGAAATGGGCATCCACGGTAATATGCTTAACATAATAGAAAGCTACCTGTCCAATCGTACCTTCCGGGTAAAAGTCGGCAATGCACTCTCACGTCCTTTTACGCAAGAAACGGGTGTACCCCAAGGAGGCGTGCTAAGCTGCACGCTCTTTATCGTGAAGATGAACACGCTTGGTGCTTCATTACCACCGGCCATTTTTTACTCTGTCTATGTGGACGACATTCAAATAGCTTCAAATAGATACAAACCCCCTATTCAGAAATGTGTCTTAACTGGAAGCTCATGTCTGACTTGATATAAATTACGTCTTGTGCGAACGCGCCTGAGACGCTCATTGCGTTTCTTTTGGTTCGTTCGCGACAGGCGTCATTTATATCACGTCAAGCATGGACTTCAAGTTAAGATGCATTTCCGAACACGGGGGTTAATCGCAAATCTTAAAACCTTAGCGAGGCATCCACTAGTAGTTCATGCGTCAGGACAAGTGGCGATAAACGCTGGTTGAATTGGCAAAGAGCACCTGAAACAGTGAGCTCAAAACCTTGACTTTCACAAGCAAAAAGTAACAAAGAGACATCCACGAACCAGAACACCTTTACAAGTACTGAATTATAGAGGCGGCTAGCAAGAAGTCAGTCATGGTAAGCAAGAAAAATGTCTCTTAAGATTAGTGCTACGGATGAACCAATACAGATGCCGCTTTTTTTTTAATGTAAATGTGTTCATTCCGTGAGGCAAACGTTGATCTTAAGCACAGCCCAAGGAGCTCAAGAAAGCCGCTCACAGAAACAGCAGAAGCATTCTGGAACACAACTGAGCCGTAGTGGTGAATATAGTCCTCGACGCACTGTAGCAGTGCGTCATGCGGTAAAGAGTAATACAAGTCTTTGATATCAACAGAGCAGGCGTTGAGGCCCTTGTCGTTATTTGAAATGTACGCTATGATCTCCTTAGAGTCCTTCACCAGAATAGGGTCGTCACTTGTTAGCAGGTTTTTTTTCATGTAAAAACAAGGTAACAACTTTCTGCCACGTCCCCTTCTCAGAGATAATGACTCGCTAGTCAACCTTAGGGTTTTGACAGCAAAAAACAAATCCAAACAAGGATTCTTGCTTTGGTCAATTGAACTGGGTAGCCACTTTAGACTCAGTGCGTTACAAAGTTTTCTCGCTTCCGTTCCTACTTTTAAATGTGACAAGCCATCTCGGCAGTTGAACGCAGAACTAAGAGCCTCGTGGGCTTTTTAGGCAAACACGTCATTTGGTAAAACAGCAAAAGCTCCTTCTTTGTCAGCGGTTAGCAACGAAAAGAGATGCTCTCTAAAAATACCTCGACGCTGTTTACAGGTAAGTTTTGTGGTGTATCTAAAGACGTCGTGACGCTATTTACAAGTAAGTTTTTGTGGTGGCTATTAGACTGCGACAAAACGTGTACGCCTTCAGAAACGCAACGTTCAGTCTCAGCTCCAGGGGCTCGCTTGGCTATTTGCCTAACAAGAGTGAGTAGTTCCAGTGGTGACAGCTGAGATTGCACGGCAAACTTGAGACCCAAGCTTAACACCCGTTACACTTCTTCCGGAATAGGCACATCACATGCCGTATGGACTGGGTCGCTTGGCGTGGGTGGCACGGAATGAGGACATAAGTGGAAGAAGTTGTGAGGAGTTTCTTGAAGCACATCCCAAAATAAAATGACAACTATGCGGCCTGTAAAATGTTAAATTGTTTCAGGTACGTCACGCAGGCGAGAATTAACGGACGTCTTGAAAATGTATCTTGAACGTAGGCCACTTCTGACAGGCAAGGTTTCAGAATTTGAATAAAAAAATAATTTCTTTAGATCGAGGCAGAGGCATTTTACGCACACGAACTAGTACATGTTGTCCAGGCCGGCTGAAACATTTTCCGCGGTAAAGTGATGGCGCTAACATAATATATATTAAACCAGTGTAACAGTATCACGTGCAAGCCTAACTTGCCACCTCTTCAAATAGGCGGTGTTTGAGGCCGTCAAGCAAACGAACGAGGAAGGTGCCTGGAGGTGAAAAAAATCACGCGCCGGGTACTGCACGAAGTATTCTGGTACAGTCGTGTACGAAAGAGCGCGCTCAGCGCTCTGCAAACTGCCGCCACCTAGAGGAATGTGTAGGTAAGATCGAGTGAAGCGGCTACGGTGAAACCTGCCGAAGCGTCCCGGGGAAGGAAGGTAGGTGGATACGCGCTGGGTTGAGCTCCTGTGGTAGTTGTTGCTGGTTTTCTTTGCGATACAAACGTGGTAGGTTCGTCGCGTGGTGACATCGTCGTCGCGCTCCATACGCTGTGTGTGCAAGTGAAAGCAGGCAACGGTGAGCCGACGATTGTGGCTCAATCTCGCGTGAGCAAGGGGAGGAAGCGCGCCGTATTCCTTCGCGCGCATTGCACCATGCCACCGGAGTAGGGGATGGAGCGGAGATGTTGTAGTACGGACGCGCGCGGTCGCGCGCACCTTAGCTTGAAAGTGATCTGCTTTCTGGGCACCAAGTGGGCCGATGACTTGTAGCTTTGCGTGCGCTGTGTTCTCACCGCTGAATTTGCGTTGAAGCGATAGACAGAACGAAGGTCACTTCGCTCGCTGCTACTGCAGCGATGCCTCGCGCCAGCGTTTTCACATCGAGTGTACGCAGATATTTGCTGTTTGCCCGCGCGCTGATACCATGCTAGGTAATTTAAATAGTAAACGAATGTTCACAACGGGGCGTTCTACTCCGGCGGCTGCGGCGTGTGGCGCGGCCCCGCGAGCCCCGTCTTGAATACGATCTGTGATGCGGACAGTGTAGACGTCTACGCGCACCGAGGGCCAATAGCGTTGTGTGCGCTATAGCACACATGCGCTGGCGCGTCACCCGACTTCACGAATTGAAACATCACTAACTTTTTTTCAGGGATGCACAGTACAAATATTTATTCAAAAACTTGGCACGCATTGTTCTCTTTTCCCAACAATAACTCGCTCGTTCAGATGGTCACTAGGCGTTGATTAGGCTGATTATTTTCATACTATGATGGCACATGCCGACAACGAGGGATCGGCCGAGAATCATGTCCAAGTGCTGAATATGATGATTATATCCATGGTATGGGACATACCGGCATGCCCAGAATGGATGACTAGACAAAAGTGGGCGGAATAAATAAACTGATGTGCCTGAGCAGAACAGACTAATGGACTGTTGTTGATGTTGCATTACGCGATATCGAGAACTAAAGGGTTACGCAAGAGACAAGACTGCAGAGGAGTTTTACTTTTCGTCATCATACGTGCCTCGTTTTAGCTACGCATGACGTTTATGTCTAAAGTTTAGCTATCCTACATGGAATCGGGAGGTTTCTTTTCAGTCTCATATGGCTGCGAGTACATGCAACGTCCTACTGCCTGTGCAAAGCATATGCACTGCTATGTACCTGTATTGAGATGCATGACATGCTCTATCATGTCATCTATCAGTTCAACCGAGCTGATGTGGTTTGGTGGCCGTTCTTTTTATAGTGTTCTCTGGAACCTTGCAATGAAATACTGCACTCCGCCAATTGAAATTGTTCTGAAGGATATGAATTTTTTCATATATTTGCACCAAAGTGTACGTGATTCATATGAAAAACCAGGTATGATTTCTGTGCCGACTATTTATAGAGGTAGCAAAAGGTAGCCAAGAAGGCTGAACACGTGATCGTCTCAGAGATCGTCGCCTTTTTCTCTAGTCCAAGGAGGCGGTTTGTAACAATATGCCTGTATCGCAAAGTAACTTTGTTACGATAATCAAGACAATATAAACAGAGAGATGATGCGGTGTAGAAGTTATAACACCTTACTCAGAAATGTGAGAGTTAGAGTTGCAATCCTGTTATGGAGGATTTTTTCCCCAGTTATAGTTCTTTTATGATCCTATATATGACTATTGTCATAGTCTGGTGTAAGCTATTTGCAATATTGTTGTCGAAGTTATTTGCCAGAAATATAAAGGTCCAAAGAAGTTTTCAAAAACCTCCTTGAAGCAGTTTTTCGACTACCAATAACGTGGCCTTAGCACAGCCACATGAGATTGTGCAAACGTGTATAGTCGAGAGGAAAAGCTTGGGGACCAGAGGGGGCGTTAAAATATTTTTTGTTCGCAGCCTAGGCATAAACGTTGAAATTGAGTTGTGTGACTACATGTACCTTTTGACTAATGTCTTACATTGAGACAATTTCACGTTGCACGGCTGTGCTAAAAGAAATCATCTTCTTTTGCTGACGGCACATTTGCTCTCGACTGTGCATCCAAATAACGTCTAAAATCAGACTTCCTTTCGAGGTTTCGCTCATCTTTTAAAGAAGTATTCTAGACGTTATTTAGCTTTTTCTGTGTTTAGTGGGTCTTTTTGTCACAGCTATAACGTCATAGCGAAAATGAACACTTCGAGATGAACACTTCGATCTGAGCAAGCATCGCTTCCTGCCTTGATGCGCTAGTTTTGTCATAACCGAGGTTTAATTGTGTTTCTTGGACGAGACGTCGTCCGAAGCGATGACAGACGACACGCCACCACTTGCGTCGAGCATGCCTCTTCGCACCGCGTCTCGCAGGGACATATTGCAAGGCTTGCAACGTAGCCATGGAGACGTCCGGTTCTTGTTTCCCCTACAGCGAGCCGATGGACTCCGACAACGACTACACCGTCGTGGAGGGCAAGCGACTGAACAGAAAATACCGCAAGACAACCAAAGACGTGAGTGAGCAGGGCCCCAATGGACCGCGTACTCCGACTTACAGGATTGCTTTTGTACCTCTCGACGTCTCTAAGAATTTAAATTCTGTGCACAGACAGATTCTTGACACCTACCTTGGTAATGTGGCTCCGAAAGGAATTAACGATGTGCGTTTCAACACCAAGAAAAATGTAGTCACAGTGGAAGTAGTGACGCAGGCCGCCCTAGAAAAATTGAAAACCGTGCGCATACTAGGACGCATAGAAGTCCGGTCGTTCGTCGTGCACAGTTGTCGCACTAGGACAGGTGTTATCTCCAATGTCGTGATTGACATCAGCGACGAAGAGCTACAAAGGCTTTTGTCTTCAACAGTGAAGGTAATTGACTTTCACCGCTTCGGTCGCTCGACGAGCGTCAAGCTTCCTTTAGAGGGAGACACGCTACCTGATTAGGTCAAGGTGGGTTACGTGAGACACCCGGTGCGTCCTTATGTGCCCCGACCATTGCAATGTCACAAGTGCCTAAAGCTAGGCCATGTCAGCGCTGTCTGCACAGGCCAGACGGCATGCCTCCACTGTGCCGGCAGCCATGAGGTATCTTCATGCACAGTAAGACAAACGAAGTGCTCGAATTGCGACGGACCCCGCGAGGCCAATTCCAAGGATTGTTCTAAACAGAAAAAGGAGAAAAAAATACAGAAACAAATGAGCAAGACAAGTATGTCCCACAAGGAGGCGGCAGCGTCAATGCAACACCGAAGGAGACGAACGCGTCGTCAGCGTGGACAAGCTGTAGATCCAGACGAGAGTTTCCTGGCTGCAATTCCGCAGGTCCAGTAGAAGGTAATTGAATCGGCATCAATAGATAAACCATTGCTTCAAGCGAGCCGCGCAAGCCCGGAACCGAATGTATGGCCACGCTTACCGCCGCGCTCACGGGCCTCAGACGTCAGCGCGAGCAAGGACAGTGCACTCAGATATCGCTATCGGATTCTGTCATCAAAGCCACGCTGCGACAAACAATCGCTGCCCTGCAGCTGCTACTCTCCGGTTTAAATACGCCAGTGGCGCTAACAGCGGCAAAAATTATGAACGCTATAGACAGTCTCTTCGCTACGCTGCAGTAACTTATACCTCTGCCCGCGAAGATGACTGTGCTGTGCTGTGAAGTGTACACGTACGCATTACACAGAAACATTGTGCTGTGCAGCCCTTATCATATCCACCATACCACCACCTTCCTTCCTCTTCACATCCTATCTCTGTCATTCCCCAAACCCCTTCCCCAGCGTGGAGTAGCAGGCTAGAGGCATTTCACTCAGGCCGACCTCTACACTTTTCTGCCATTAAATATTCTCTCTCTCGAGATGAAAGCAGTCAGGTGGTCGAGGTTTTTCCCAATGCTGCGTGCTTTACGTCTCTCAATAACGAACACATGCCCGATTCTTATATTTAGTTTCATTTGATAAATCAGGTCAATCCTATTATGAAACTTGAGAAATATTACGGATAAATATTGGAGCTAAATTTGATATTTTTTTCTCTTTCATTAACATGTGCGCCTGTTTGAGTAAATGTTAATTTATTGTCTTCCACCCATTGTTGTCTTCCGACCCCATAATTGGACCGGAACTTGAGTTTTCATCCATGTGTGTGACTGCTCACAGATCAGCATGACTTCCACCTATGCTGATACACATGTGTGAAAATATACTAAATCGAAAAAAAAGTGAGAAGACAGTAGTTATGTGATACTTATTTCACCGTGCCCTATATCTTAAAGCCTGATTAGGGCGTCTGAGAACAGAAAGCTACCACAAATAATTTCACATGAAGAATGCATAACGAGCAAAAAGGGTGCAAATGCAATTCTTCTTGTTTTGGTGATGTGTCCATCAAGCAAAAAAAAAAAAGGAAATGATGCTCCTGATTGCTGCGGTGTTTATTTCTCACTTTGATTTCATACAACCAGCAAATAATAAGGGGCGTGCTCAAGGGTTCAGAACTTTTTTATCATTCGGGTAACGACAATAAAACTGCAGTGGAGGCTAGGAAAAGACAGCAGGAAGATTTACAGAGAAATATATGGCAAATAATGCTATTGAAATGTATGTACTACTTTGAACAACGTAGCATAGCGCAAATAAGCATATAATTATTTAGGCACTCCGTAAAGGTGATGAAGAGGCGGTAAAGCGTATGTGCTACTACGCTCTTTCAAAGGGAATGCTAATAGCAGCTTAACAGTATCAGGGAGGTTGTATTTGCAAGAATAGGTGAGCCTGCAGCTGGCAGCACTGCTCTTGTTTTACTGGTATTAACATACGTTGAGATGTAAAGGTAGACGTGTAGATTTTAGTCATTTTTAGCACTAATTGGGCATAGATATCAAAAATACGACGCAAACGCGAATTACATCTTTTTTATTACTCTGCATTTCTTAGTGACTACATATAATATTCGGTAATCCTTGATCACAGGCGGGGAGTAGACGCTTTTTGTACGCAGCTGTTCTCGCAGTTTTCACGTGAACTAAATCCGTTGCAATTGTATTCCTCCCCTTCTGCTAGACATTCGTTTTTATCTGGGTCGTAGTGATGGTAGTTACTATATCGCTCTCCGAGCGACATGTTCCACAGACAGTTGCAATCTGCAAAGAAAAGGTATATTAGAAAGCATTTTTATACTACTACTGTGCTTTGTTGGTGTGGTATTCACGTACTAGGAGCTGGAAATATTACATTGATAAGAACCCAGGGTATTGAAGTGGCACGAAAAACCGATAAGCTAGTGTTACACGGGTGTGATAGGGAAAAGTATGCCGGATACCATACAGGAAGTTAAAAAAAATCTTCGCAAAGAGAATATTTCTAATAGCGGCCTAAAGATTCCTGCAATACTTCCTGTTCCCCTAGTTAGGTAATTAGTAATATGCCAGTGTTAGCTTTCTAACGGTCAACCTTACTACCGCTATCTCTACGCTAGGGTTCTACAGCACAGATAAAGGTTCTAATTCATTTGTATGGTCTTGAAATACACTTTTTATTCATAATATCCATAAAGAGGGTATTACATGGGGGGAGGGGGCACGCGAACATACTATTATAACAATTTGTTAGAAAAACGCAACAAACCTGGCAATATTACTCTGTGTAGTAAAATGAAAGTTTGGATGAAACCAGATTAGCGCATAATTAAAGAAATTAGAATATTGAAGCACCAAAATCTGGAATACATCAAAGACACTAAAGAGAGATTAATTGGAAATAATAACAGAAGGATAGCGAAGGTACCAAAAGAATACAATATAGGAAACAACTGAAAAAAAGTACAAAAAAGTACACTTTCACATTGCACAGAGATTTCCCGTTCTGATATACGCACGAAGCATTTGTTGAAATTTGACACTTGTGAGCTTGTCTGATGGTAGGTTATTCCAGTCAGGTATCGTTGGGGTATGAATGATTGCGCCTAAAGAGCTGAGTGATACAACGGGCGTTTGACTTTAAACCGGGGATCTCGGTGAGGGAAAATGACAGAGGGTGGCTGAAAGAAGTCATCATGCAAACACTCGGTATGATAAAGTTTATCCAATAGTGATAGGCACGCGTGTTTCTGTCGTAATGATAGGGGATCCAATTCGGCACGTTTTTTTAAAGATGTAACACTAGAGTGCGGGGAATAATCTGAAAAGGTAAAACGAGCAGCACGGCTTTGCAAGGATTCAAGGTTACGTACGATGTTGTCCGGGTTCGGATGCCAAATGGTACATGCATATTCAATTTAAGGTATGATTAATGTTGTATACACGGCTTTTTTTAAGTGTGAAGGCGCTTGCCTTAGTTTGTGTTTGATTAATTCAAACGTGCGGTAAGCAGATACAAAAGTGACGTTGATGTGATGATGCCATGTGAGATCAGATTGGAAATTGACTGCTAGGTATTTATACGTGTTAGTAAGCTCAACAGTATTATTATCAAGGGAGTATGACGTTGCAATGCGAGACGAGGAGCGTGTAAACGACATATATTCACTTTTAGTACCAATTTAGGGTCGTTTTCCAATCTTAACACCATGTATTCAATGCATTTAGGTCTGATTGCAGTGCTTCATGTTCAGAGTCAGTAGAAATTTTACGGTAGATAACGCAATCATCGGTGGACAGCCTTACTCGGGACGACATGTAGTTAGGCAAATCATAAATATAGACTAGAAAAACCAAAGGACCAAGCACGCTTCCTTGTGGCACACCGGATGTAACTGGAATAAAGGAGGAGTTGTAGGTATTAATATTGCTGAATTGAGTTCGATATGTCAAGAAATGTTTTAACCATTCAATGACTTCTGCATGAATAAGATATTTTAGATGCAGTAGTGGCCTGCACAAAGGAACACCGTCAAAAGCTTTTGAGAAATCTACGAAGATGACGTCAACTTAGTTTCCAGCATCAATCCATGAAAGCAAGTAATTAGTAAATCTAGCTAGGTGCCCATCACATGAATATCGCTTACGAAAGCCGTGCTGATATTTAAAGATTATGTTATGTTCTTTTAGGTATGTTACGATTTGCGAATGTATGATGTGTTCAACTAGTTTGCAGACGGTACTAGTTAACAAAATGGGCCTGTAGTTAAGTGATGATGAGCGATCGCCAGGCTAAAAAATTGGTATGACCTTGGCTGCTCTCCAATCATTAGGAATTTGGCCCGATGACAAAGTTTGGGAAAAAAGAGCGTACAAGATTCCCAAAATACCCTGTGATGTAATTTCGAATAACTTGTTGAAGCCAACGTGATAAGATGCAGATGATACCTTAAGATTTTAATGTAATGATATGATACCGGACTCGCATACAATTATCTGCCGCATGGCGATAACTGGAAGTGTACCTGTGTTTGGGCATGAAATGACACCCTCGCGGCTGAATACAGGCGAGAATGTGTCGTTTAATACCTGTGCACACCTTGACACCGGTACAGTGGTGCCTGTGGGATCAGTAAGCACTACATCAGGATAATTGCTTGAGTTTCTTACTTGCCAAAATTTACCAGCGTTGTTAGTCAGCATAGATGATAGGTCGGGGTTGAAAAAGTGACATCGAGTGGTTTTAAGCAGAGCCTGGTATTCCCTGTCGCACTGTCATTGTATTAAAGCATGTAAAAATTCTGCCTGTCAGCTGCGCCGGCGCCGGAGCATGAGTCATTAGCAAGGATTCCAACTGTATAGACCGTTTTATCGGCGAGGAGGAACGTAGCCTTGAACCAGCGCCACGCCGCTCTCTTCCCCGCACTGGTATGTGCTGATTCCGTTTTCTCCAGCGAGAGTTCGGAAAGGTAGCGGTTTAAGTGCGAATTCATGAAATTCTAACCTGTTCTGTCTGACATTTCTGCGAAGTCAGATGGCTTAAAGTCAACGGGCTACCACTCTGCTTTACTGGGCTACAAGTATAACTTTGGGAAACAAGCGGGAAGTGTAGCTTCAGCTCCGGCGACTTTGTGGGCACAGACGCTGCGATAGCCGAGAAGCGCTGGCCTTGCCGAAGCATTCTTCGAACGACAAGCTTCTCGGCATGGCCAAGCACAACGTCGTTAAAGAGTTAATAGAAACTCATCTGTCTAATCAAAGAGTTCGACTCAGTTAAGCTTCGGCGGGATGTGCCGTTCTTGCCAAGTTGGGCTGGCAAGAGGCAGAACGGAAGGAAACGGGGTCGTTACCCAGGTTGTGGGCGCAAAAAATGGGCAGTAAGCCGCGGCCTCAAACCATGAGGTCAGTTCGTAACGATGGTCGCAGAGCGGCTCGTATAGCGGCCTTGACGGAGGCTTAAGATCAAATAGTAGAAGAGGAAGAGGGGGTAACTCTCTTCACAGACGCTTCGTTACCGAAGTTTTCATCGAAACCCACGCTGGCAGTTACGACGCGGGATGCGCTCGTAATCTGCGCCTCCATCAAGACGTCTTTTCCGGAGGATGTACAAGAGGCCGCGATAGCGCTAGCACTCGAGCAGCCCTCGACGCGAGTCCTATTCCGTGGAGGGTACTGGGGGATCAGTCATTGTCCTCGTCGTAGGTCACCACTTGTAGGCATACGTCTCAGGAGCGAAAGAGAATGACAGCTGACCCGAATCGACGCTGCAATAGAACCGCGAGCCGTGGCTTCGCGTGCAAGGCCAGGCGCCATCTTTATTTTCATGCGGGCGCGTGCTATCTGGGTTCTAGGCGCCGGCCAAGGGAGGGCGATAGCCGCCTGAGCCCAGGCAATCCGACATCAACGAAAAGAAGATCCCGAGCTGAGGGTGTGGGAGGCAGAAGCAATGCGGCAGCGTTACCTGTGGGTTACTCAACCGCGACAAAGGTCAGTTGCACGCAGGACAAACTTCGCTTACCCCCATTTTCCGGTACAGGAATGGTAGGTCATTTTACTTATGACGAGTCCAGCTCGCCATATAGGTGTTTCGCCACTTTCCGAGTGATTTCTTGCGTGCAGAGGACGTCAACCGATGTTCTGTCAAGAATGCCAACCGTGACAAACATTCTAAGCAAGCGACGCTGGCAACGCCAAACCTGTTTAATGTCCATGATAAGAAATCTTGATGCCCTAAAAACAACGGCCTGGTAAAAAAAACACGAATGCAAAAAAAAATGTTGGCTCTCCTATAATCGAGAGTACATGTAAGCATGAAATGGCCACTGGCAAAACAGATTGGTTGGAGATGATACTAGCCACAATCTTAAAATGGATGTAGTGCAAGTTCGCAACGGCACACTCCACCACAGCACACCGTACCACGCCATACTGTGCGCTGGTCCATGTGGACACAATAGTTTCCTGTCACAGACAGAACCTCATTGCAAGTCTTGCCTTAAACAGCCATCCACGGTGCGCCGGACGTTCGCTATACCGACTTGGACAATGGCGAATGCTACCGGCGTTGCAGGCGCGCTGGACGCAAAACCCCCGAAACTTCTTAAAGTAGCGACAGTTTTCTCCTCCGCCTTCACTCGTCCTCGTTCCTCCTCTCTTTCGCGCTCTCTCCTCCTGCGTGGCGCCGTCTACATCGCTTGAGCGTAGCAGACGACCTTTCGCAGAGAGAACACACGCGTAGTAAGGCGGTGCGCTTTAAGCGTTCGCGCCGACTTTCTAGCTTCGTGTACAGCATAGAATTCCTATACGGAGACTTATACAAATTCAGTGATGGCAGTTTCTTTCCTCTTTTGATAACTATCTAAATAAAGTATATAAATGAGCGCTAACGCCGTACCATGGCGACTGCGAATGTATCGCGTGCGCTACAATTAGGTACGCAACGTTTGTCAAGTGCGTGTCGCAA
This sequence comes from Dermacentor variabilis, assembly GCF_050947875.1. Taxonomy (NCBI): domain Eukaryota; kingdom Metazoa; phylum Arthropoda; class Arachnida; order Ixodida; family Ixodidae; genus Dermacentor; species Dermacentor variabilis. The sequence continues at coordinate 51,832,660 of NC_134578.1, forward strand.
GATCCTGTTGAGAATGGTTGTAAATAACATTTATTATCGAATGCCAACATCCTGACCTCCAGCAAGCCCTCAGTAGCCTAAATAATCCGTGCCATCCTTACGATGTAATTTTGCGGCGCGTATCAGCTATGACGCACAAAGGCTGACAGAGGTCACGATCGCTGCTCTGAAGGTTCGATATGGTATTACAAGCTACAGTGTTGCCAACGTGCGGGCTTGCCACTCTCCTAAGCACGCACAAAGGCTAAGTGGTGGGCGCTGGTGCTATTATGTTTCTCGTGTCTCAAAGTCGACAGAAATACGCGAGGCCGATCATCGAGTCGGGAACCTGCGTGCATAGAAAATGAAACCTATTTTTTAGTATTCGTTCGCAAAGCGGCAGCGCGGTAAGAGCGCTTCATTAAGATTCAAACAAGGGCATAGTGAGCTTACCTTGAGTAAATTATTTGTTCACATTAGTGACTCATCACTAATAACATTTCATCGTACGTTAGCGCGTCCGTTCACGAAGTGACGTACTTGTCGCGAACCGAGTTGCACTGATCTGCATGCATTGTGGACGGTAGCGCTCGCTCTGAAATTGCATTTGCGAGATATGACTTTAGTCAAGTGATGACCGCCCGAATTGCCGCGCTATGATGCGGCCCAAATTACTGTAAGTGAAATGATGAGTAGTTGACATTTAGACACTATCCGCTGTCTGATCACTTAATTACATGCACCAGCCTAAGTGCCCTATAGCAAGTGCATGTTAGAGACATAGTGGCCGTACGAACTAATATTTGAATGAACGAGCAAGCGAACGACAGAACGAGTGTGCGGACACGAGGAAATGGCTAAACGAATGACGAATAAACCAGCCAGTGAACTAGGGGACGATCGCACGTTTTATTTGCGAGTGCTTCACTGCCGCAACTTAATCTTTACACGCTTTAACGGTCGCGCAAATACGCCCGTACACCTCAAAGACCTAAGATGCTCTTGTCCAGCGACGAACGCGCTCCGTAGCTCTGTTTCCGGAAAGCACGCGCGCTTTTCCCTTCGTGTCGCAATTTCATCGGGTGACCTCCAACGATGAAGAGGAACAAAAGAGGCAAACAAAGCTATTCCCTCTAAAGAAGGCTAGTAAGTAACCGCATAAGGCAAAGAGTTGCTTTCCTAGGATGAGTTTTCACGCTCGAGCCTGAAATTTTGTCAAAAGGACAGGGCTGAATCTTAAAAGTTTCGTAATAATGTCTTCGCACGCAGCCTCACGTGCCCGCAAATTCAAGGCCATTGGAGAACAAAACAATTAAGTGCACCAAGTACGGCCACGTACTACTGATATAAACAAAGTACACGTCGCCTAGGAATCGTGTTATAGAGTGCAGACAAAGGGCAACATGTTTAGTGAACCGTGCATTAAGTTGTCCTTCCCAATTCGATGAATTCATGCCTTCCTTGAACCATTGCGCTTATCGGATGGTATCGAGAAGAGCTTCTTGCCTTGCTGAAACTATTTTTGTATACGAAGGCGCAGCGGGCCATGATAAAAAATGCTGTGAAGCGACGTTGCCCTTGCCACAAAACTTAGTTCAAGGCGTTCGCAAACGAAAACAAGACGGAAGAGCAACGGCGCCAACATGCGCTCCTCGCCAGTCGGTAGACGTTTCTCAAGCAAAAATGTTGGTGGAGCGCGACTGTAAAGAAACTAAGCAGGCGCGAGGGCCAACGTGATGACATTGGGCCAACAGCGACGCGTTGGCCTCGGCCAGGGCACGCGAGGAGAAGGCGGCGTTCTTCAAAGCGTGTCGCTACTTTATGAAGTTTCAAGGCTTTGAACCGCACGCGCCGCGAATCTCATGGACGGCTGGCGTTGAAAAGAGCGCAGGCAACTCTGTCTGAGCGCCAAAAGATGAAAATCAAGCGTATAGTGTCTGTATCCACCTTCTGAAAGTCACCCCCCCCCCCCCCCCCCGTATTGGAAATGACAAACAAAACTTCAACGCAGTAGGAGTTACAGCTTGAGTGACATTATGAACAAACATTTGAAAGAACTTGGAAGCAATATTTTTTGTAACTTTTTGGGGAAGTAACTAGCGCATGTAATTCGGTCTTGACTCGTTGCCCGGATGTTCTCGTTTGAGTGCATGGATAACGGCTCTGGCTTTTGGCTCAAGGTAACTCGAAGGTCGCCGACAATGGGAGCTAAAAGCATTTCACGCTCGAAAAAATTGACCGCACTTGCATTACTGTGAAGACTGGTGCAAGCGAGGTTCGGGATGCGTGGCTGTTCGTTGTCGTAATGCCTCGGCGTCGCGCGCCCTCACGGCGAGGTCGGCACGTCGACCACGAGCCCGTTCGAGTTCCCGGTGGTGTTCATCCAACATCACGTGTTCTTCAGGCAGAACGCATGACGCGCGGCCTTCCCTCGCGGCTGTTCTTCCAACGCAACCGGCTCTTCGGCAGAACGAACCAAACGTGGCCTCCCCATCCGTTTGCCGGGCCCCAACTGCAGTGGGCGTAACCAGGCTGATGATGATGATGATGAACTGGCGGGAAGCGGCGAGCGCGAGGTGAGCGAACACGAAATCACACCCTTTCCCACTTCCGAAGGGAAGGGACGCGTGCGATTGCCTCGCGCCTTGCCCTGAGTCTACTTCTTTATGCATATAAAACCCCACTTTAAAGGGCGTGCATGGTTTGAAGCTCATTATAAAAATCTTCTCACTGCAGTTAGGCCTCAGAATGATTACTAAGAAAAAGCTGATCAGTTTACTTCCCTTATGCCACACTTACAAGAAGAGGATTGATTTAGCGTTGGTGGGCCAATAACTCAAGAAGAAATTAAGTTTGCCCCATCGAAACTCTGCAGAAAAACAAAACGCCTCTCCCTGATGGCCTTAGGGCTCCATTTTGTATATAATTTCAGGAATTCCTGTGTCCTTTTCTTGAGTAGCTTTTCAAGGAAGCCTATAAATATGGTGAGCTTCCTCCTCCTTTCTATAAGGGCTGCACAACCTTAATACCAAAAGAGCACTGATGATGAAGTAATAGACATTTAACGGATATTGGCCGATACCGTTATGTAAGGTCGATTACAAAATATTTGCAAAAGTACTGGCAAATAGTTTGCAGACAAAACTGCGCAGTGAGCTAGTTGGTTCAACATAATTAATATTGTTGCTCAGACCGACGAAGGGACAGGACTTCAGCGATAATGATAATAGAACTGGAACCTGGCAGAGAGCATTGGCTATGAACCTCCAAAAACATTTGGTTAAGCTTGATGTCAAGGATCGCAGGAGACGAAAGATCTGATCAAAAAACGCCAATGTATGAAAGCCTCTAACCCTACAGCTAGAATATAAATGGCAGAACTTTCCAAGTTAATCAAAAAGCTTAAGACAGCTGACATACGGAAGTATAATATGGATAGAATTGAACATGCTCTCAGGAACGGAGGAAGCCTAAAAGCAGTGAAGAAGAAACTAGGAATAGGCAAGAATCAGATGTGTGCGTTAAGAGACAAAGCCGGCAATATCATTACTAATATAGTTGAGATAGTTTAAGTGGCTGAGGAGTTCTATTGAGATTTATAGAGTACCAGTAGCACCCACGACGATAATGGAAGAGACAATAGACTAGAGGAATTTGAAATCCCACAAGTAACGCCGGAAGAAGTAAAGAAAGCCTTGGGAGCTATGCAAAGCGGGAAGGTAGCTGGAGAGGATCACGTAACAGCAGCTTTGTTGAAGGATGGTGGGCAGATTGTTCTATAAAAACTGGCCACACTGTATAAGCAATGCCTCATGACTTCGAGCGTACCAGAATATTGGAAGAACGCTAACATAATCCTAATCCATGAGAGAGGGGACGCGAAAGACTTAAAAAATTATAGACCTATCAGCTTACTGTCCGCTGCCTACAACGTCTTTACTAAGGTAGTCGCAAATAGAATTAGGAACACCTTAGACTTCTGTAAACCAAAGGACCAGGCAGTATTCGGTAATGGCTACTCAACAATCGAGCATATTCACACTATCAATCAGGTCCTAGAGAAATGTGCGCAATATAACCAACCCTTATATATAGCTTTCGTTGATTACGAGAAAGCGTTTGATTCAGTCGAAACCTCAGCTGTCATGGAGGCATTATGGAATGAGGGTGTAGACCAGTCGTATGTAAACATACTGAAAGATATCTGTAGCGGCTCCACAGCCACCGTAGTCCTCCATAAAGAAAGCAACAAAATCCCAATAAAGAAAGGCGTCAGACAGGGAGATACAATCTCTCCAATGCTATTCACAGCGTGTTTACAGGAGGTATTCAGAGACCTGGATTTGGAAGAATTGGGGATAAGAGTTAATGGAGAACACCTTAGTAACTTGCGATTCGCTGATGATATTGGCTTGCTTACTAACTCAGGGGACAAATTGCAATGCATGCTCTTTGACCTGGAGAGGCAAAGCAGAAGGGTGGGTCTAAAAATTAATCTGCAGAAAACTAAAGCAATGTTTAACAGTCTCGGAAGAGAACAACAGCAGTTTACGATAGGTAGCGAGGCACTGGACGTGGTAAGGGAATACATCTACTTAGTACAGGTAGTGACCGCGGATCCGGGTGATGAGACTGAAATAATCAGAGGAATAAAAATGGGCTGGGGTGCGTTTGGCAGGCATTCTCAGATCATGAACAGCAGGTTGCCATTATCCCTCAAGAGAAAAGTGTATAACCAGGTGTGTCTTACCAGTACTCACGTACGGGGCAGAAACCTGGAGGCTTACGAAAAGGGTTCTACTTATATTGAGGACGATGCAACGAGCTATGGAAAGAAGAATGATGGGAGTAACGTTAAGGGATAAGAAAAGAGCAGATTGAGTGAGGGAACAAACGCGAGTTAATGACATCTTAGTTGAAATCAAGAAAAAGAAATGCGCTTGGGCACGACATTTAATGAGGAGGCAAGATAACTGATTGTCATTAAGGGTTACGGACTGGATTTCAAGAAAAGGGAAGCGTAGGAGGGGGCGGCAGAAAGTTAGGTGGGCGGATGAGATTAAGAAGTTTGCAGGGACAATATGGCCACAATTAGTACATGCCGGGGGCAGTTGGAGAAGTATGGGAGAGGCCTTTGCCTTGCAGTGGGCGTAACCAGGCTGATGGTTATGATGATGAGGTCAAGAATCCTTTCCTGATCCCAAATTCTGAAGAAGTTGTCGCTTGCGCTGAGGTGTCGTGTGTTGTTTTCTCTCTCAAGTCCTGACCCTTGTTGCTCTGCACTGCGGTGTTAACTAGCTTGCAGACGGTCATTACTAAACTAGTTGGCGACCATCAAACATGCGGAATTTGAGGACCCTCTATACAGACAAATGTTCATATCGCACGTTCAGACCCTCAGTGCATAGAGGGTCAAGTAGCTCTTCTCCAGATTTACCTCGCCAAAGGCTTCTATAAGGTTCAGCACGATTATTTGTTCCCAATACTGCGATATATTCAGTTAGGGGATGTATTGTGCAATAGTATAACAGTTTGCTATAGACATTGCACTACAAAGAAGTTAATTGTTAACCGTACACTCTCATATGTAATACAGGTACAGTCATCCGTTCGTCAGGGTTGTCCGCTTTCACCTTTGCTCTTCGCTATACACTTGGAACCGCTTTGCTTAAGCGTGCTTTGCGACTCAAGCATTAAAGACACAGGTATGCAGACGAGCAAATTGAAGTGCTAACTCATGCGGATGACATTGCCGTCTTTTGCGTCAATAACCCGAGCATTACCAAAGCAATAGACACTACTCTGCGTTTCTGTGAAACTGCAGGAGTTAGTGTAAATTTTGATAAAAGTAGGGGCTTTTCGCTCGGAATGTGGGCGCTCACTCCCTCTGTATTCGCGAATTTTCATTGGAATAAGTCTCCGTTGCGATATTTTGGTGATGCTCTCGATAACTTCCGTAATAGTGGACCTCATTGGACGTCCATGATAACCACTCTCCGTCGAAAGGTGACAAAGTGGCCGGAACGTGACCTCTGCCTTTTTATGAGAGCTAAGGCATGCAATATATTTCTTGCTTCTAAGCTTCCTTATTTTCTGCAGCTCTTGCGCTGCTCACATATCCATGTTCAGGCATTCAATGGAATATTTGCGCGTTTTATTTGGCATATTCATCATGAGAAGCCGTGAGAAGGGACCACATTTTGCTTCCGCTTGAGAGGGGAGGCCTTAGTCTGGTGCATTTTTTTCTGTGCGGCAGTCGGTCGTGCGATTAGTTTACACTAAAAAGGCCCGTGATGCATTCCTTCTCGCAGTTAATCGAACACGTCTTGCTTCACTACTCCCTTTTCTTTTTGTCACGACAAACTTTGCTCAAGAACGGCCGTTATGATGCTTCCTGAAAGAACTTCTCGATACTATTTCATTTCTAAAAGTCAGGTTCACTCTGGAATATTTGTTTACTGTTGATTTAACGTCGCTAAATATAGCAGTTCTACATAACCTTTTCCCTGAACCTATGTATGGAGAGTGGCCGTATCTGTCTCTATTTGGTGAAGATGTTCTTTGCCGTGTCCGTGGAATGTGTATTAGGCCAGGAGCGAAAACATTTTTTCTTTAAGCTGCACACTTCTACCCTGACAGTTAAAACGAGGCTTCAGGGAAAATTATATGTACACTGGAATACAAATTCTAGAGTTTGAAATCAACCCGAGACATTAGAACATTGCTTTAGTCTTTGTAGTGAAGAATGTCATTTTTTGAACGTTTTACAAAGAACTGTCGAAAAAGTACTTCCTCTCACATCTTATGGCATACAGTTCCTTCCTTTCAAAAAGACGGCCAGTAATGCACTACGTGATCTGTTTATGTTTTTAGTGCTATATTTATTATGGAGAAGCCGAATGATCGACAGACATGCCGAGCCACCTTGCTCGACAAGACCTGTCTTTCGAGAAGAGGCGGCTCAAGTGCGTAGTGTGGGTGCTAGCTTCGAACCCATTCCTGAATGGATTTATGTCTGGACACTTGTGTTTGTTTGCCCGAATTTTGAACTTTCATTGGACTGCGTAGCATGTGTGCATTTGTTTCTCATGTGTGTCGAAATGTTATGTAACAATTTTGGAATGACACTACTCATAATTCCACGCTATAAAGAAAAAAGAAAGCTGACAGTGGCTGAATCGGTTAGCGTGGTGGTCTTGCAACCCGGTGGTGGGTGTTTCGAATGCGTAGCCCGACAAGAAATTTTTATTTTTGCGCGGCTTGTATTTTTTGGTACGGCAACACCGACGCCGACACGAGTGCTACAATACAAGCTTCGCTTGAAAAAAGAAAGGTGGTTACCGCGGCCTTTCGACGCGGTAAATTTAGCACTTCACTTTCCGCTCATTTTAAGCAAAATTCGTGCTGCGCCATCCATCCACCCTACCGGTAGGGCGGATGGAAATCAGAATTCAAAAAATATGCCTACCGGTAGGGGGCATATTTTTCTTTCAAAATTGTGGCAACATGATTGACTCTTGCCGGGAATTGAGCGTATGTGGTAGTTTCTTTTCGATTTTTCTAGCAATCCTGAAGACCATATTTCATTAATTGCTCAACATGAAATTCTCATAGCTGGCAGGGATGCTGTCAAAGAAGGTGGACCTATAATGTTTTCACAGCTGTACCGGGATATTGACAGGAAAGCATATTTGAAATAATTGCAGCAGCACCATCGAGGCAACGACTTCCGACGCTGCTCGAGGAGTGCATCGTTCTTTCAAGCCCGGAACTTGCCGAGCCGTCGTCAGAGGTACTGGCTGTAGTCGCGGACACTGCGCGCGTTCGGCGCGAACGCGGGGAAGCTCTGACGGCGTCGGCAGTAGCTCCGTCTCGTCTTTCGGTGCGCAGCCTCGTTGGTGCTCCTTCACAACCATTGCCTTACTTGCCAGCACTTGTCTGTTTTATAGAGCAGCTTTGTATTCGGAGGCAAGGAATGTGTATGTGGTGGATCGTGACAAGCCCGTTATTGCGAACACCGAATGAGCCGGCGGGGCTGACGTTTTTGGTGTGTAGTTGATAACTCAGTAGTGCTAAAAAGGGCCGCCTCCATACCAGGACAGTTTTGTTTGGGAGGTGTTTATTTTCATAGCGAAGCTGTTAAGGGCTACTCCCCCCAGGATGATGTCCGTGTATAGACACAAAACTCCCCATACGTGGGCCGATCCCGCAGATAGTGCATGCCGGGCCGACCCGGGGTGGAGGTGCAGTTCACTATTAAGGCACCCACATACACAGCTTCGTTGGTCATCCTTCAGAGAACGGAAGGACAGTGAGGTTCTTTGGAGTTCCTCTTCAAACGGTCCAATGTTTCTACACGCACTTTTGGAGGACGGTTGCCTACAATTCCTTGATAATTCAATGTGGTGAACGCTAGGTGAAGTTACTGGACACATAAAAAACATCCCGTGATAATATCCAGTATGTTCATGACTAAATAAGAGGGCATTGTCATTAACTAAACTGTCTTAAAGATGCTTTCCAAAATTATGTGGACAGCTTGTTTGCACTGGAGCCTGCAACATCATGTGGGACGCTTCAAGAGCACCAGTTACCCCAAGCAACTGCTAAGCTCGGTATCAGAAGTCCTCCTAAGGGAAGAGAAAAATGAATGGCGTGCTCGTCGTGGTACTAGAAATGGCCCAAGCGGCATGGCCGCATTCAAGAATTTTCCCCCTGCATGAACAGGTGGCGAAGTGAGGAGTCACCATTGTTTTATTTTACCCTGAAAAGTTGGCACGCATTTTCCCTGTGGCTATAGGTGCAAGAGCTCGAGCACTTGCACACAGAAGCACGCACCGCTATTGGTGCTGTGAAGAATAGATGTTATACAGTAGCAGAGCTTCCTCGTGAAATATGCTATATCGGTCATACTAGGCGTGGTATTACTGGCAAATTGCGTGAGTTCCGCACAGCAGTTGAGATGTAGGGGGTGGGAAAGGCATTTGGCACACAATGGTGCCTTTATACTTCCGCTTTTCCGCTACGCGTGTATTGGGCAAGCGCAAGAACTAGGCGTTTAGAAAACGATGTTCTGAAGCCCATAGTAACAGCCACAAGCAAGACAAACGTTCCAACGTTTAGTGAATAGCAGTAGGACAAGGCCATTGCAGTGCTCGAATCAAAGCTAAGCACAGTTGAAGTGTGAATCGTTTGTTTGTTTTGCATGTGTGCCTCATTTTTTTCTTAGTGAACAATTGTGTGTAGGGCACTGATTACTCCTATACAAGACTTTGGCGAATTCGGGCTTTCTCACTGTCTCTCAAGTATAATGTTTGCGTCAGCGTGGATATTTGTGCAAGTTAAATAAACGCAATTGCCGTCTAGTACTGACCGCGTTGACTTTCTTCTTTTTGTTCGTATATTGAAGTTCGCGCTGCAAGTATGAATTCAAGCACTAAGATGGCAAATGTCCGTTATTAAAGTAACAGATAGAATATCAAAGAACGTGAACTGCCGTCGATAGTGGCTTTAGACTAAATTGCGTAATGTGTGCAATAAGTCTGCAATCATAAGTTGGCGTCGGTTCGAAAAGTATATGTTTATGTATGTAATATGTATGTTTATGTGTGTATATGTATGTAAATATATGTATGAAAAAATATGTTTGAAAAGTAATATAAATGAGTCGATTAAAAAAATTTATAGATCGGACCAGTAGAACACCTGGCAAGGCCTCAAAATAGGCTCAGCCTGCGACGATACATCGCTTCCACAGAGATTTCCAGGCATCGAAGGCGTCACGGTAGGCCTCCTCCGGAATGTCCTTCAGAGCCTTGGTGTAAGCCTCTTTGACTAACTGCTCCGAAATGATGCCGTTTCATGGGAGTTTTCAAGCGCGGAAACAAAAAAGAGATCTGAGGGAGCCACGTCAGGATGGTAGAGCGGCTGGGGAGGCGTTAGAACTTTTGAATCTACCAGGAAGCGCTTCACGAGGAAGGTGGTGTTGGCTGGTGCGTTGTCATGGTGACATTTACAATGCCCCACGATATCAGGGTGGACGCGATGAACCTTTTGTTTGAGTCTCTTCAGCATTTCAATGTAGAATTTGGCGTTGACGACTGTGCATGTGGTAGAAACTGATGGCGGACGGGCCCACTGATGTTAAAGAACACAATGATCATGGTATTGGCATTTGACTTGCTCATTCTGGCCTTGGGGCAATGGCTCGCCGAGGTGTGCTACTTAGCACTTTGCCCTTTTTGTTTCGGGGTAGTATTAAAGCACCTAAGACGTATGCCTTGTGATAACAGTGCCTAAAAAGTGCGGTCACTTTCGCACAAGTCCCAAATTTCCTGGAACGTTTCAACTTGGCGCGATTTTTGGTCACGTGTTACCACTTTCGGTACAATCTTGGCGCACACTTTTCGAATCAGCAAATTATCCGTCAAAATCTCGTGAACGGTACTTTTGGAATGATTTGTATCTGTGTCACTAAACGGACACTAAAACGACTGTCTAAGTTCAAAGGTCTCTCACGCGCATCACATTTTCATTGGTGATGGTTGTGGACGGCCATCCCGCGCGGGATTCGTCGCTGACCTCTTCAACACCTTCGAAAAAGACCTTGTGTCACTGGTAGAGTTGACGTTACGACAAACAATTACCACCAAAGGCTGTCTTTATCATAGGAAAAGTTGTCACTACAGGCTTGGCGAGTTTGCACAAAAGTTGATCACAATACTTTGTTCTGACGAGCGCTGCATTACGGCTTGCACAGTAAATGAAAATGAGTTTCACGGAAAACCAGTCCTTACTCTCCAGATGCTCGCAGACGACTGAGTGACCGCGCGTGGGTAAGCTAACTTTGTCCACTAACTGCAATCTGTCGTAGTGCGCTGTGCCGTATAGCCTTTCACGATATAATCAGTGACATTACTTTTCGAACACATGTGCATATAAGGCAAGGGTCACTACACAATCACTGGGAGAGCTTCTCATTGTATAATGAAGGTAAACAACAATACATATTACTAGATACACTCATGATAGGTATTAGATGGTTATTGAAAGCAGGTCGTGAAAGCTAGCTGAACTCTTGATAAACGATGTTAGAGCTATCAGAAATTGTGGAAGCAGCAATTTTTGCCTCGCATGTTTTGCCTGTTTTGTCAATGAGCTCCCCCTTGCATTCTGACCGGAACAGATGGCTAAGATGAGTGGCAGCCGACGTAGCAGCTACAGCAAGAACGACCACACTAGACCGGCGCTTGCAAGGCTAAGGCTAGGGCAACAAATAAGACGGTATATTAGACGAAAAAGGCCTGTCGCCACTTGGATGCGCACCGACGCCCCGCATTTGCATCTCTGCGCTGACCTGCAGCACAGAGAATGATGTGCGGCTACCTGCTGGTCGGAGGAATGTGTGCACTTTCGCAGATCGCACCGGGGGTGATTTGTCGTCCGCCTCCCACTCTCCCAAGTGGCTGCATCTGGAAACACTTAAATTCGATTTGACGCCTGAGAGGTCAGCTGGAGCACTGAATGTCCTCCTCTAGAGTCAGCTAGTTTCTACACCAGCGGACAAATTTTCATCTCAACTCGGTAGGAGCCCAACCGGATCTTCGGTTTTGCCGACAGGGAGACAGCGAAGTTTGGTTGCGTCACTCAAGGCATGGTCACGCCTCGCACACCATCATGCGCGCCGCAATGTAAACGGTTGTTTTGAGCCTTCTGTGCCGCTGGCACTGTTTCCAGGTTGGAATGCGCCACGTCAAAAGTCGCATTCATTTGGGAACGCAGTTGTACGGCGTAGTCACAAAGGTCCACTGACAGAGCATAGGCCCTGTTGCTGGTCCGCAGAATGTGGACCCTATAGGCTCACAGTTGTCTTCCGAAGTTGAGGAAAGCAGGTCTGTGCCCATTGTAACAGTTCACCGTGAGCCACAACAAGGCGCCAATTCTGTTAAGGCATGCGTTCCAAGCGTTGTGTTACTGGGCGAAGTCGGAGTCAAGGGCTTCACGTTTCGTTTAATCCACACTGTCGCGTTGGCCTATGGGTGGTACGTGGTCGTCTTGTGGCGCCTCATGCCAAAGGTGTCACACGTATTCTCGAGCTCCTCGGTCGTGTAGGACGAATTGTCTTTTATCATCTCCACAGTAAACTGAAGCTTCGGGGAACTTGTCCCAGGTTGTGGTGGCCCTCAAATGTAGGTGAAAAATTTGCTGCAGAGCCTATTTCCAGATGACTGTTGACGTCATAGTCAATAACATTCAAGCACTGTAGCGAGAAACAGTACTGCTGAGGACACCTTTACTTTGAATTTGTAATGTTCATTCGAATGTTTATTGCTTCACCTCTATGCGACATACACTATTACCATGTAACTTTAACATGACTGTTGCAATAAACTTGACTTGAAACTGTATGCGGGATTCACTAGTCTTGCTATGAGACTCGTTCGTCAGGGACGTTTATGACCAAGATGGCGTGACGACGACGCTTTGACGACGATCGCTTGACGTTGATCGAATGGTGAAGGCTGTATGACGGAGATGGCATCAAAGCATTTTGATAGTAATCTAAAAATAATGACAATGGTATAGCGTCGGCGGTGTGACGAAGGCCCCAAGACAATAGAATGAAGACAAGTGCATGCCGACGACGTAGTGACGGTGACGGTATGACGAGATTCGATGCTGAAGCTGAGATTAAGCAATGTAACCAGCACAGCCTCACGTCGTGGTCGACGGGATGAAAGTCTAAGAATAATAGCATGACCATGACCGTATGACGACGATGCAATGATGACAATAGCATAAAATGGTGGTATAATTGCGCTTAAATGCCGGCAGTAAAATTACGATGCAACGGCGAAGAAGGAGCAACGTAAATAAAATGACTTAGGTGGTTTGAGGACCCTGGCATGACGACAATGTGTTGACATTCCTCAGATGACTGCGATCTTACGATGACTGTATCAAGAAGTTGGCAATGCGACAATGGGATGACAATTACATGACTATAATGGCGTGTTCACAATGGCATTGCAAGAGTAGATAAAGTTGGAATGACGGCGACGAAACAAGTGCGAAGGCATCTTAACGGCAGTATGAGATGACTCAAAGAAGACGATTTCATGTCAAAGGCGGCATAACTACGGTTAAGTTCGACAGCATGATTATTTGGTATGACGAAATTATGAGGTCGTTGAAACGACACAGGCATAACGGGGACGCGGTGACCACAATGATATGACGTTTCTGAATTCATGACGGTGCTTTGTGTACAAGGAGACGACGACGGCATAATGACGTCTGTGTGACAATGGTGACGTGAGTAGGAATGCATGGGCGAATCCGATGACATAGCTGGAATAATGACAATGGAACAACCGCGACCGCAGAAAGACCGTGACTGCTTACCTGGTTGATCATGCTGTAAGAGAATTCAGGTAGCATGGGTTAGCGTAAGATTTATGTAGTTAGATAACCTCAAAACGTCCGAACTACGCAAAGAATCTAGAACGCATTAAAAGCAAAGAGAGAAATTTCGTCATCCACGCGGTAGTCGCACGTGGTAGCGTAAGGGGACCGGCAGCCAGAGGCCACTGGTCGAATAGTCGAATAACGCTGTCATGCTGTTGAAAGCGCAAAGCGCAAAGGCGCAGGTCGCTCGTTTCAGCTTGGACAAGGAAGTCGTCTTGAGGCTGGGTCACTTCGGTTCGGCTGTGACCACTAGAACTCGTAATTAATAGCTTTCACGTGGCATCAAGGACTAAGCTTATCATCTTGTCGGTGCAACTGCATGGCGGCTACGATAACGTCAGGGCAAGTCATCTATATTCTATGGCAGGCACTGTCATGCTGGGGACATGAAATCGTTGTTTTGACATTTTTCATAGTGCGTTCAAGGGCACTTCGGGAGCAGCACAATTGGGGATGAAGTTTCTGTAGCAGCTCACCATGCCAAAAAGGAGCCTCAAACCATGAAAGCTTGATGGCCTGGGATTATGGAGGACAACTTGGGCTTTGTTTCAATACAGCATAACACAGTCCCTGCCGATGGCAGAGATTCCCATGGGAAGGCGAGTGGCCGGTACACGATAATTTTTCGAGTTTAGGGTCAACCTGGTGCATGTAACCTCTCTAGGACCGCCTCAAGGTGGTGGATGTGTTCCTCCAACGTTAGAGATATAATGATGGTGCCACCAAGGTATGCCAGGGCATAGTACCACTAAGCATCTCCGAGAATGAGGTCAATCAATCTATAAGGCGTAGCTGTAGCTCTAGAACGGCCGAAAGTAATACGGGTAATTGGTAAAGGCGTCGGTGAGAGAGGGGAAGGCAGTTTTTTTCCAAATGGGCCAGCTTCATCTCAACCGGCAGATAACCGGGACTAGTATTCACGGTGAAAAAGGAGCACGCAAGGCATAGATTAGCCACGATGGAGTCTGTGTTGGAGATAAATGAAGCATTATTTATTGAAGCCTCGTTCAAGCGGTGGTAGTCTAGACAGCGAATGGGAGAGCCGTCTCTTTCGTGGACCATCACCACTGCAGAAACCCAAGAACTGTTTGAGCATTGGACATACCCGTATCAGTCAACTCATCCGTGGAAAAAATGAGGCAAACTATGTCCAACGTCTTGATAGAGTCGCTTTTGCAAGCCGGTATGCTGTTAGCGCTTTTATCTGTATGCATGCGGGAATGGAAGTGCAATCACCCGCAGTAATACCCGATTTGGTGGCGTCCGCGTCGGTTAACGTAACTTCCTCTCGGGTGATTGCGAAGCTACCACAATAGGCTCGGCGGAGAGCTATGACAGCTCTGACGACGACTGTGCGACTGTCCTGAGCCAGAAACTGGAGAAGAATGCTAAGGGCCTCTGTGGAGACACCTACCATAAGAACCTCGGAAGCTCCGCCTAAATACACCATAACATGCGCTACATGCCGACAACATGACACTTTTTAACAGGCAAGCTGTAACTGTTGAGCTTGAGACACTGTCGCCATGTGGCACTGAGGACGTCAGAGTCAATGCACGAAAGAATGTTGTAGTCAGAAACGTCGCTAATGCACCAGCGTTAGGCTCTTTGTGCGCTGTCGGCATCCTCGCCTACATTAGTGTTTGTGCCATCACTCCAATGCGCAAATAGGTTACTACGAATGTAATATAGGACATTTATGTGGTGACCAGAAGCGAGGATCTGCCAAATTTGATTTAGCCTGTGAGTTATGGACCCCAAATACTTCAGGCGTCATGTTTTAAATGTTCGTGAAGCATAAAGGTCGCCCTCTTCTGTAGCATGTGAAATTGGGCCATTTCCGGGACATGCTGTGCAGCTTTTTTGTTGAAAGCTCATTTTATTGCCAAAATGGCAGAAGTTAGCTCATGTGAGCACCGTTTGTGCAATTTGCACATGATATGATATGTTCCTGATGTGCTGCAGCACATCCTGCAGACAGCTTCTAGGCTGCAGCTTGTATATTTTCAAACTTGCAGGGTCCCGATGATGCCTTGTCAAAGGACAGACAAAACGTTAAGCGAGAGTTTTCGTCTTGAAGAAAATAGTAAGTGGCTCTTGGAGAAGCAGCTGCTCATTTCAGGCAACGGCGTTCTCGTCGCAGACGATTATTAGGTAATTTTGTTGGCGCACGCAAAAGACAGCTGCCACTAAGTATATTGTAATTTACTCCCTTCCACCATCGCTCGCGAACGTATTCAACCAGCGCATTGAAAATGCTGCAGCTGAAAAGAATGCCGTGAAAGAAGCACTGCCGCCATTGCCAAGGATTAGCGCAGCATATAAATTGTCACAGGGAGTAGTACGACAACCATCCACACTTGTGACAATGCTGAAGACGATGCTTCATATTGTGACGATGCTCAGGTCTAGGATAATTGCGATTCGTATGCGTGTGGGTTGTTCAAAAACACCCACAGATCGAAGCACTGTGAAAGCGTTGATTACGCGGAGTCCGGTACTTGCAACCTTGCGTGGTTAATAAGCGGCATTCAAATGGCGATGACGTGCATAGTGCTAAAATTTTCGAGTGGGATGTCAGAAAATCCTTTCGTCAATACCTGGTCCCCGACCGATTTCCTCTATTAGTAATGGGAACCACATGTGTAACGGGAACCACAGGTGGGTTCGGTTCCCACCTGCGGCAAGTTGTTTTTCATCCACTTCAATTTACATAAAGTTATCGTTTCTTTATTTCAATTATTAAGCACAAGTAATTTCCCCTATGTTGTCCTTGGTGTCAGTGTTTGTTTGCTTCTCATAATATGACTAATAAAAATCGGGCCCCTCTGCTAACCCCCTCTAATCTCGTTTATTACATAACGAGGGTCTCTAATCCGGCTACATTGATGCCTTCAGGTAGAATATGTGTGTTTATTTACCAGTTGTCTTCACCAAAAAAGATCACGTTCTCGTGACGCCTGCGGCAAAAAGGACGTTCCACGTCGGCCACCAAGGTCGGTGAGTGGTGGCGCTGGCTAACACTCCCATGATTCTACTAGGACAGATAATTACCCAAGAAAGTGGATGGGGAAACAGCGCCGCGGTAGCTCAATTGGTAGAGCATCTCACGCGAAATGCGAAGGTTGTGGGTTCGGTTCCCACCTGCGGCAAGTTGTTTTTTCATCTAGTTCAATTTCGATTAACTTATGGTTTCTTTAATGAATTTATTAAGCACAAGTAATTTCCCCTGTGTTGTCCCTGGTGTCAGTGTTTGTTGGCTTCTCATGATATGACTAATAAAAATCGGGCCCCTCTGCTAACCCCCTTTCTTGTCGTTTATATATAGGTAAAGTTCTACAAAAGGAGAGAGGGGGTAAGGTGGATTGGTGGGCCAATGACCGAAGGTGTGTTAGTGGCGGCGGTGTAGAAAGAAAATTAAAGGGATGCTATGCACACCGCCGGTGACACGGCCTTGTGTCAGCCTGTTTGTCAGCGTCCGTTTGCATAACACCCCTTTATTATCTGCTTCGGTGGAGGTTAGTAGGCTACCGTCTCTCTGAAAGAGATAATAAAAGGAGCGGCAGAAAATGGTGCTCGTGAAAAAAACTTACTAAATTGAATAAATATACAAATAAAAGAAAAAAAGAAGCAGAGGAACGAAAAAAGAAACACTAAGCAACCGAATGAATATAAGTAATCGCTGTTTCCTATACTTTGAAGTTTAGCATAGTGAAAAGATTCTAAAGCTCCATTTGAAATGTTTATGCCTATTGGTTACAATGTCTTGAACTTATGGATGAAGTATGATTCTCTGTAATTTTCTTTCTCGTTCAGAACGGAAATTTGACTGTAAGATGCAGATTATGTTCACCAAAGTTATGACCAGGTTGGTTGAAACGCTAGGCGACGGCTTTGAGAAGCTTTGTAGCTGTGTCCGCGCGATGTCCATTTAACCTGACGTTCATCTATTGTGCCGTTCCACCTATATCTTGTTTCTCAGGGGAGGATCACTCAAGCATATAAATCACATCCGAATCAGTACAAGTAAAGCTAGTTTTCGCTTCGTGTGTATAACTATTAAGGACGCTTTTAATTTTAATGTCACTTTCAAGGTGCCTGCAGGGTTTGAACCTGGGGCGACATGCTTTTGTTTTCCATGTTACACCCTCACCGCTAACACTTCTTCGGTCGCTGCCTCACCTTCCACCTAACCCCCTCTCCACTTTAGAGGAACCCTACCAATATACACTGTGCTAAGAAAAGCATATGTCACCTTGAAAAAGAAAAGTGAATTTGTCGAAACTCTGGCTCCCACTTTTATATTGTTCTCATTTTGCTCATAGTTTTTCATAAGAACTTTATCGGCTCATTAAAACAGCACCACTTTGACGCTTCCACATGTGAACAGGTGACCACGCCACTATTGAGATACATTTAGCCCCCTTTTTGTGATAGCAGACGTTAGACTGAGTAAATGTTAAAAACAGTCGTTTTTCTTTCAGATAACATTATTTTTCGCTAGTCACGCAAATAATTTTGACCGAAAGTCAAAGCGGAGCGTTAGTGCTGTCCATAATTTCCGCCTGATGACGGCGAGAGAATACTGCCAGTATCTACGGGTGCATCCTCGCATGAAGCATTGAATTTGCGCGCTTATTTTATTGCGTCAGCATTTTTAGAGGGCATTTCACGCACTTTTTCGGAATCTATCTATCTATCTATCTATCTATCTATCTATCTATCCGTCCGTCCGTCCGTCCGTCCGTCCGTCCGTCCGTCCGTCCGTCCGTCCGTCCGTCCGTCTGTCTGTCTGTCTGTCTGTCTGTCTGTCTGTCTGTCTGTCTGTCTGTCTGTCTGTCTGTCTGTCTGTCTGTCTGTCTGTCTGTCTGTCTGTCTGTCTGTCTGTCTGTCTGTCTGTCTGTCTGTCTGTCTGTCTGTCTGTCTGTCTGTCTGTCTGTCTGTCTGTCTGTCTGTCTGTCTGTCTGTCTGTCTGTCTGTCTGTCTGTCTGTCTGTCTGTCTGTCTGTCTGTCTGTCTGTCTGTCTGTCTGTCTGTCTGTCTGTCTGTCTGTCTGTCTGTCTGTCTGTCTGTCTGTCTGTCTGTCTGTCTGTCTGTCTGTCTGTCTGTCTGTCTGTCTGTCTGTCTGTCTGTCTGTCTGTCTGTCTGTCTGTCTGTCTGTCTGTCTGTCTGTCTGTCTGTCTGTCTGTCTGTCTGTCTGTCTGTCTGTCTGTCTGTCTGTCTGTCTGTCTGTCTGTCTGTCTGTCTGTCTGTCTGTCTGTCTGTCTGTCTGTCTGTCTGTCTGTCTGTCTGTCTGTCTGTCTGTCTGTCTGTCTGTCTGTCTGTCTGTCTGTCTGTCTGTCTGTCTGTCTGTCTGTCTGTCTGTCTGTCTGTCTGTCTGTCTGTCTGTCTGTCTGTCTGTCTGTCTGTCTGTCTGTCTGTCTGTCTGTCTGTCTGTCTGTCTGTCCGTCCGTCCGTCCGTCCGTCCGTCCGTCCGTCCGTCCGTCCGTCCGTCCGTCCGTCCGTCCGTCCGTCCGTCCGTCCGTCCGTCCGTCCGTCCGTCCGTCCGTCCGTCCGTCCGTCCAAAAGCAACAATCGGATCAACTGGTGCACTCAGTATGTAGCTGTGTTGTACGTAGGTGCATTCATTCAACAAACCTAATTCGCGCCGACAAGGGTCAGCGTAGACGCGGGACTGAGTAGATACTGCTGTTCGAAGAAACGCTTTTACCCCGACTTGGAACACTCGGTACGTGTCACTCGGTCTGTGCTGGTCTCCAGTGAACCTCTGTGGTGCCAACTTGGGTCACTGTGTATGTTGCGGCTAGTGTTCGCCGCTCTTCGGTGAACGTCTTCGACGCCAACTTGAGCAGCTAGGTATGCGCCATTGGGAATGGGCCACTCGTTTTCTATGCAGTCAACAGCTAGTATGATGTTACGATTATTATGGGTTCCTGGGCACAAAGATGTATTTATGAATGAAGCGGCACACAGCTTGGCCAAAGCTTCTATAAGCGGCCCGGTTCTTACCCTTTTTCCAACGACGTGTTTTATCACGTCTGTCAGGTTCAGAAGATACATCCTTTTAACATCAAAATCAAATCTTAAATCATCCTCGGAACTACACTACTTACAATTCCCTTGGAGCAGGAAATTATGCAAAACAAGACAAACGGAAGTAACATTAACGAGACTGCGTTGTAGAGTCCCATCTCTAAATTTATACATGCACTGATCTAGTCTGGCAATATCCCCTTTGTGTCATTTTTGCAACTCATTCGAGACGATCGAACACTACTTACTGAAATGCTGATGTTTCTCCTCCCTGAGAAAAATGACGTTAAAAATTACGGTGCGACAGCTCGGCCAGCCATTGAACACACCGGTCCTGCTGCCTTTCGGAGCGCCTGTGCCTGGGCACTTACACAGGAATGTGTGCATCGCCTTAGAAAAATTCAGTATTGAATCTAGCCGATTTCATTGTTGACCGTATGATTCATTTCATTCCTCCTTTAGCGTCACATTTATACTATATAGAGATTTCTTTTCTCTTGATTGCATAACAGTCGACTGAATTGTTCTGAATTTTTCCTTGCTTCAATTTATGCAACACAATAATAGATTTAGTAATTTATTACCTGAACACATAAGTAAAGTCTGCCCGACTCTCCGTGAGTGGATAATACCCGTGAGTCGGTATGCACCAAACTCATCAAAGTCATCATCATCATCATCACTTCACCTCTTGTGGTGACTCGGACATTTGGCTGCACTCACAAGGCATCGTGTCTGCCTCCTCGCGACTCAACCCAACTTTTCTACCGGTCATGGAGCCAGACTTTGCTATGCATCAGTGTGTGATGGAAAAAGCTCGTTAAAACCAAGTTTAGGAAATATTAGCAATTGCTCATCACACAACAAGAGGAATATACTTGTAGTAAGAAATAAAAGACACATACCAGGTGGATATTGGCAAGTTTTTAACTTTCTGTTGCAATCTGGTGAAAGAAAAGAACGCTTTTCAACACTAGCATCAAGATGAATAGATTTACGAAAGTCGAAACATTTGAGTGTCAGTAATGAGGACAGAGAATGACATAAAGCTAGGAAAATTATGCACTTAGATGGAATGCACACAAAAATAGTCAGCACAGACATAGTAAATGCAATTCTGAACAGACAATAACACACTCCGGGTGTGCTAACGATATGCGCGTGGTGAATATTTCACTGTGACGACTTAATCTTTCACTATTGCCATGGCTCTCCCTCTTACCAAAAAGTGCAAAAAGCAGGACATTAAAAGCTTGCGAATGCAAAAGCTTGTTTCAAATTTTGTTTTTCAATGCTAAGTAACAGACAGAAACCACAGCTCTAAAAGAGGAGTAATTTTGCCAAAATAAATAATTCTGTGAAAAAAACATTATTTTGGAACCTTACGAAGGTGTTTTGAGGAATTTTACGAATTCATATCCTGTGTATTATTCCGTCACTCGTAACCTAGGTAACTCATTGTATGCTGCCTTTTTGGTAAATTTTACAGCGCCTCTCAAAGCACTTCCTCTGTTATGTGAGTATTGCATTTTTCTGAATATCAATAAAGTTTGTATCTCTCCTTCTCTCTCTCAGTATTTGGCGTACATGTTTGTAAATAACCTATTGTGAATCATCCCACATGAAAGAGAATACATTTGTGCGGTGAGGGCATCTAGGACTGCGTTTGTATACTTCTTACTTTCGGAAAAAGATAGCCTGTGCCTTACGTGTCAGAATAACGATCCGTTAAACAGGCGAACTGTAGTCGTGGACTCCAGAATAATTTTGATAATCTTGGATGTCCTTGCGTGTACCCGAATGTAGGTACACTAATATCTTATTGCGAAGCTGTTAGCGTCTAGTTGGTCCAGATTTTTTTGTGTCTGCGTACGCGCTGGTCACACCAAAATGCAGGTCAATCCCGGAGAATGTGCAAAGAAGCGGGAAGATCACAATCTGCTGCTTCCCCAAGAGACATCGCATGACGTGGTCAGTTGACATCTCATTTGACAACGACGAAGTGTGTTTGAAACATGTACTGATGCGTAAATTAGTAATTATGAATATCCTAGTTATGAATGGGGTAATTATGCGAAATTAATGGCGAACGGGGCTCGATAACGCTATCGCGTTTCACTCCTAAAGGCGAAGCTTCAGCGTCTCCCAAGTTTTTCTTTAAAGTTGTGCTCCCATAGAAGATGTGACCTTGGGCCGGGACCAAACCTGAGACTTCCAGCTCAGCAGCAGAATGGGAAGTTTGCGTGTCGTGCAATGAGAAAAGCAACTAAAAAGCGTGTAACGTACCTTGCGGATCGCTTTTCACAGCCACATTTCTCGCCGCATACGTTCCTGAAAGGAAAAAGAAGAAAATATGCAATAACACAATGCCGAATGTACGCATAGAAGCCATTAGTGCGGCGAATTTTTCTCACCGAGTAGAGCGCAGAAGCTTAGAACCTCCTTATATTTGCTCCACGTGTCCTCGCAGACGTCAGCACAAGCGTTTTCAGGAAACAGGCAGTGCCATTGTTGCAGAATATGCGCAAAATATTGCTACAGGCGTATTCTCCCTCGAATTCTCGCATATGTGAGCACAAAGCGTGCTCGATATACATGTAAATGCAAGCTCTAAAATAAGCGGTTGACTCGTGTAGAACTAACTTTGTCGGTCGAATGACGTGTAAACTTAGCGTATATCCACGGACGTACGTAGAATATAGTCGGGTGTTTCGATTCTTGGAAGATGATAAAGAAATGCAAGTTTAAGGCTTTCGGTGAGATAATATTTTGAAAAAAGAACATGACCTATTTTTTTTGTGGTGCTGTATGATGTTCCTTAACTTACAATAAAACGTATAAAAACACTGGCTTTTCAGTCGCATTGGTCATACTAGCTATTGAAAGATTTGTGTACTGACTGTTACGGATGTATAATCGATTTATTTACAGTGAAAAGGGTACATGGGTCATGGGACGGTCCGAAGCAGCGGATCACCCAACAACCTCGCGCCGCCTCTCCTTTCTCTTCCACGCTCTTCCGGTACGGCGTTACATTTTCCTCCGGGCCAGACGAAGCCCACCGATCGAGCCAGAGTGCGCGTTGATGGTGTGGTTTCAATCGTGCGACGTGCACAACTTGCGCGTTGCGTGAACGACGGTTATGACATGACATACGTCACTTCACTCAAGCAGTTGAGAACGACGAACGAGCCCGAATACTTAGAAAGAAGCTTTTCCAAGGGGGACCCCTTTCCGAACCGGTCTCCACAGCCACACGAAATAACAGATGGTGAATCTGACGGTCAAATGTGCGTCGTAGCGGGTGTTAGCATGAGTGAGCATGCGACGATAGGATTCGGAGCCGTGCAAGTCAACTAGCGTCTTCGGCACGACACAATATCTGCGCGGCAGAAGCATCTTCGTTAGGTGAAAAAGGCATTATGACGTCGAGAAATCTTTGAGGATGGAGAAGGTGGAGGAGAAAGAAAATTGCGCATTGGTGAATTCATGTTTGGTTGTTTGAAGGCATAGGTGGTGAACGGTAATACAGCATCTCAGTTCTTATTATCCACTGAGACACACATTGAAAGCATGGTGACGAAGGTACGATTGATGCCCTCAGTCATACCGTTGGTTTGCGAATGGTAAGGCGTGGAATAGTGATATTGAGTTGCACAAAGGCGTTGTAACTGTTCTCCCACCTGTCGACCGCAATCAATTATCACCGAACGAGGAGCTTCTTGGCGGAGGATAATGGAATGTAGAAAAAAAACTCTGAAACATTGGCTGCTGTAGCTGAGACAAGTACCGTTGTTTCTGTATAACGTGTTAAATAATACACGCACACTATTATACAGCGGCAACCAGTGGAAGACTAGGAGAAGGGACCCAGCAAATCTATACCCACTTTCTCACAAGTTGAAGGCGGTAGTCTAACCGGCTGCAGAGTTCCTGCAGGAGCCGTAGACGGTTGTTTGTGGCGTTGGCAGACATCACAGCTGGCGACTTAGTGCTTGTTTTTTGTTCCACGGTTAAGGCCAACATAAACGTTGTAGGAGGCGGTGGAGCTTTCGAGCGAATCCAAGGTGCCCGGATGTAAGGTAGTCGCGCATGGCCCGAAGTACCTGAAGGCGCCGGCATTTTGGGACGACGAGCAGCAGTAGAGCAGCATTGTTAGAATAATTCTTGTGTTAAAGCTTACCGTCGCGAATCAAAAATGATATAGCCAGTTCAGATCTGTGGGTCGCATCAATAATCAGCTTTAGTGGAGGGTCGCATTGTTGTACGTTCTTCAAGACTGCGAAGTCAGGAAAGTCTGATGAGATTGTAGGGAAGCAGTCGTCGAAATCATCATCATCAGAGCCCTTGCTCAGAGAGGAACATTTTTTTTTCTTTTGAGGCATGTAAATTAATAAAAATAACAGCATCAAACCGCGCCTGCTCTGAGAGGGTAGACAAGATAAGCTGTCGGCATCTGTGTAACACCGACCGCTTGGGTAAGCAACGGAAAAGTCATATTCTTGAAGCTGCAAGGCCCACCGAGCCAACCGCCCAGTTGGGTCACGCAGTCCAGAGAGCCAGCAGAGAGAATAATGGTCGGTAATAATCTTGAAATGGCGGACATACAAATGCGGTCTGAACCTAAGGATGGCAAAAACAACAGCAAGACATTCCAGTTCCGTGGCTGTATAATTTCTCTCTGCTTTCGTCAAAGTACGACTTGCGTGCACAAGGACGTGTTCGCGTCCGTCACGAAACCGAACAAGCGCAGCACCAACACCCAAACCACTCGCATCAGTATGCAGTTCGCTGAACGCCTCCTGATCAAAATGGCGGAGAAGTGACCCAGAGGCGAGCGAAAGAAAATTCATGAGCCATTCGACTCTGTGGAGGTGTGTGACCAGCGAAGCTTATTCGATGTGCATTGAGCTTCGGAAGATGCGCCGACACATGCGGCTACACGTAACCGTTCATCGTCGAGTTACGTGGAACCGCACCCTTTAGCAGTGCTTCTCTGCAAGCATTGTACTGAATTGAGGCACGTTACCCTTTATCAGCGCCTTCTTACACGCACCACCGACTCGAAACTCTCCAACATTCTCGCCGGGGAAGCATCGCGTCAGCACATCTGCCGCCTTGTCCCGTCGCTCTTTCAACCGTGTGTCGTTGATTTACGAGAGGTCGTTATTGAACCACAGGCGATCACATACTCGGCAGCTTGATGCGAAGTTGCGATCGAGAAAGTACGTTTGGAACCTTGCGTAGGCGCCGTCGAATCCCGGCACCATGCCCTCGTGGCATCGACGTCTTTTCACGGCATTCTCGGCGTCGCGATGTGCGTCGTCGGCTCTTGCTAGTTGCTTATGCACCACATTGTGGGCACGCTCCTCTTGTCGGGCCGCCGGGTTGGCACGACGTCGACGGTCACTCTCGCGTCGCTGCCCTCGCTGTCGCTCCTTGTAGATACGCTGCTATTCAGGCGTACGGGTCACGCGCGGCATTCCCATAGCAACGGTAGAGCGAAACGGTACCAAATATTACCCTTGGTTGCCTTATCCGGCGCTCACTGCGTCACGCACTACGTCATACATTCACGGAGCACCGTTTTACACACAGGCGGCCGTTAAACTGAGCTCCGACGCAAGTGGCGATATGTGTTTGCTTTTGTTGTTGGCTATTTCACTATAAATTCTTATGGCAGAGTTTTTCCGCCCGGGACCCCATAGAATCTCGGATCCTAGTCATAACTTCATCTGATCAAACGCAGTCTCGCACTGAGTCGGCCATATGTAAGGAGTGTCCTTTCGAAGCAGGTGAGTCAGTGGACAGAGAAGCTGGACGAACTATTTAATAAACCTGCGGAAATAAGAACAAAGGCTGGTCGAATCAAGTTTCATAACATTGATAATGACACCAAGCAGTATGGAAATGAGCAAGTGGCACAATTCTTACGCACACTGGACAACTCCCAGCTGACTTTCTGAGTGAATATTTTTGGCGGTGCACTTACCGCATGCAGCTTAGTGAAATGCAGACTTCTGAAAAAATCGTTCGATATTGCCTAAAAATACAAGTTTTTTTCGATATTTAGTTTACCATAGTTGTTTACATTTTAATGACTCGAAGTAAATAAAACGGGCAGTTATTAAAATTATAAACCGAAACAGAAATCATAATGCAACATTTGAATCTTGTTATCTGAGTGCTGCTTAATGGGCTTCATGTCAGAACCTTACACTGACAATTTCAGCAGGGCAACCAGTTCCACCCATTTTCACTTGAATACAAACTAAACTGCTGAAGAGCTCGCAGCGCACCTGTGCATAAGAAGTTACCACGACCAAGTGACGGTTTACCTCTCACTGTGCGGCCAGTACAAAGAGAGAATCCTTATCAAGCCACGATTTCACTCAATTCACGCTCTCCGCATGGTGAGGCGGAAAAAGCGTGCAACTCAGGAGTTTGATATAATCCCTGATAGTTACACTTTTCAGTCGTTTATTTTCTGTTATTAAGGTAAAATAACACTAGAAGCGCTTCCAGCTTCAGCTCTACGTGTGCGGAACTGTTTACAATATCGGATTGTGGACCGCATGTCATTCATTGTGAGAACAATCGCCTAACTTTTAAAATAAACGAAAAACTTTTCATCAGCACCTGTGGAATTTCGAACGCGAGATGGATACTTCCCGGTACCTTTCCGCCGTCGGTGTCGCCGTGATGTTCGGTATAAAGTCCACGTGCGATGACATCTTGACCGCGCAACGCATGCTCTGGGTGCGAGTGAAAGCGTGCCACGGTGAGTCGAGGAAGATGGCTCGATATCGTGATCGCAAGGGAGGGACGTGGGGAGGAAGCGCATTGTCTTCCATCGCGCGCAACGCACCTGGAGACGCGAGAAAATGGCGTTCTACTTCAGCGACGGATGAGCGTGGCGGCGTGCGCCAGCGAGGGCACTATATTTAAAGCGATCTGCGGTCGGTGCAGACTCTGGGCGTGCCAAGGGCTTTTGGTTTCGTTTGTACTGTGTTCTAGCTTCTCAGCTCACGTTGAAAAGGGGCGCAGCACGAATGTCAACTCGCTCGCTGCTGCTGCCGTAGTTTCTTACACCAGGGTTCTGACAGCGAGTGCGCGTGGTCATCTAGTGAGATATGTGTTCATATTCGTCTGCGCAAAGCTGAAACTATGTCTTGTTAATTTAGTTAGTAAGATAATGTTTTACACTTTAAACCGCCGATAATACTACATTCGTTACTTCATATAGCTGTCTAATAATGTGCTTTCGCAGTTGATGCTCCGCGTCTTGTGTGAAACTGCGGGTTTTCTTTTTTTTTCACTTGGACATTGCACATTGCAAGCACTATATGTTGGCTAAATTCGGCTTGCCTTCTAGCCACAGGAATCTTACTTAATTTAAACATAATATACGATCCATAAGATTTTACCTAGCCCATTAATAAAATGTAAGAAACAGTGTTCCATAGAAACGTTTTATAGTATTCAGTAAGTCGAAAATGGGATCACTGCAAGTAAAACGTGGAGCAATGACTTCAATGGCTCGCTTTCGGCTTATTTGCTATTCATATGGACAGTGGAAAAGTACTCATGTGCGCATATATTCTACCTTATATTGTCATTGTGTCTCCCTGTAGCTGTCGCAGTACTTACTTTTGTAATTTGCATGTTGGCGTTGCGTTTCCTTAGAAAATTTAATATGCTAAAGGAAACATGTAACAGCTGTGGAAAACGGGACGAGACTAAAGTAGGCGAAGCACTGCTGCAGTATAAAAAATTGAAGGACGTTAAGTTTCACCTTTGAGAGCGGAACGCGATAGCGTTCAATGACCCTTTACTGTTTGTAATGCTTCCCGGCAACTGCAGCTCATGTAACCGTAATGTTTACCGGGAAACGCTGGCTGCGAACGCTATGCACGTAGGAGAGCTTTACGGTAGAAAGGGGGCCTCTTGCTTCGGTCGATCTTCCGTTATAGTTGCGCACTTTTAATATTTCAGTCTGAGAAGAGGTAACATGAAGGACATGCGCTGTCGGTGTCTCTTCCATTACACTTGTATGTGGGCTGCCGTTCTTAAAATTCCGAGAAACAACTTTGTGAGGAATGAAAGACAAGGTATGAGCAACCTTGGTAGTAGAGAAGTGGTTGGCTCCGTGTGGTTCGGAAGTTAACTCCTGATTCCTTTTGCCGCAGTGACGTCCAGCGCCAACGCGGGGACCATTTTGTACACTGTATATATCAGCATCACCTTATATAACGTGACAATTAGTTTTTGTGTAACTGTGTGTTGCGTGGGTCGATGTGGTTATGTGTTACTCAGTGAAGACTCGGACACTTCTTTGAAAGGGTGCCATGCATACAGTACTTCGTACTTTGTATATGTGATCGTCCTGGTGGAAATGGGCCGTGACTGTGACTCAGTGTTCGTATCGTCTCTCGTTGAATAAACTTTTTCTACACACGCGGGATGCCGACGCCAGGTTTTCTGCGACACTGGCTCCTTATTCATCATCATCATCATCATCATCATCATCATCATCATCATCATCATCATCATCATCATCATCATCATCATCATCATCATCATCATCATCATCATCAGCCTGGTTACGCCCACTGCAGGGCAAAGGCCTCTCCCATACTTCTCCAACAACCCCGGTGATGTACTACTTGTGGCCATGTCGTCCCTGCAAACTTCTTAATCTTATCCACCCACCTAACTTTCTGCCGCCCCCTGTTACGCTTCCCTTCCCTTGGAATCCAGTCCGTAACCCTTAATGACCATCGGTTATCTTCCCTCCTCACTGCATGTCCTGCCCATGCCCATTTCTTTTTCTTGATTTCAACAAGATATCATTAACTCGCGTTTGTTCCCTCACCCAATCTGCTCTTTTCTTATCCCTTAACGTTACACCCATCATTCTTCTTTCCATAGCTCGTTGCGTCGTCCTCGATTTATGTAGAACCCTTTTCGCAAGCTTCCAGGTTTCTGGCCCGTAGGTGAGCACTGGTAAGACACAGCTATTATACGCTTTTCTCTTGAGGGATAATGGCAACCTGCTGTTCATGATCTGAGAATGCCTGCCAAACGCACCCCAGCCCATTCTTATTGTTATGATTATTTCCGGTTCACGATCCTGCTCCGCCGTCACTACCTGCCTTAATTAGATGTACTCCCTTACCACTCCCAGTGCCTCGCTACGTATTGTAAATTGCTGTTCTCTTCCGAGACTGTTAAACATTACTTTAGTTTTCTGTAGATTAATTTTCAGACCCACTCTTCTGCTTTGCCTCTCCAGGTCAGTGAGCATGCATTGCAATTGGTCCCCTGAGTTACTAAGCAAAGCAATATCATCAGCAAATCGCAAGTTACTAAGGTATTCTCCATTAACTCTTGTCCACAATTCTTCCCTCTCCAGGTCTCTGAATACCTCCTGTAAACACGCTGAGAATAGCATTGGAGAGATCGTATCTCCCCTGCCTGACGCTTTTCTTTATTGGGATTTTGTTGCTTTCTTTATGGAGGACTACGGTGGCTGTGGAGCCGCTATAGCCACCGTAGTCCTCCATAAAGAAAGCACTTATTGCTCCCTATTGCTATGGCGTTGAAATGCCAATTGTTCACTCTGAAAGCAGTCGCGTTCATATGTAGCTGCAACACGCCGAGAGAATGGGACAAAGGACAAGCTGGAAGCTGTGAGCGTGCGCTTCTTCAAGCGAAGCTTCCTCTGCCCCTTTCTTCGACTTCCCGTTGCTGCTGCTGCTGCAGCTGCTGCAGCTGCTGCTGCAGTGGTATTGCACGCTGCTAACGCCGGTCGCGTCGCGACATGTTCGAGGCGTGGCGATGTCACAAAAACATAAAAGTCGGTGTTTTGTTTCATGCCATTTGTTGGTGAGCTGTCATTTTCAAAATTCCAAGGAACAACTTCGTAAATGATGTAAGACAAGGTTTGCGCCAAGTGGAAGGTCTGCGCGGTTGTGGTTCAGCATGATTATTTGCCAAGCGACGCGCGCGGCGTCGACACAGGCTTTTCTGCGACGCGGGGGCCATCGCGCTAGCACATGACAGGAGTGTCGCACAAAGGAAACACCACCCGAGAAGCTCGTGTCAACATTTACGCCGCGTCGCATCTGCACAATGCCCTCTGCACAACGTAATTAGGCCTGACCACCCCACAAATGCAGTGCAGGAGCTGCTGCGACTGTCTCCATGCTCACCCGCAACAGCAGCGAGAGTAGAAGGAGGAGGTGAGGAGAATGTTAGCGAGGAAGTAAAGAGAGAGAGACAGAGAGAGAGAGAGAGGAGGCAGTTCTGGGAGCTACAACGCAAAAACAAGAACGGCGCAGAAGCGTGCACTTAGTGCCGAGGAGACGAAGGCTCGCGTAAAGTGTCGAACGGAGCAAGAACAAACACAAGCGGAGCAGGCAAGGTAGCATTTCACATCACGTCACGACTGTCGTGCGCTGTCAATATGTCACGGCCAAATATTATGAATGAACACAAACAGCAGACAATTACATTGATTTCCATGGTGCGTAGGATCTGCATATTTTTTCATTTTGTCTTTTTCAAGCACGGAATGCTTTTAGCTCCCTTTCTCGGCGACCTTCAAGTGACCTTGAGCCAAAAGCCAGAGCCGTTATCCGGGCAAGTTGCCATGACCAGATGATGCGGGCACCCAGACAAAACAAAATAAGATGGTCTCTGGCCCCCAACCTTTTGTACAGGACTGCATTACATAGGCTAGTTACTGCCCAAACAAGTTACAAAAATATTCCTTCCGAGTTCTTCATAATGTTTGTCCACAATATCACTCAAGCTGTGAATTCTAGTGCGCTGAAGTTTTATTTGTCATTTTTAATGGCGACGTTCAAAACGCAGATACAGGGCACTATACGCTCAGTTGTAATCTTTCGGCGGTGAGCGCTGAGCGCCAGTGGCCCCCCAGTTCCGTGGCGCGTTTTTTTTGTCACCTCGGGATATGGCGCCACGCTGCGTGGCGTCTCCTTCAGGTGCTTCTGCTTGCCGCGGCGGCTTAGCTGTTATGATGTTTGGCGGCTAAGCACGAGGTTGAGGGATCAAATCCCGGCGGCGCCGGCTACATTTCGATGGAGGCGAAATGCAAAAACGCCAGTGTCCTGTGCATTCGGGCTACGTTAAAGATCCCTTGGCGGTCAAAATTAATCTGGAGTCATGCGGAGTCGCTACGGCGTGCCTCAAAATCACTTCATTGCACTGGCACGTGGAACTACAGACAATTCATTTTTCTTCTAGCCAGGTAATGTGCTCTGTCTCCCTGGCGTCTTTCGCTGCCTGTCGTGCGGCCTTCAGCCGGTTTTATTCTTCTAGCTGGGAAGCGTTCGTAGGGACCAGTGCACACTATGGCGAGGTGTGGTGCGGCGTGGTGTGGGGGAGTGTGGTGGGGTATGCTGTTGGGAACATGCACTACACCCATTTTAATATTGTGTCTAGTATCATCTCTAACCAAATCTTCTTTGGCGGTTGCAGTTCATGCTTACATCTGCTCACGATTGCGAGAGAGCCAGCAATTTCTTCTTCTCTTTTCATTTCTTAGGTTTCTCATGTATGGAATATCGCTGATTTGAACCTGTCACATAAATAACGACAAATTACTCAGAATCATAAGCAGGTGAAGGAGCAGGGGCGTGCCAATTGCAGATAAACTTAGGAAAAAAATCTCGTCCCAAATCTGCCGCTGTAATGTTGTGGTTTGTCGGAGTTGTGGAAAATTTCACAATATATATTTCAATTATATATATATATATATATATATATATATATATATATATATATATATATATATATATATATATATATATATATATATATACGTCATTTAGCGAGTCCTCAATTAGAAGTGCCACGGCTGATAGGTAAAAATACAAAGCTCCCGTCTAGGCAGCGCAGGGATAAAACACGAGCAGACCTAGAAACCCTCACAATGGCGTCTTCTTTTTCATGTATCCTCGCCTTCCGAGATTATGTGCTGCCGGCTGGGCTAGGGAAGAACTGAGTAAACAACTTCTTGCCCAGAAATAATTAGGCGATTGCGATTGCGATTTGCTGATGATATTGCCTTGCTTAGTAACTCAGGGGACTAATTACAATGCATGCTCACTGAGCTGGAGAGGCAAAGCAGAAGAGTGGGTCTAAAAATTAATCTACAGAAAACTAAAGTAATGTTTAACAGTCTCGGAAGAGAACAACAGTTTACGATAGGTAGCGAGGCACTGGAAGTGGTAAGGGAATACATCTACTTAGGGCAGGTAGTGACCGCGGATGCGGATAATGAGACGGAAATAATCAGAAGAATAAGAATGGGCTGGGGTGCGCATGGCAGGCATTCTCAGATCGTGAACAGCAGGTCGCCATCATCCCTCATGAGAAACGTGTATAACAGCTGTGTCTTACCAGTAGTCACCTACGGGGCATAAACCTGGATGGAGGCTTACGAAGAGGATTCTACTTAAATTGAGGACGACTCAACGAGCTATGGAAAGAAGAATGATGGGTGTAACGTTAAGGGATAAGAAAAGAGCAGGTTGGGTGAGGGAACAAACGCGAGTTAATGACATCTTAGTTGAAATCAAGAAAAAGAAATGGGGGGGGGGGCATGGACAGGATATGTAATGAGGAGGGAGGATAACCGATGGTCATTAAGGGTAACGGAACCGGATTCCAAGGGAAGGGAAGCGTAGCAGGGGGCTGCAGAAAGTTAGGTGAGCGGATGACATTAAGAAGTTTGCAGGGACGACATGGCCACACTTAGTAAAAGACCGGGGTTGTTGGAAATATATGGGAGATGCCATTGCCCTGCAGTGGGCGTAACCAGGCTGCTGCTGCTGATTATGATGATGATGATGAATTAGGCGAAGGCGGATCTCGAGAACTAAAAGTCCCAATATTTCTCTTTCCCATGTACTGCTCGTCATGCATGCGCGGTAAGAACGGTCAAAATTTAATTTTGGTGTTCTCCTATTCTTGCCTGAAAAATTGCCGAGGAGGGGCAAGTAGCAGAGAGGGGGCGCACTTTCGCTCGTTAGAGAGAGAGAAAGAGAGAGAGAAAGAGAGAGAGATTGGGAAGAAGTATAGGCGCTATTTTCTGCAACTTTTTAAAAGCACTCGATATACTCTAGAGTTTTCAGCGTACAGCATCACGTTTGTCGAAACTGGCTACGCCGCGCCGGTGGCAGTGAGCTGGGCAATAGTTGCGCACAACCGGCGGCAAGTGCGCCGACGTCACGCGTGGCTACGCAACCGCGTCGCGCTTGCGCAGAGAGCCGCGGCGTCTGACGCGCTTTCACCCGCTCCCGTTCCGCAGAGGAGCATTTGCCACGTGACAGTCATTTCAGCAATCGCCCGACGTTTGTGCGCAGGCGCAAGTTGAAACAAACGCAAGGGAGAAAATCTGGGCGCTTCTGCTCCTTGAATATCTGACTTCGTCTAGGTACTACGGAGAAGTACCTTTGATCGCTTCATATGCGTTTGTCCCCAGGCGTTCCGGCATTGTGGTGTGAGGTCATGTGTGTGTGGAAGCCGTGCGTCATCCATAAGCTTTTCTCGTGCTCTTTGGATGTTGGTGGTGTGTTTATTGCGTTTTATTGCGATATGAATTATAGGCACGCTCCAGGCCTATACTTACCGTCGCCGTCGCCGTGATTTTCCGTACCAAGTCGAAGTGCAGTAACATCGTCGCCGCGCGCCGTATGCTGTATGTGCGAGTGAAAGCACGCAAAGGTAGCCGACGATCGCTACTCAATCTTGCGTGCACGAAGGAGAATGCGGAGAGCAAATGCGCAGACTTCCGTCGTGCGAAAGGCCATGGAGAGATAGCAGGGAGAGAGCGGGGTGGTGTAGGGCTTCGGCAGCAACTGCGTATTCCGCGACTGGGTGCAAAGGGAACTGACGATCGTGGCTCAATCCCGCGTGTCATATATGGAGGAAAGCGGTAATACGTAGTATGTGGAGGATACGCACTTGATCGCGGCTTCGACTCCGCCAACAAGTGCGTACTTTGCAAGGTCACGCGCGGTAAGGCGTACCGTATCTTTAAAGGAATGTGCAGACGGCTCATACTTTTGTGAGCGTTGTGTTCTCACGACTCTTGTGTTGAAGCGATAGACCGCGCGAAGGTCACGCCGCTAACTGCTGTTGCCGCGCTTGCTCACACCAGGGGCGCCATAACGTAAATCTATTCCAAACTTTTGTATTACAATTCTGAAATCAGCCCTCCGCGATTGGTCAAAAACATTTTTGGACCACCCCCACTTCACCTGTCTGTCAGGAAAACCGCGATAGCTCCCTGTCTGATATGACGTGTACATGCTGATTATGCATGATTTGACCGAAAAATGAAAAACAGTTATTTCTGATTCGACGCCTTTTCGCCATTAGCCCCCCGCCTATTGGTCAAAACTTTTCGGGCTGCATCCACTGCCTGCCACGGGGCGTCACAAAACCGCAAGAACTCACCTCGTCAAAATGACGTGTACGCAATAAAGATGCATTAATATGCCGAACAAAACTGATTTTTCTTCTGAATAGCCGCAGGCTGCCACGTTGCGAAATAAATAAAAGATGGCTACCGCCGATCGCTCATGCGTTGGCTGCTCGCACCTGCCGGAAAGCATGGTTTATTTGCGTATAATAATGCTTCTTGCGTGGCCGTGTAACGTTTTCGACCACTTTTGATACGTTTACAACATCACTCTGCCAACTCTTCTTTGTTGAGAATCCGTTTTAGCGTCATTCTTAAGCTTCGGTTGCATGCCGCCGCGATTTTCGACCAGACAATGCAAGCTAAGTAAGGGAAAGCGGACCAATCGCAGACACCGGCACCACTTTCTTCATCCGGTTACCGACTTTCAGTGCAGTGGCTCGGCCGTATTGAATCCGTGTCCACTTGAGCGTGCTCCTCGCCTCTTGTCAGCCAATTAGACAAGACAGGCCGCTCAGTGTAGGCAATGTTATTCGTTTTTCAAGCACTCCTAAAAGCGGCCACCTATGAACAAAAGCGACCCCCTATGAACGAGGATAGCGCTTGATTGGTCTGTTCAGACAACCCTGCGGGTGACGGCGCGGTGCTTGGGTCGGCGGTTACGCAAGTTAGACGTCAGGAGATTGGAATAAAAACATATTGGAATAGTTTTACGTTATAGGGCCGCAGCGTTTTGACAGCGTGTCCGCGATTATCGAATATGATGTGTTCATGTTTGCGTGTGCACGCTGATGCAATGCTCCTTATTTCGGTTAGTAAGTTAATGATTCGATGTTTATACAGCCAATAATACTATTATCCTTACTTCGTATAGCGGTATACTAATTTGCTATCGCAATCGCTGCTTCAGCTTTTGGGCAAACTGCGCCTTTTTTGTCGCATCGGTAACATAGGAAATTGTGTTATAATCGCAAGGTGATCATTGAACCTGTGAAAGTGACGACGAATCGGATAACTTTAACGCTGTGTGTAAAGGTAGGTCGGACAGACATTCTCGCGCCTGCGGCGCTTGTCTTGAGTAATTCCTGTTGGATGATACCTTTCTCGCGCCTTACGGTGCTCTGCCTTCAAAATAACATCCCTGATTTTCCCGGGGAGCAGTAGGGGCGGTACTACTAGACAGCGGGCAGGCTCTCCTGGAGCAGTTTCTTCGCTCGTGCCAGGCTTTTTGTATGTTGCTACCTACCGAATTTTGCGCGTGTTTTTACACAAGGACGTTCATTTAAATAAAAGGGGACCATTAAAATGCGTTTGAAAGCTCACGGAGAGCAACATACGAGAATCATGGCACGAGCGAAGATACTGCTCCAGGAAAGCAGGTCCGGTCTCTACTACGGCCCCTGTTGATGCCCCTGGAAAATCAGTGATGTTGTTGTGAAGGTAGAGCGCCGTAAGGCGGCGAGAAATGCTTAATCCGGCATGACCGACTCAGCACGAGTGCCGCCAGCGCGAGACTCTTTTAGACTTACCTTTAGTTTCTAGGATTCGCGTACGTCCGACGTACTTTTAGACGCAGCATTAAGTTATGCATTTCGGGGTCAGTCTCACAGGTTCAATAATGTGCTCGCGACTAGAACACCATTTACTATGTTACTGTTGCGAAAAAATGGCAACAAAGTCAGCAGCAGAAATCAAGGAGCACGAGGAAAACTTGCAGACGGCGCACGGCATGAACACATACACACACGACCTCACTCCGCAGTGCCGGCACGTCTAGGGAAAAACTCATATAAAACGATGAAAGTGCAACGGGGGTGTTCGCCTAGCAGCACTAGTTCTAGGTTGTAGGGCTAGGCCTAAACAGGTCGTCGCTATATCGTAACTGGAAGCAAGCACTCCTCGTCGTTTCTTCTTTTGCACCAGCACACCAGCACCATGCCCACTGCGCAGTGCCTTTAGTACAATCACTCCCCACCGAAAGAGTAGCCACCCTGGCGACCTAAGGACAGGAGAACACAGGGGGGTCATGGCACTGCTTGAGCCTGGAGACGTAGACAATTTCCTGGCCCCGACGACGCTGGTCGGAAGGCGTTTCGATTGGCTCGATGAGGTAGTTGACCGCGGATGTTTGTTTCAGTACCCTATAAGGACCGTGGTACTTGGAGAGCAGCTTGGAGGAAAGGCCTGGAGGAGTAGAGGGCACCCACAACCAGACCAGCGAGCCAGGCGCAAAGTACGTAGCCGTAGTGGATGAATCGTGGCGAAGCTTTTGGCGACACTGGTCCTGGGATGTGAACGAACGAGCGAGCTGGCGACATTCTTCGGCGTAAGCATCGCTCTAGAAACAGTCGTCCACTCCGAGGCATCTGGCCGGTAAGGTAGAATCGTGTCCATAGTGGATGAAGGTTCGTGCCCGTAAAGGAGAAAGAAAGGGGAGAACCCAGTGGTGCTTTGCGTGACGGTATTGTAAGCGTAGATGACGAAAGGTAGAATGCGATCCCAATTCGAGTGGTCAGATGAAGCATACATGGCTAACATGTCGCCAAGGGTGCGGTTGAAACGTTCTGTCATCCCATTAGTTTGAGGATGATATGCTGTGGTAGTGCAGTGAATGATTGAACACTCCTTTAGCAATGCTGAAAGGACGTCAGAGAGGAAAGCGCGACCTCGGTCGCTCAGTAATTCTCGAGGTGCTCCGTGGCGTAAAATCAGGTTTTGTAGGATAAAACTGGCGACGTCTTTTGCTGTGGCAGATGCTAGGGCTGAAGTTTCAGCGTACCGCGTGAGGTGGTCAATAGCAACAATAACCCAGCGGTTGCCGCTTGGAGTGGTGGGAAGCGGACCGTATAGGTCAATGCCGACGCGGTCGAAAAGCGCGCGCGGGGCATGGTAAAGGTTGCAAGGCACTGGTGGAATGTTGAGGTGGCGTCTTGCGTCGTTGGCATATGTGGCGTGACCGGACATACTGGCGACCGAAACGGTACATACCGCGCCAGTAGTACCGAAGCTGGAGGCGAGAGTATGTCTTTAATACACCAGTGTGGCCGCATTGTGGGTCATCGTGGAACGTGGCGCAGATGTCGGAGCGGAGGTGTCGGGTTATAAGAAGCAGCCACTTGCGGCCGCTCGAAGTGTAGTTGCGGCGGTACAGCAGGTCATCCCGAATGATGAAGTGCGCGGCTTGGCGGCGAAGCGTCCGAGATCGGTGCTGGCGACTGGCTAGACAGGAACTCAATAAGCGATGAGATCCATGGGTCTTTGCGCTGCTCTGATGGCATGTCGGAAATGTTGAGGGCGAAGGCACCGCAGGTGGAAATAGACGAGTGGACAGGACCAGAGGGCAGGGGTGACCGGGATAGAGCGTCTGCGTCTGAATGCTTTCGGCCTGAGCGATAAACAACGCAGATGTCGTACTCTTGTAGGCGCAATGCTCAACGGGCAAGCCGACCAGTTGGATCTTTTAGTGAAGATAACCAGCATAGGGCATGATGATCGGTCACGATGTCAAATGGACGCCCATACACATCAGGACGAAATTTGCCGATAGCCCAAATGATGGCCAGGCATTCTTTCTCAGTAACCGAGTAGTTCGCCTCGGCTTTGGTAAGGGTGCGGCTGGCATACGCGACGACGTACTCTTCGAAGCCATCCTTGCGTTGTGCAAGAACAGCACCGAGCCCGACACCACTAGCGTCCGTATGGATCTCAGTTGGAGCAGAGGGATCGAAGGGTCGCAGTACTGGAGGCGAGGTGAGAACGCGTCGCAGTTCTTGGAATGCATCGTCGCACGCCAGGGACCAGGCTAAGAGGTCAGAACTGCAGGTGAGAAGTTGCGTCAAGGGGGCGATGATAGAGGCAAAGTTACGGACGAAGCGTCGGAAATATGAGCACAGGCCGATGAAGCTGCGAAGCTCTTTCATGATGGTTGGTTTAGGGAACTCGGATACGGCGCTAAGTTTTGTGGGGTCCGGGAGGATACCGTCTTTTCAAACTACATGGCCGAGAATAGTAAGCGTGCGAGCGCCGAAGTGGCATTTCTCCAAATTTAGTTGCAGCCCTGCAGTGGAGAGGCACGCAAGTACTTGCTCGAGGCGGCTGAGGTGCGACGCAAAGTCGGTGGAAAAAACCACAATGTCATCTAAATAACAGAGGCGCGTTTTCCACTTCAGCCCTCGAAGAATGGTGTCCATAATTCGCTCGAAAGTGGCAGGCGCGTTGCAGAGGCCGAACGGCATGACAGTAAATTCATATAGCCCACCAGGCGTTACGAAGGCTGTCTTTTGGCGATCGGCCTCTGCTATTGGCACTTGCCAGTACCCGGAGCGCAAATTCAGCGAGGAAAAGAATTCAGCTCCCTGCAGACAGTCCAAGGCATCGTCGATGCGCGGCAGAGGATAGACATCTTTGCGGGTTATTCGGTTAAGGCGGCGATAGGCGAGGCAGAACCGAATGGAACCATCTTTCTTTTTAACGAGGACAACCGGAGATGCCCAGGGACTCTTAGAGGGCTGTATGGTGCCTCGCTCCTGCATGTCGTCAACGTGCTGGTGGATGACACGGCGTTCAGCAGCCGACACACGATAGGGACGCTGGCGCAATGGTGTTTGTTGACCGCTGTCGATACAGTGAACGACTGCGGATACTCGGCCCAAGGATGGTTGGTCAATGTCAAATGAGGAACGAAAACGTTGGAGGAGCTTGATAATTTCTGCGTGCTGCGCAGGTGTGAGTTCTGCGTCAACGGCACGAGCTAGGACGTCTACAGGGGCATCAGTCGCGGCGGGAGGAGTGACGGAACAAATCGGAAGTGATGCGCTATCACCAAACATGGTGGCCGGGAGAACGCTATCGAAAGCTTCAGCGGTACCCAGGCACTCGCCGCGGAGTAGGGATGATGGGCAGGCGGACGGATTGCACACGTAAAGGGCAGCAGAACCGTCGCAAAAAGTGACGACAGCGAACGGAAGCAGAAAGTTCCGACGGCGCGCACAAGTGGCCGACGGTGTAAACAGTACAGATGAATTCGCAGCAGAGTTACATGATACAGGAACGAGAGTGGCGGAGAAAGGTCCGATATCGATGTCAGAGGCGGCAACAACTTTAGGAAAAGAGTGGTCGTCAGGGTCGAAGGACGGCACTAATAACGTAAGTTCGGCACGAGCGCAGTCGATAAGAGCTGGATTGACAGATAGGAAATTCTATCCAAGAATAACGTCGTGTGAGGAACGAGATAGGACGACAAATTCTATAACATACATAACGCTTTGAATGACAACCCTGGCTGTGCACGACGCTGAAGGCTGAATGCGATGAGAGGTTGCCGTACGCAGAGAAAGAGAGGTAAGGGGAATGGTCACTTTGTTCAAATTGCGGCAAAGCTTCTCACTAATAATAGAAACAGCGGCTCCGGT
Source organism: Dermacentor variabilis (assembly GCF_050947875.1). Classification (NCBI taxonomy): domain Eukaryota; kingdom Metazoa; phylum Arthropoda; class Arachnida; order Ixodida; family Ixodidae; genus Dermacentor; species Dermacentor variabilis. The sequence goes on from NC_134578.1 coordinate 51,872,004, forward strand.
GTCGATAAGTGCGTGTACGGTGACGCCGTCTACGGACAGTTCAATTTCGTTTGCCGGGGCAGAATGAGGCCTTGAAATGTTCGACGTAAACGCAGTTCCTGCCTCTTGAACTGCGACTGTTAGTTTTCGTCTCGGACTGGGCTGGGTCGGGGAACCGTCGGGGAAATGGATCGGCGACGTGGGAAAGGTGACCGGCGTGCATCGAAATGTAGGCGACTGTAAGATGAGTCCGGAGGAAGGTTAGATGGTTCCTGACGCGGAAGTCGAGTAGGCCTGTAGCTTGAGGCGCCCCCACTGTCAGGTAAACGGTGGCTGCCACAGCGGCAGAATTGTGCTACGTGGCCCGGAAAACAGAAGAAATAGCATATTGGTCGGTTGTCAGGTGTACGCCACGGGTTGACGACAGGGGCTCCAGCGGCCGAGTAAGGGACGACAATTGAGCGTGAAGGTGGCGGCGGCACATGGAAGGTGCCATGGCCCGGTAGGCATCAGGAGCCGGAGGAGCGTAAGGCCGGGCGACAACGTCAGCGTACGTTAGGGGTCCAGCTGCAGGCTGTGGAGGAGGGGCAGATGGCAGCGCCGCGGCAACTTGCGTCTGAATGACGTGGCGAAGCGAAAGAGCCAAGGTTGTCGACGGCTCGGGTGTGCTGCTCGCCAGAGAGTGTTGGCGTGCGACTTCCTGACCGATGAACTGCTTTATCTCCGGCATTAAAGCAGAGATATCGGCAGCGTCGCGGCCGAAATCCAACGGAGATAGATCCGGGGTGTCCTGCTGAGCAGCGCGTGTTGATGCACGCTGCTTGCGCAGCTCGTCGTACTGCTGACAAAGCTGTACGACCTCGGCAATCGTCCGCGGACTCTTCGCGACGAGCATCTATCTGGAAGGCATGGTCATCGATGCCTTTCATGACGTGCTTGATCTTGTGAGCTTCGTCCATAGATGAGTTGATGCGCTTGCATAGCGAGAGCACGTCTTCAATGTAACTGGTGAAGGTCGCCTCCTGGCATTGAACTCGACTACGCAAGCGTTGCTCAGCGCGAAGCCGGCGAACAGCGGGACGGCCGAAGACCTCTGTCAAACTTGTCGTGAAAGCCGACCAGGTGGTAAAATCGGCTTCATGATTGCGGAACCATAGGTTTGCCACGTCGGTCAAGTAAAAGATGACATTTGTGAGCTTGGCCCGGTCGTCCCACTTGTTATAGGCGCTTACGCGGTCATATCTGGCGAGCCAGTCTTCCACTTCGTGGTAGTGTGTGCCGCTAAATATAGCCGGGTCGCGCTGCGGATGACGCCAGAACAGACGATGGCGGGGGGCACGGGAGCAGCAGCCTGGGACGGTTCCGGTCCGTCCATTGCACCAGCTGGTGGTAGCGTTCGATTGCGGAGTTCCGGGATGTCGAAGAGATACCCAGCAGCTCCACCAAATGCAACAGGGGTGTTCGCCTAGCAGCACTAGTTATAGGTTGTAGCGCTGGGCCTAAACAGGTCGTCGCTATATCGTAACTGGAAGCAAGCACTCCTCGTCGTCTTCTCTTGCACCAGCACACCAGCAACATGCCCAGTGCCTTCAGCACAAAAGAAACTTGTCCTCTGTAGTACCTAGGAAAAATCACATATTCAACGAGCAAAAGCCGCCCCATTTTCTCACTCGCCGACCTGGCTCCAGGCAGGTGACGTACAGCCCCCCTCCCTTCCTCCCCAGTAGTCAACACTGGTAGACCCCACCGGCCAGCAGCAGGACACTAGACTCCCGCTGCTTTTCCCTTCTTTACCCTTCCTTTCATCTTTAGTTCCCACTTTCCATTCCGCTGACGCTGCACCGCGCTCCCTATTGGGCAGCAAAAATGAGCGTCGTTTCCCACAGCAAACCACTGCTAATCTCTCTGGCAGCCGCCTTACTCTCGCCTACGCACAAACGTCAGGCGGTTCCTGAAATTACTCTCCGGTGGCATTTGCCCGCTCCGCGCGAGGAATGCTGGGATGCGTGGCTGGCGCGGCCCGGCGCGGCGGGCGAAAAATCGGAACAGAGCTATTTCACCCGCCAGCAGCGTTGAAACGCGCCCGACGGTTCCAGACACGCCGGTTGCGCCGTGTCCTTGGACGGCGGTTGTTCGCCACCGTGATGTCGCGCAGCTCGAGGCTCAGCCCCTGTTATTCGTTAGCTCGCTCATTCGTTCGTCGTGGGAAGGCGAAAGTATCGGCGCGTGCTCTTGGACAAGCGAGTAGCTGGGAGGAACCGGAGGGAGCAGGAAGGGAGGCCCGTCGCTGGCTCCGTTCTCTCACTCGCTCGCTCTTCGCAGGACGCGCTGGCAGCCCGGCGGTCGCCAGCCTGCCGTGAACGATGATGCGGATGAGAATCGATGGCAGATCGTCGTCGCCCACGAAAAAAAAATACGCAGCAGTCGCAGGTGAGCGGAATGAACGCTGACACCATTGACGCCGCCATGTCAACGATAGCAAGAAGCGGACGCATTCGCCCTCGACGGCTGCCTCGAAGGAATTCCAGGAAGTCTGGAAAGGCGTGGAAAGACAGTGAGGGAAAGGGCGCGTGCTCTCTGGCAACCGAATGGCGGCGAAGGGCGGCAAGGAGGAGGAGTCTGTCGCTAGTTCGTTTGTTAGATTTTTTTGCCTACATTAAGGAACATCGTCGATCATTTATGCATACTTTTTTCCGACAGCCGATTACCGATTTGCATTGGACTCTCCACGTCAGTTCCCCTCTTGCCCCTCCGCGAAAGCTCGTGTCATCTGCATAAATAGCACATTCTAGGTCACAGCCTGTAGTAACTAAATTACACACACACACACACACACACACACACACACACACACACACACACACACACACACACACACACACACACACACACACACACACACACACACACACACACACACACACGCACGCATGCGCACGCACATATATATATATATATATATATAAGTGCACCATTAAACATCCTTGTATTATACGAGAATTTGGCACTACTGTGAGATGAAAGCTGATACTCGTTAATTACACTCCATATATCTCAAGTATGCGTACAGGTGGTGTTTATTAGCTCAGTTAAGATGCCCTGATGAGGGCTATATCCCTTAGAATTTCAGGTCATGGAATAAACCTGCTTAAAGGTTTGATGCACTTAAGACAAATTAAAAACAAACCAATGTGGCCCTTCGATTACGCGGTCATCTTATTATACGCGTTTTTTTATTTGCCAGGGATCTCTGTACCATTGCGAATGATTTTCCAGGAGGAGGAAACTGACGTGAAATTGGAGCAGCTTTCCGTACATTCGGACCTAGTTTTAAATCCGTTGCAGTTGTTCTCTCTCGCTTTTGGTTGACAGTCTTGTGAATAAAGGTCAAAGTGATACCACCCGTCAACCACAGGTCCTAGATCCATGCTCCACAAGCAATAGCAATCTGAATAGAAAAAAATGGGCATTTCAAGCACTGCTTACTAGAAACACTTCATAACTGCAAGTCCTTGAAATAATGAATTAGAATAAAATGACAATATGTTTGTACCACGCCACAATGCTGTCTTGGCATAGTTGTGGTCTATCAGTAGTTGCGATTATTATTTGGTATAAAATCCTTGATCAAGTGTAAAATGTATCAGATGGCTAAATGTATCTATGACGCTTTGATAAACCAAATTACTCTTGTAACGTTTCACCAAATTTTTTACCTCTATGTCAAATGCAAAATATCGCTGCGGTAGGCTTACTGGTAATTAACACATAAAGAACTGAAGCACAGCATAAATTAATTCAATGATGTTTGGACACATCAACATGGAAAAAAAAGTACTAGTTTTGCTCATAATGCGAAGAATTTCAGCCACAGCTGGCGCTGTGAGCATTACACTGTTTCGTGTGGCAGTGTTTTTATTAATTATTAGGACATGCCTGCCAGGGATCTCTATTCGTGAAGAAAATATTTATCAACAACAACCTTAGTCCCATTCGTGTGTGTTTGTGACGGGGGCTGTCTGGTGGTGGATAACCGAAGGAAGATGGAGCGTGTTCTTTTACTTATCTACCTTTCGTTCCTTACAAGTGGCTTTCTATAAAAGCATTCACTTTAGTGATGATTTATGTATAAGATGGATAGCGCAGCGTCCGCCAATCATAGAGGCTCACGTAATCATAGCAGCTGTCATAGTGATTGAGATTTTTGGGCTTTATTCTTCTCTGTAGTTGAACTGATGGAGTGGCTGTTTCGTACGGAAACAACCACTCCCTCGATGCAGCAGCAGAGAACGAGTCTGGCAAATAGTGTCTCGCTGCTTTCCGGGGAGGGATCTCACCTCATAGCTTGTGCCTTATTCCAAGTCGACAGTGTGCTAATTTAATCTAGCCTATTATTTTCATCGAGTTTGCCTTATCGAACAGGTATGGAAGGCGTATTTATTCACTAAGTGTATTTCTTGGTTGGTATGGGAGTTTGTAACGAAAATTTCCGCTCACTCGAAAAAAAAAAGCTTTCCTCAGACCTAATACCGACACTTTTCTGGCCATTACGTTATCGCGCAGAAAGGTGCAGCCTGTAGGGAAAGGGCGTATTAGCTCGTGGGAACAGGAGCTGTGTGATGTAGAAGAACACTATTAAATTTTTTATATTATCAAGAAGTGCCGTTTGGTTTTGAGATCCTCTTGATTGTACTCTTTAAAAATATTTCGATCTAAGTCGTTATTCCGTACATAAGTAGGAGACGGAACTTTGTGTTTACGCGCCGAAAATTTTTCCTGCAAGAGAGCAAATTAACACTAAAAAACTGGTTTTGATCATGTACATCTTCACATATCTTACATACGGGAATGATCAGCTTCTTCATAGAACATGCTGTACAGACACACTGATCCAGTTATTTATTTAGCTATGCATTTTAGTAAACGGTCCTCCAACTTAAGAATGTTCGTCACCAAATAGGCCTTTGCGAACAGTGTTTCTCTCCTTTCACAGGCTGTTTATGTTTACCTGAACTTAATTCCTCGCCACAACAAGGTGTTTATCCTTACGAGAACACGGCAGTTTTATGGTCCCAAAGAAGGTAGACAGGTTAACCAATAACATTCATAACATTATTACATTTCATGCGGCTATTTGCGTGTATTTGGATTGCCGGTGCGAGGGAGGTGTCATCATCTCAACTGTCTGTTTATGCTACTTACACGAGTCAGTTGTGTCATGCAACAAAAAGCGGAGCGACAAATTGGACACAATTGCTGTAATACAAAACCTCTTATGGAAATACGTGGCTTCCTTGTTCGAATCCTCATGTGCCACAGTGCATCTTTTTATTTCCTAATATTAACCTCGAAAAACACTGTAAACTTCATGCGACGGGTGCAGGTGAACCTGGCAAACATGAAAACGGCAAGACGCATGGCGATAATGGCAAATTAGAGGAGCCCCCCCCCTCCCCCCCCCAAAAAAGGAGCCTTGAGCCCTTCTATTTGGCCAAAAGGGGTAGCATATTATCTCTACAAGAGCTTTAAAATCGCAGAATGTGGATAGAATGCTGCATGAGTATCCATACTGAACTGCCCCATTTGATTTATGTGCCAGGTTTCCTAGCCGCTTTATTCCTGAGCATAGGTAAACGGCTAGCGGCTCTTCAAAACTGTAATTTCAAGTCATTTATTATGGTGCTGTACCTTGCGTCTGAAGATATTTTTACCACTCGCCCGACAGCACCACCAACTATTATGCATAGTCTGTAAACCCATCAGACTCTCTTGTTATTATTCGCCTCAATTTAATGTAAAGTTGTCCGTATATGCTATCAGTTTGCTTTAGATACTCCCAATTTCCCCCAATTTTCCTTTGCATTTAGAATAAGTTAAGCTGGCACGTATATGCCAAGGCAACATTTTATGGCTTATTTTTTATGGTTTCTTTGTGCATGGTATTTAATATTGTGTAATGTTTTCAATGTGTTGTTAATTATAATGCATCTCGCCCCCTTCCTTTAGGGACATCATCAACACTAAATCCATATCTTACAATTATTCTGGTTGAATAAGCAATTATATAAAAACAGCCGTGAGACACAAACACTCGCAGTCCTTTACGTCACCGGCACTTCTTGTCCGGCGATATTGGGTCCTTTGTTTACTGCTCTAAGAGAGCATAGTAACTTAAAGATACTTTTGGGCCTTCTTAACTCTAATTTTAAAGTAGATGTGACAGCCTTTCCAAGTCATCTTCAATCTGCTCGCCTTTAAAATTAAGGGGCGCATAGATTAAAGTTGCCTAATGTGGATTAGCGGGCAGACTGCGGTGCACTAGTGAGATGAGTGGGTGATGTGATGAGAATTAGTGGAATTGGTGTCGATTAATTTGGATTAGAGGAATTAGCGAGCTGGTTCTGGTGGATTACTGAGTCGCACCAACCTCTAAATTTTGGGGGCCCTTGGCATTTGCAAATGTTGAGGCGCTGTCCCTCTCGACCAATCAGCAAATTCAGTTGCGCGCGAAAAAGCCGGAAAGCTTCGATATGACGACAACGTAAACGCTATAAAATGTCTTTCTTTATGCACGTATTGCGCCGTTATGTGGTTTCGAGCCCAAGATTGACACCTCGCACTTACGTTAATAAATAATTGCCTAATGCATATTTTGTATTCGTCCACGGGTTTTCGAAACAAGCATTTATATGAGATAAGATTATAGGAAGTCACTGAACTGAAAAATAAATGAGGGCTAATCAACTGATTTGATGCGAAGGAAATGCGATAGCATTCTTCAATACCTTCTCAGCTATGTCTATAAAATGTAGCATTATGAGATCAGCGATGTGACAGACGTTTTGAAGTTATATAACAGGTTCGAAATTAACCTGCTGAAGGAAAAGCTACAGCAGGAATAAGATTGTTCGAACATAAAGGGTAGGATATAACAAACTGGCATAAACTTTTGTCCGCGCGCTCGATATTCTGGAATCGGCGCAAGATTTTATCGACCGTTCAGAGAAGGTGCTGCAACTTCAACGCGTACTTTCTCTTGTAGAATGGTTCTTGTAGCGATCTATGGGGCCTATGCGCATAATATATTTTTAGCCATAGACATATTTCTTCTAGTGAACACATAATGCACTCTTTAAGGTATGTTTCATACTGCTGTGCTATTGCAGAAACATGGCTTTGTACAAAAGTGTTTGCGCAATAATGCAGTCGCAAAGGGGAGCAAAAGACCATGATAGAAAAGAAGTCTTGCTAGCAGAACGTTTTCAGCACAAATGCGAATTTTGCAAGCATTGAGCAATATTTTATGCGTGGATAGAACACCTTTAGAAGTCCCGTATATTTAGAGTTTTTCGACTAATACTTTCGCGCATTGCAAAAAAAGAAAGGAAAAAGAAACGATTTCTGGTCCATGTAATTCTCATCACGCTTTCTTGGAATATTACAAAGCCTAGTTTCTTCAAGGCAAGGACACCTTTGGCTACTTGATATCGATTTGGGTGTTCATGGAACCAAAGCGTGTGGCTGCCATTTTGTGACTACTGATCTGTTGTGGATCTACCTTCTTTGAAACGACATTGCAGGGGGTTTAATATTTTATTACTTTCAATGAAATCTCGGAGGTGACGGTTATCTATTTTCTCAAACAGTTTGCACAGACAACTTGTCAAGACTATCGGCCGATAAGTGCTGGCTGAAGTTGCATAAGCTTTATTTACTGTCACTGAAAATTATGAACCATCAACGCCGACTTTCCACCGGCTAGGTCCCAAGTCGGAGGCCGGTATCGCGTTGGTGCATTGTACAGTACAATCGTACAATGTTTTGAATCCATTGCAGTTCTCCATTCTGGCTTTCGGTTGACAAACACGGCTTCCTAGATCGAAGTGATACCAACTATTCATCTGAGGTCCGAGAGACATGTTCCAGTGGCAGTTACAATCTGAATTGAAAACATGTGTAATTTATAACTTGCTTCATTATAAACGTGCTTTTCGAAATGCTTTATGAAGTGTTGAATAAACCAATCATGGTAAAATTACAATTCATATTGTACAACGCGACATTGTTGTCTCCTATGCAGAATTTCATAGCATTTTTACGGCGCATACTGCTTTCAATGGCACTGCCATGTTTCTAATGAACTGCAATGAGGTCGAACAGGAAGTCGAGCAAGAGATTGCCATGCTCCAGTTGACGTTTCTTCAAAGGAACCTGTCTTCGTTAGTGCCCTAATAAAGAAAAGTTCATTTGTCAAATCATTGACTCTAGAATCCCTCGTTCAACAAGTGCTTATCAGACGTTTTTTTTCAGTGTCTTCTGCGAATATCTGCCTTGTTTAGATCACTGATTGTACATATATTTTTTTTGCCAATGCCGAGCGATTTGTCAAGTCAAGAATTGCTGAATAATTTGTATAATACTGAGTGATTAATGTTTTGGTTGCGCTAATCTTACATCTCTGTTTACACTGCTTCAATTTTGACAGTTCCATGTAGCTTCTACTCCACGATACTTTAGAGACTTATGCGCGCACAAAGACAGGCCGTCGAACGAGCAAAGGACGCACCATGATTACGCTTCTGATCTACTCCAAGGTTCGATGCTTGCTTACTTTCATGCTTTACAGCAAAGTTGTTCATGCGAATAGAAGCGCTCAAAAACGTGGTAATCAGGAAGTAAACGAACGCTCTTAAACCCTCCTTATTGGCCTTCTTTCAGATGTTGTGTAAAACACACACAAAACGTCCCAATTTTCTGGCATAGCCAAAACATGTAGCATATTTACATTTATAGGAAATGGAAGGCGTTTTTAGGGTTAAAGGGCTGAAAGTTTGACGTGTTTAGTTAATCATGTCATTTGAAAAGATTTACTGAATACTCGTTTTCTCCCGACTTTTATTCTTCATGCGACGCAAGTAGTAGGTTCGGAGCATGTTCAATAATTTGCAAGCTGCGTCACAAATGCACTGAATATGCGCCACTTTTTAATTAACGTCTTTCACGCCAACGCGTTACCGAGCTGCGCCATGAATGCACCGGGTATGTGCTGTTCTTCAATGAACCTGTCACCGACTTGGGTCACTGAGTATTTGCCACTGAGTGCGCAGCAAGCGAGGGCACAATTCTCAGCATCCGCAGGCACCGGCGCTGCACGTTTCTGATCTCGGAGGCCACGCGCAGACCTCCTGGCGGTGCCATTAGATGGTGCAGTTGTTTCTGAGAGAAGCGCGAGAGAGGAGCCCGGTTGCCACATGACGCGTTTCTCAGCATCTGCACGCACCGGCGCGCCATGTGTTTCGGTTGCCACGTGCAGGCTACGCGGCGGTGATGGTAGATGGCGTCGAGTGTTTATTGTAAGATTAGAAACTGTAAAGGTGCAATACTTTGCTGTTATAGCAATGCTACCGTTCCGTCCTAAAAGTTGACAGCCACTTTAGCATACGTTAAACAGGATGAAGGCTAAAGCCTGCCCGCTCACGAGACAGTCACTACCTTACTTGAGATTTTCATTCTAGTACGTTGTTACAAGCTATTACATGTTTAGTGCCTACGAAGGTTGTGGGTTTGTGTGCCTTAATTAACTCTATCTGCGCCTTAACCGTCATTCACTCTCGACCTTCACGATATCAATTGGAATCCAGTTTGGAGATATGACGGGTTCGCGCATATCTTGGGTGGTGGGTTTGAGTGCCTTAATGAACTGTAACCTTAATTAACACCAAACGTCGTGAGTGCGACAACCACTAAAGTTCGTGGTTTTGACTCTCGACTTTTACGATGCCAGTTTGAATCCAATTTGGACATATCGCCGGTTTCGGTTTTTTGTATTATGTTAGGGATTGGTTGAGTACTGGAGGCGCAAACGTATTCGAACGGAGCTTTTTTCTTTCTGCCCATATCTCTAAGTGAGTTCGACTCCCATCAAAAGTCGACGGTTTGACTCCCATCAAAAGCCGTGGGTTGAAGTACCTTGATTACTTCATTTCTAATTAACTGTGCGTTAATAATTCCCCCAGGTCGTGGGTTCTGCTCTTGATTTTCGATATGTAAATGGATCGCAACTTCGGGATATCGCTGGTTTTCCCATACCTCCAAGTGGGTTCGACTCCCGCCAAAGGTCATGGGTGGCAGTGCCTTAATTAACTCTATCATAATTACCTCGGCTTCAATTAACGTTGCACTAATTAACCTCACAGTTCGAAGGTTCGACTCTCGATCATGATGTCAGTTCAAATCCAACTTCGAGATATCGCCGGTTTGCCCATACTTCCAAGTGGATTAGACTCCCACGAAAGGTCGACCGTTTGACTCGCATTAAAAGCAGTGGGTTGAAGTACCTTGATTACCTCAGTTTTAATTAAGTCTGTGTTAATTATTCCCCCATGTCGTGGGTTCTACTCTTGACTTTCACTATGTAAATCGAATCGAAGTTGGAGATATCGCCGGTTCTCCCATACCTCCAAGTGGGTTTGACTCGCACCAAAAGTCGAGGGTTTGACTCCCATCAAGAATTAGGGGTCGCAGTTCCTTAATTAACTCTATCTGCGCCTTAACCGTCCTTCACTGTGATCCTTCGATATCAATTGGAATCCAGTTTTAAAATATGGCCGGTTCACCCATATCTTTTTAGTAGGTGGTGGGTTTGAGTGTCTTAATGAACTTCAACCTTAATTAACAACAAACGTCGTGAGTTCGAAAACCGCAAAAGCTCGTGGGTTGGACTCACGACTTTTATGAAGTCAGTTCGAATCCAACTTAGAGATATCGCTGGTTTGCCGTTATCTCTAAGTGTGTACGACTCCCATCAGAGGTCGACGGTTTGAATCCCATAAAAAGGCGTGGGTTGAAGTACCCTGATTATCTCTGCGTTAATTATTCCGCCAGGTTGTGGGTTCAACTCTTGACCTTCACTATGTAAATGGAATCCAACTTTCAGATATCGCAACTTCTCCCATACCTCCAAGTGGGTTCGACTCCCACCAAAGGTCATGGTTTGCAGTGCCTTAATTAACTCTGTCTTGGTTACCTCGGCTTCAATGAACGTTGCCTTATTTAACCCGATAATTCGTAGGTTCGGCTCTCGACCTTCACGATGTCAACTGGAATCCAACTTGGGGACATCGCTGGTTCACCCATACCTCCAAGTGGGTTAGACTCCCACCAAAGGTCAAGGGCTTGACTCCCATTAAAAGCTGTGGGTTGTAGTGTCTTATTTACCTCAATCCTAATTCACTTTGTCTTAATTATCATTGCCTTAATAATCCCACCGAGCGTGGGTTAGATTTTTGACCTTCACAATGCCTATTAGAATCCAACTTCGAGATAACACCGGCTCGCCCATATCTCCAGGTGGGTTCGACTACACCAAAGGTCGAGGGTTTGACTCCCATCCAAGGCCGTGGGTTCCAATGCCTTATTTTTATATTTTAATTAACTCTGCTATAATGAACTTATTCCTAAAGGTGCATGACACCCAATTTTTCATCATAATCTGTATTGTATAAGATAATCCTTGTGCGGGGAAGGACGCGTTGGTAAAATTTTAGCGCATTTGAGCCAGCACGTAATTTTTAATTGAAAATTTTATATTACCCTCGAACGGCGTCGAGTGACACTGGCACGCTCGCGAAGCGTGACGTCCTAGGCTGCATGCCTATGTCTAGCAAGTCTATTCCGGCAAAGAATTCCGTGTTTCAGCTGTGAACGCATGCGGAAAACTTCTGCTTTGCTTCCCAATGGGATTTTTCAACTTGCAGCGGCTGAATCAATGCCACCGCGGCGCCTATGTAGCGCTGTTGCGCGCAAGAGTGAACGGAGCAAGGAGTGCTCCGTATCGTACTTGAGGTTCCCTAAGTAGCCCGTCAAGAGCAAGGCTGGGGAGATGAATGTTGGCAGGAAGGACTCGCGCTCATCTGACGCTTTTGTTTAGTTCTCGGAACACTTCACTCTAGAAAGCTACAACGACGATTTGCGTCTGCTTGTCGAGTTTGGAATACACGTGAAGAAGCTGAGCCTGCGGCCGGACGCGATGCCGACGTTGTTCCCGCAACAACCCATCCGACAGGCAGTGTCCCGGCCAAATGTCAGGTTTACTGTCTTTTTTTACGGATATCGGGGTCAATAAAGCAAGTTCAAGTATTGGTTCAGCCAAAGCGTAAATCGCGCAAAACCCTTGCGCAGCAGACACACCTGCGCGAGCATTTGTTTACGTGTGCCGCACGCAACTGCAGAGAAAAAGAGAAAGAACATGTTGAAACGCGCAGCAGCCTAACAAAATTGTAGGTTTGTTGAGTACGGATCCGAGATAAATGCACGACAGCAAACAATCTGCGCGCATAACAATTTGCATTGTGCGATGTTGCACCAGACTTCGTCTTCGGTGAACAGCTGGTGAAGCAGTGCTGCACGCAATATATAACAGTGCCGAAAGGCATCAGCCGCATTCCGCGCAGCACCAGTGTCGCTATCTTAGGTTGACCGCGTTTAATAAGCTGTCTTTGTCCGTCTTTGTCCGCCTCTGTCTTTGTCCGTGACCTCCAAGATCTGCTCGCGCTGGATTTGCCCATGGCTGGGGCACGCATATCTCCGAGGCCATGTTTCATCATTGAGGTGGTGCCGATGAGGTCAAAGTCAAAATGCGTAGTGCCATCGCTGCTTCTGCTGCTCAAATTCGACGCTTTCTTGATAACCCGAAGCTGGCGTTGTAGAAGGCATGGCACGCAATATCTGGAGCGAATACGGCAACTTACGGCAGTTATGCTCCGCCACACGTGGCGGGGTGTACTCTTAAACGAATGTACACCCTTTGGGGTGTATATTTACCACACAACAATAATCGTCAGAATTCTTGCTTACGTTTCCTTTCTTCAAAACGCTGCGCTCGCGACTTTCCTGTTGAGAATGCTCTGTCATGGTGGTAACGCGCACGCCGCTCGTCGCTTGGAAGTACCAGGCTCGCAGCGTTAAAAAAAGGAAATGCGGACAAGGCAGATGGCGAATATTGCTGTGTGGGACGACGCGACCCAAGGGGTGTAATCTTGTGTAAGGGTATTGCTGATTTTGTTGCAATCGATGGGTCGGTTGCATCAGTGCTTTTTGTTGGGCTAGTTGGTGCGTGTTACTGAAGTACTAAAGCGCCAAACAGACGACACAAGAAGAGACACGGACGAGCGTGTCGTCTGTTTGGCGCTGTAGTACTTGAGTCGGTTGCATGTTGCACAAGACGCTATACATGGCTTGGTAATATGGCGGTGGGCGTGGTAGGGCGGAGCTTAGTGCCGGCAAGTTCTTGCTCAAATTTTGGACAGTAATGTGCTTTTACCGCCCAATTTTTTACACGTGTATAGCCATAATAGAGCCTCTACTACAATTTCTCGCGGACAACCGCAAATTGTTGCGTGACCGTGTCATACCCCCTTTAGTTAATCCCTCAGGTCATGGGTTCGATTCTCGTCCTTCGCAATGTCAACAGGAATTCAACTTGGAGATACGGCCGGTGCGCCCATTCTCCAAGTGGGTTCGACTGCTAGGAAAGGTCGAGAGTTCCACTTCCACCAAAGGTCGTGGGTTGGAGTTCCTTAATCAACTAGATCGTAATTCATCATGATCAACCTATTTCATGTTCACTGCACGACGAAGGCCTCCTCCCTGCGATCTTCCATTACTCCTGTCCTTTGCCAACCGATTCCAACTCGCGCCTACGAATTTCTTGATTTCATCACCCGCCCATTCTTCTGCAGTACTCGAATGCGTTTTTCTTCTCTTGGCAACCATTCTGCAACCCTAATGGTCGACCGGTTATCTAAGCTATGCATTACATGACATGTCCAACTCCCCTTTTTCTCTTAATGTGAATTAGAATATCGGCTATCCACGTTTGTTCTCTGATCCACACCACTCTCTTCCTGTTTCTCAACGTTACGCCCAACATTCTTAGTTCCATCACTCTTTGCGCGGTCCGTGTCCTCGAGCTTCTTTGCCAGTCTCCAATTTTCTGTCCCGTATGTTAGAACCGGTAAAGTGCACTGAATGTACACCTTTTTCTTTAGTGATAAAGGTAAGCTTCCAGTCAGGATCTGACAATGTCTGCCGTATGTGCTTCAACCAATTTTTATTCTTCTGTAACTTTCATTCTCATGATCACGGTCTCCTATGAGTAATTCATCGAGGTATACGTGCTCCTTCACAGACTCAGGAGGCTGACTGGCGATCCTGAACTCTTCTCTTGCCAGGTTATTGATCATTATCTTTGTTTTCTGCATATTTCTTAAACCCCCTCTTAAACTCTTTCTGTTAAGGTCCTCAATAATATGTGGTAACTCGTCCCCAGTGTTGCCGAACAGGACAATGTCATCTGAAAACCGAAGGCTGTTGAGATATTCGCCGTTGATCCTTACTCCTAAGCCTTCCCAGTCTAATAGATTGAATACTTCTTCCAAGACTGCAGTGAATAGCATTGGAGACATTGTGTCTCCTTGTCTGACCTCTTTGTTTGTAGGTTACCGTGCCTTAATTAACTTTGCCTTATTTAACAGCATAGGTCGTGCTGACACTTCTCCGCCTCGGCTTCATGAATTCTTACGAAGAAATTGATGGCCTAATTCACCTTAATTATTAACCAAAAGTCTTGGGTTCGACTCCCACCAAAGGTTGTGGGTGTTAATTGAATCCGCCTTGATTAACACCGCAGTGAGTGGGCTTGACTCCCGTTTAACGTAGAAGGTTCAACTCAGTATGAATTTTGGTGCCATAATGCCGGACATCGGATTTTTCGTGCTATGAGCTATCTAGGTCTTTCGGCTGAATAAATGGACGGCGAAGAGGTGTTTAGTCGCAAATTTACCTGATGTAAAAAATAAAAGTAGACGTTAACACGCACTATTTGTGTCACTGACTAGCCTCAGAAAAATATTGTTTGACTGCAGCATTTTTGCCATTCAGCACATAGCGCAGCTGAATGGGCTGAGTAGATTGGACTGATAAAATTGGACTGATCAGTGCGCAGTTTGTTAGCTATATTAAGACGAATAGCACATAGGCACAGCCGTCACGCATGCGGCGTGCTGCCATTTACTGAAACAAATAAGACCTCTATGAAAAACTGTTATTTTCGAGCTACTTGATTTATGCAGTTTGTTGTGCCACGTGCCATGAAAAAATTGGAGGACGCTTAAGCTTCGCCTTCAAGAGTGGAACGCGTCAGTGTTCCCGTGGACCAGCCAAGGGGTGTAAGACAATGCGCTACGGCACAGCGATCACTTACGAGGCGCCCCCGCGTCGGACTTTTCACCCACCAATCACGCGGTGAGCGTCGAGCAACGCAGCGTTCGGCGCGGCAACGAAACGTGCGCCTGAGCAAGCGGAACGAACCAAAGAACTCGGTGTCTCGGAGGGGGAAACGATGTACGCCAGCCAAACGTCGTGATCGGCACGGGCAGAGGGATAGACAGATAGTGATCTAAAGAAAGGAAGGACGCTTGATGATGCAACCCGTGAGGGAGCATGGCGAAGCGTCGTCAGGGGAGAGGGTGTCCGGGCCGCGACGCGCCTCGCACCGGTCCCCGCATAGCCCCAATGCGCGCGTGGCGCGCCACCTGTCGAGGCAGCGCCGTAAATTGAGAGGAGGGGGTCTTCTGTGTATGCCGCAAGGTGGCTCTGCGTGTGCGGAAAGCGCAGAAGTAATGTAGCGAAAACGCCCTTCGCTACTCGTGTAACTGCGACTTCTCTAAGTTACATAGTCATAATTATCGATATACACCGCAGTATTACTTTCTACGGCTCGTTTATAAGGCAACACCGCATTCACTAGAGGCGCTTTTGTACCGCTTTGAAGCATCGAACTCGTGGCTGTGTGGTAGCGTCTCCGTCTTACACTCCGGAGACCGTGGTTCGATTCCCGCCCAGCCCATCTTGAAAGTTGTTTTTATTCATGAAGTGCCTCCCGGGATTTATCGCTCACGGCCAACGCCACCGACACCGACCCCGACGACACCGGCTTTTCTGGGACACGAGCTCCTTAACGCCGTCGCGTTAAAACTAAGTGCTTTACAAACGTTGAAACGAAAGGCAGGCATTCGTACACCGTGATAGAAGCAAAACTATGATGCTAGAGAACTTGACGAGGTAATTAACATAGTACTTTTCGTGCTACTGTTTCTAGTAAAGCAATGATAAGACCTTTAAGACCTACTGATAAAAATGAGCTCATGTAATCGCTGGTTTTCAATAAACTTCTTTGACGACGCCTAGGGTCACTGGTCAATGGCACTGGGTATGTGCGGCACTTCAATGAATATCTTTGACGCCAACTTGGTAAGTATGTATGTGCCGCTTCTTTAATGGCAAATAAAAATTCTTTGAAAGTTTTCTGTGCTTGAGTGTAATAAAATCGTATCATACATGTTCGCACAAACTTCTCTGAATGCATACTGACACAAGTGCCATACGCGCACTTCGCGGCGACGTTTCTCAATGTCCCATCATGTCAATTTTTGTTTCTATAGTTTCTGTGGAGCGCTGTGCCCGGATTATGCTACAAATGAAGTACCTTTTTATATGCGCCTAACTATCGAAAAGCTCTCTCCTCATTCTTGCATATTCACACCGTCGTATTGCGCAGTGCAGTTGCAATAGATAGTTATATTTTCCATGCAGTTTAATACTATGAGAGCTGCTTCAATGCTAATTGGAGTATTATGCAACGTGAACGTAAAATATTAGAGTCTGATTTAGTTTTAAAGGCTATATTTGTTGGAATTAAATTTCTTGGTGATAATTTTTAGACCCATTTTTTTACACTTTGCTAAATACTCCTGCTAATGATTATTTTTTGTGATATTACTGTATAGCGCTGTTTTTAATAAATATCTAATCGTTTTTAATTTATTATAGCTTGCTCCCTACGAATTGTAGAATTGTATTTGTTGACATGTTTTTCCTCCTTCTTTGTTTGATTTGCTCGCTGTCTGCCTGCTGCTCTAATACTCTTATGAACCCACTCATGAGAGGAGGTCCCCCTGGCAGTTTCTTACTCTGGGACCTCCTCATGCTGTATATAATATGTAAGCTCGTTTCTTGTACATGCAATAACAATAAACTTCAACCTAAATAGAAACAGAAAATGACATGCCACATTTTGCGAAGACAAAAAGAAAACGAGATGGTGGACCCTATATCTTGGTAACCTACAAATTTCTATCGCTACATCAAAAGCTATTGACGACTTCAATGAGCCGCTGTTCCATACAAACATTCGGAAGTACAGTCACCTTGGCCTGGGATGCAGCTTACAAAATGTTTTATGCTACATTGAAGCAATGGCAAGTCCAATAATATCTATAAAGGTTACAGGCTTGCTTTTGCTTGAACAACCACCTAGTAGAAAAAATGACTATGGAATTTTCTTTGCTGTGTATTCTAGTACATAGGGTGATCCAGCTAACGTTAGCCAAGCTGCTCAGTCACAAGAAAAGCAAATACGCGGCGCAATGTACAATGATGGAACTTAGTTCGGTTGTCAGAGGTCGAGTGACTGATCACCGTAGGTCTTAAGATCGTAAGCGCTCGTCCGTGTCTGTTCTTGTGTCGTCTGTTTGGCGCTTTAGTACTTCAGTAACATGCACCAGCTAGCCCAACAAAAAGTTCTGCTTAAGGTCATATGTCGTCCCATGTTTTTCAATTTTTCTTTGTTGTTGAACAGCTTGGCTAAGGTTAGCTGGAACACGAGTTATATAGAGTATAGTGACCGTTCAATGTAATCATAAAACTACATACCCGAAGGATAGCGGCATGTTGAAGCAGTAGAGTTGCATCCTGGAATAAATATTGTTTAGGTCAGTTTGAATGTACTAGCGGTGTTTTAAACAAATTTTTACTTTGAACACTCAAGTGGCTAATACTCGAAGCAATTTTATGGCGACCTGCAGATAAAAGTTGAAACAAGGCAAGTGGCTGTGGGAGTAAAGACAATAAATAAGAAGTGAGAACGAAATGGTGTCTGTGTTGTGCAGCTACTGAGTGCAGTGTTATGACGTATTATGATGGTGATGATGATGATGATGATGATGATGATGAACCTTTGTCATCGCACGCACCCACATATTTTGGCTCAGTCGGCTTTACCATCCACGGTGTGGGTAAACATCTTCGTTTAATCAGCCAATGACAGCCTCGTCTTCACGAATTTCGTGCTCTCTGGGGGCACACCAGTTGATCTTCCCCCGAAGTGGCGACAGGTGAACTCGTGTTTATCGTTCTGTAGAAGGCATCTATGCTCTGAAATAGCTCTTAGAAAAAGGGTCCGTGAAGATAAATCTTCAAGTGTCCCTTTTCAACCGCCTTGTGCTATCGCAAGTACAAAAGTCAGCCGCATCGGAGCCAACTTACCATTGAGATCTTTCCGTTGTGCTTCAGGTGATTCAACTTTAGCGAAAGCAAGTTTCCGAGCAATATGAAGTAATTCCGATTATTGTTTCCGCTCTCAGTCTCGGAGAAAGCGTTCCTACAGAGGATGTGCAACCTGAACCCTTTGGTGGTTTGTCGGGGAATCCAGAAGCTCGGATTGCGTGCTTTGAATACGCCGGTCGACAAAACGGCTGGTACACAGATGAAAAAAAGAGTGAAACATATGGTCCCTTTTCTAAGTGGCATCGCGAGAAAATGGTACAAGCTTAGTATCACGGAGCATCAACGTGATGCATGGAGCACGTGGAAGGAGAGCTTCATCTCGTCATTTCTTGGCAGTCAGTTTGAGCAATCGGATCAAGCTATATTTTATCGCTACAGGTCTGGAGCAGTGCTCAAGTATTTCTTCAAAAAATATCGACTACTTCAACTTGCAGAGCCGGAATTTCCACTAAAATCTGTTATAACGCTTATAACACATTACCTCCCTTGGGCATTGCAACGACAAGTTCAAGCTCCACCCCCAAATACCGTGGAGGAATTGCCGGAGTAAATTCCAGAGATCGCCTGCCATTAGATGGAGAGGAAGACAAAGTTGCATCGGGATGTTCAAGCGGCAAGAGCAGTGAGAAACCGAGTTTCATAAAGGGTTACCAAAGTTGTCGCAAGAGGGAAGTCATATAGGCCGTCGCATACCACGGAAAGGAAGTCATTGCCTGAGGAATGCCTTTTTACCAGATTGGGAAAAAGCTTATTAAATAAGGGTTCCCAGTCTGACCCTATGACACAAAACGAGACTGTTTGATTTCTGCGAGTTTCATGTAGCTTGAGTTTAATTGGCAACGTACAGGAGCACTTATAGACAGCGGAGCTTCTAGATCCATTCTTAAGTAAAGCAACGCTAGCGCACAAGATGTATGCCGAGGGAGGTCAGTTCTTGTGCGTGAGTACGGTGGAAGCAAGAAAGATTATTGTGAGTGAGCATGCGTGAATGTAAATTACCAATCTAAAGAGGCCGAAGTATTGCATTAGTTTTATACACTATGGGCCAAAATGCGAAAACACCCATTTACTCAGATTTAGGTGCACGTTAAAGACCGCCAGGTGGTCGAAATTTCCGGAGTCCTTCACTACGGCGTGCCTCATAGTCAGAAAGTGGTTTTGGCCCATAAAATCCCATAATTAATTTTTTTAATTTAGTTTTACACACTGTGGAATACGACTTTCTCTTATATCGCCCGGACATGAAGTTGTTGAGACTAAATATTTATCGGGACGATACGCTGTCTCTTTGGCAAGAGGCTGACCAGACAGAATCGAAACAAAAAGAAGACCATTGACGGATGCTGAAGAAAGACAATGTAATTCCTCAACTCTATCGCGAACTGGTATGTTTGGAGGATACCCACTGCCGAGAACAAAGTTCGAAGTTCCATTTCGCCAGTTCCGACAAAACAGTTGTCACAAACGAAAAGCTGTACTACGTGATGAGGGAAATGAATGCGTGGCGAAAAGCTCTTTAAAAGAAGTTCGATGCCAATGTAATTTGCCCATCGGTGTCTCCCTTTGCTTCACCTATCACCATTGCTCCAACGGAAGACGGCAGCTGGCGGCTATGTATGAATTACGGAGCAGTAAATAACCAAACCTAATAGATTCACTTTCCAAAGCCGAGGATTGACACCATCATCGATGAAACAGGAAGCTGTACCTGCTTTTCTCGCATAGACCTGCGCAGTTGCCTCTGGCAGGTGCCACTACAAGAAGACACCAAACAATACACCACATTTGCTTCATTTGGCATATACGAATACAATCGCTGTCCCTTTGGATGGAAAAACGCACATGGTTGGTTCAAAGAGGTGATGAACACAGTCTTTAATCCCTGCATAGGATGCTTCTGCAATGTGTACGTAGACGATATTATCATATGCTCTAAAAGTGAAAAGTTGCATGATGAATACCTGGCTGATATTTGGCAGCGCTCTTTGATGCTAAGCTAAAAGCTAATTTCAAGAAAAGTGAGTTCTTCAAAACTAAGGTGACATTTTTGGCAGAGCTTTGGACGAAACCACGAACAATGCGAAAAAACAGTCTGTAGCATGCATTGCAAAACTAGTAAAGGCGTACCATGCGCACTGACTTCTTCTATTTCTAGGCTTGTAGGGTCATTTTAGAGCTTTTACTCAAGATTGTGCTCTGAGAAATCGCTGTATGACAAGACTGACTCAGAAGGACCTTCTCTTTTGTTGGATACAATAATGGGATGACGCCTACCGAGAATTGGTCTGAATCATTTCTTCTCATCCTGTCTCGTGCTTACGAAACTTTGCGCCGCCCTTCGAATGCTTATGCTGTGTTTTCACCATATGCGCCTAATCAGACGCATACTTAGAGTTGTAACTGAAAATGCAAATTAAAGAAGATGGATGTTAAATCTGATATTTCGCTATGTTCTAAAACTTCATGGTTCAGAAAATCTAGCCAATTATTCAGCAGATTTCCATGTACACGCTAAATACCAACTGTTAAAGCACACGGGGCAGCTTTAACAGTGTCCTCTTCATAAAAAGTGCATTGTGGGTATATGTGAAATTGCTGAATGGCCGACGCACAGAATGATTTAACACCTTAGCAACACTTTGTAATTTGCACGGTGTCTACCTACAGGGAAAAATCGGAAAACCGGGAATTCTCAGGGATATTGAATAGCCTGGAAATACTCAGGGATAACTCAGGGAATTTGTGCTCTTATCAGGGAAAATAAGGTGTCATTTTATTGAAAAGAAGCGAAAGTCGCCCTAATGCTGGCTCGAGTAAAATAGAGGAATCGTAACGAATTGTCTTTGAAGTCGTGTTGTCTGCTGGAGGAGTTGCCATTGTACAATGAACGACCGGGTTTTTCGGACGCCCGATTTTCGGGACATGCCCGATAATGAGAACGGCTTCGCGGGACCGCCATGTACCCCAAAAGGCAATTTATAATAACGTCTGAAATTTCGGGCGCAAGAACCATTCGCCGTCTGATTTGCCGGACTTTTTTTCACGACCACAGGTCTGAAACGGCATTAATCAAAGCCAACAGCACCGTTTTGATTATCTCACCACCTCAAACCTGCGCTATGATTATCTCACGCAGGTCCACTGGCAGCCTTAGCCACCACTGCGGCAGCGCGAGGCCTAGCTGCTTCGACGTTCTCTATTAAGGCTCTTGCCGTTCGGTGCCGTGTTCTTTCATTGAGAGAATTCGCCGTTGCCAGCAATGGCAACGGCGAATTCTGTAATTCTTGCGATTGGCTTTGAATCTTAGAAACCACAGTGCGTTGCATAATGCCGGCTTTGAAATGGCAGCTTCGCCTCAACACCGTAATGTTACGCGGTGAAGCATACCTAAACAATTGCGGTTAAGCTTAACGAGCGTGATAAGGGGCAATTGTCACGGACACAGCACGTATTCCCTAATTATACAGGCGTGTACCTGCCGTCTCCTGTCACAATGCGAGCACCGATATGCCCAATAAGTGTACTGGCAGACCTTCAGAGCTTTTTCGGACGTGCCTGTGGCGATCTGAGCCCTCAAGGGTAGTAAAAGCCGTGCACTCATTTTTTTTTCGCACTGTCCGACTTTTTGGTCATTTTCGCGGCTCCTATGGAGTCCGAAAAATCGGACGTTGACTGTACAACTGACCAAGAGGATGCTTGAAATAGCCCTGGGGGCGAACATTTGGCTGAACGAGGATGGGAACAGAAATGACAGTCGCGGTGAGAAATGACAGGGAAAGGAACTGTGCCGCCTCTTCATTTAAGGAGCTTCAGCTCTAAAAGCAAAGTGTTGGCTGACGCCGTGATGCAGGTGACCCTCATCCAAACCAAAACAAACTCTTTAAAGCAGTGTAACGCAACACTGCGGCGTTATGCGCGGGCTGAAAGTATGTGAGGCAGTTGAGGTTGACTTTCCAGCTGCTGAGAGAATCTCACTTGATACAAAGTTCGGGTCTAATACCAACGAGCTTGCAATCAATTGATAGAAATAGCTCCATTTCGAAAATATTTACTTCTGTATGCATTTCCTTTTGTTCGCATTTGAAAATGTTCGAATCGATTTCCTATGGGCATTATGCAAAATAGAAGTGAGGCGTGCAGACAGGACACAGAAGTAGACAGGTGGACAACACGTGTTGTCAACCTGTCTACTCCTGTGTCCTGTCTGCACGCCTCATTTCTATTTTGCATAATGAATCCTTACCAACTAGCTCAAATTTCTGTCGTTTTAAGCTTCGTTCTTCCTATGGGCTTCACCATTTTTTTTCGAAGATATTTTATTTGCTGTGCATGTTGCTAACCCCTCCCTTCAATTCCCTATTTTGAATGGACTAAACACTACTCCTTACTATTCAAACTCTATTAAGTCGATTTTAAAATTTTTGTAACATGCTTACTAGAGAGTTACAGCGTCGGGCGACATGATGTCTGCCCGTCTTGACGTGAAAAAAAGTTCTGTGTCACTCGGCGCATTTTGCAAAGACACTTAGGCAAAACCTGGAAAGCTCAGGGAAATTGAAAATGACACCATGAATTTGACAATACCCGTGGCCTATGTAACTGTAACAAAATACAGGGAGTTTATAAGTAATAACTTACTTAGTTATGAAAGAAGTCCCGTAAGCAAATTATTGTGAGCCTGTCGCATTTTCTTGTTACAAATGCAGCAACTGAAGATAAGGAACACATAAACTTACTTGTAGTGTTGCGATTGCCAGGCCTCGCTGCCTTTTCCTGGACTCCACAGGTTATCGTGAACATAAAAATGAAGCTTGCTGTAACAGACAACGAAATTAATCTCATAGGATACATACCTTCAGACTTTGGGGTCCGCAACTTGCTCGCGGTAGACGTGTCGCGGCATTTCCGTCTCTCGTTGCCTTATATGTCTTTCAAAACACAGTGTGAAATTTCGTGAAAATCTTGGAACTCTTTCAAAGAAGTTAACGACACTTGGGATCTATTTTCAATTGGATCTACTGTAAACAACACACAATGTGCAAGTGTGGCTAAGATTGAACATTTCTATGATGAAGAGCATATTGTCCAGCAAGCAAAATAACTTTGGCATTTGCAGGTACAGAGCAGTAGCTTTAGGAAAAACTTGTTTTCGGTGAAAAACACGCAGGAAAATTCCGTTTTTTTGCAACACTATTTACTGATTCTAGATATGAAGGTGACATTACTTTCGTTTCCAACAATGCTTAGGATATAGAGCCCATGACTAAGAATCCGATTTAGCTCATGACTAAGAACCAGCGGACTTCTGTTTGTATAGAATTCAATCAAATACCGTAAAATGTTCTCTGTATAGGACTTGCTCGTTTGAGGACTGGCGCACATATAAGGATTTTCAGCATTTTAGTCGTCTTTTTACCAAATACTGTAATCCAATGACACGCATTTTATTCCGGCACCATATCGGCCATGCTGTTCCCCTCGCGCTCATTAAATTTGACCTTGATGCCAGTCATAGTTCTACTGGTGCAGAGGGATAAACTAAGCGCCCCTCATCAAATTAATGTTACTTGAGACCTCCTGAGTAAACCAGTTAAATGATGAGCTTTAAATTCTGCATGCACATGAACCATAAGGTATCCCTTATTTTCAACAAGTATATACAAAGTACATTGCTTAGTTCTCCTGCAATAGAGCCTATGCAATGAGTGACAATAGATGAAAAAAGAATCTGAGGGTTCAGTAAATGTTTTGAGCAGTAATAATTAAGGCAGAAAAGTATAAGTTACTCCCATTAACTCATAAGGTGTGTCGATTGTCATCAAACCTAAGCTAGGTCGAAAGTGAAATTTTTACAGGACATTGGGAAAAGGGTAAAATGGCCGTATAACCATTTCGAGCTCTTGAAAAACTTTTTCGAGAAGGTTGTATTTATTTCACATACGCCGTTGCATACGCCGTTTATTGTAAAAGCCGCAACTAACCATGCAGTGGGATGTTTGCCTACACATCACCCGTAATCTGCCGTTTAGTTACACTAAATATTAACACTGTGAACAAATTGCCCCACTTAGTTCATACAGAAATCCGAGAAAAGCAACTGCGCAACCCACATAATGCAAAAAAAAAAGAGGTTCAGTGATTATGTGCAATGATCTTATAAGCCCGAAATGTTAGTTACACAGCGAATTATTCTACGAAGCATGCACGTCACCAGTGTACAGAAAACTGTATACTGGTGTAAGTAGTTTAGAGGGAACTTTGCGACATAGTGACAAAAAGGAAGATGTCAGGTCCTTTGTAATACTTGCTTAAAACGTTTTTCGCAAAGGCTCAACTGAACTGATTTTCTTGGCACGATTCATGTGCATCGCGCATAACGTGCTCCCAATTTGCTCAAAATTTTAACTTCCTGGCACGTTGAGTACTTTCGGGGCATTGGAGAAGCCTTGAGTTATCATAAATTGTTTCTTTCATAATTTCGTTTTTTTTCCTCTTTAGTAGCTACTCATGGCAGGTTTCTTTTCCATTACCGCTACCTATGAGATTATTTCAGCCTGGCTGACTTTCTGCTTGACGTTCTTTGTTGCTGTGTTGCCCACTCTACAGGCCGCATACTTGCTGGTAAGCTTCCTAGTTCTCTTACTCCACTGTCAATCAGTGTTTGTCCTGTACAGATACGTCAACACTCTCCCAACCCATTTACTTTCTTCCATATTCCTCAGTGGTTCTTCATACTCAATTTTACTGCGAGCTTCCCTAACTTAAAAACTAGTGCAGCCCATATCACCCTGCACAGCTGCATTTGTAGTGTTCTCGAGAGCGCCCAATGCGAGGCGACCCGCTGACCTTTGGTTCCCGTCGAGTCCTGATTGTACGTCTGATTTCAAGCAAACAACCGCATTTCTAAAAGTAAGTCCTGGAAGCATTACACCTTTTCACATACCCTGGAGCACCTCGTACCTATTGTACCCCGCAGCGCTCTGTGCTTCATTATGGCTGCATTTCTCTTCCACTTTACTGTTATTGGTTCTTCCTGTATTTCCATATATCTATTGCCTTCGTTTATCCATGTATTTATATTCTCTTACCCGAGGTATTTCTTGGCCCTGTATTGCCCCTGTCCACTGTTTTCGTTGAATACCATAACACCTAATTTTCTAAGACTAAATTTCAAACCAAATTTCTTGCCTTCTTGTTCACAGATGTTAGCCATACGTTGGAAATCACTTTACGTGTTAGCTAGCAGCACAATGCGGTCCGCATAAAACAAACCTGGAAGCAACATTCAGGTACGGTGGCACCGCCACACGGCTACTTCCGAAAACAGACATATGGTGATAGAACGAATGGTAGCCTGGCGAAATCGTGCGACCTGTGCTTCGTGACTTGCGCGTGCGTAAAGCGAATTATGAAGGACTTTGTTGAAACATCGCCGGGGAACTTTTGCGTTTCGAAAATGCGAAGGAAGTACAAGAGTAATCGCATGTGCTCTGCCCCAACGATTAAACCTCACCGTAAAAGGCGTCGTAAGTCGCAGTGGCGTGGCCAGAAATATCGTTTGGGGGGGGGGCGGGGGGGAGGGGCTCACGTTGCAGCTAGGCCTCCTCCTTATACAATTTGTTGGTGTATCAAATACATGACTAATAACTGCATTGCAATTGCCAAAGATACTGCAAACGAATTCTTGAACACTACGCATTGTCAAGACAAGTGAAATATTTATTTTGTCTTAAGAAGTTTACCCGTATTTCCCAAGAATTGTACCTGAAATAACTGATATGAACTCTTCCTTGTTTTTTTCTAGTTAATATGTAAAGAAAATATCACAGGAACTTTAGAACTGTATCAGTTCGAAACCAGCAAAGCAGTGCGTGTCGATGATATGAAAAATGTAAAGGACATGGAATGAACAAGCTGAGGACAAATATTCTTATGAAACTTTGACATTCAAGAACCTTGTTTACATTTTTGTAGATATGCAACGCCCAAGGATAAATCTCAATGACGCTGCCTTTTGTTCCGATGTATGGCGCAGGAGCAGCTGTCACCGGTCGTGTATTGTGAGTAATGGCACTGAAATGATAGTCGCAACAGACAGCACATATAAAATCAGGAGTTCTACAAAATATACGAGTACATTAGCAATGCGAAGCTACAATGGATTATACAAATGCGAAGATAGAGCTTGACAAAGGGCAAAAAAATGTCACTGGAAAGAAAGTTCGCCGCATGTATACACAAAATCGCGCAACAAGATGTTTAAGTATACGTATAAGCAAGCAATAAACCTACGTACCTAAGAAAAAGTCACTGTATATAATGCGTCATACAAGACAAATAAACATGTTACGCAATCACAGATTCACAGATCACAGAATCCTAAGCCCCCCCCCCCCCCTCCCCTCCACTACGCTTGCACTCGCACATACAGCATGCGGTGGGCGATCACGATGTTATCGCCCTTCGATTTTATACAGAACATGACAGCGACGGTGACGGCAGGAATACACGTGGAGTGTCCATGTAATTGTTACAGCAATAATATAGCAAGAGTATCCGGCAACTGAAACGTCCCGTAGGCCCATTACTTGCCGCAAAAGAAGAACGAGTAGCTAACAAAATCTAACCTTCATCATTCGAGAATTACCGCAACAGTGTCTTTTTCTTCTTATGTATTGGGGGGGGGCGCCGAAATGAAAAAAAAAATGCAAAGGAAAGCATGTTGGCCACAATTGAATGCCTACTTGGGGCACCTAACATGTTGCTCTACATGATGTTTTTTAGCACAAAAACTCGAAGAAAAGAAAACAGAGAGAGATGAAAGGAAAGGAAGGACTTACAACTGTTTATTCCGAAAACAGAGCATCCTATATATATACCAACATGCACATGCGCAAACGCATAAAGCGTGCAAAGAACGCTTGTCAGCCGAAGGCACGGTTATCACTTTTTTTAAGTGCTTAGCAATCCCAATTCCGAATCATAAAGCTTAACAGAGATTTGACTCAGGCAAGCTGGACCAGTGGTTTGGATATAGTAGGCCTCTAACAGTTCACGTGCGGTTTTGTTCTTGCGTCTGCCTAGCATCCTGACATAAAAAGAATGGTTCACGGTCGGGACAAGACCAGCAATGCGCAGATAAGGGCGCAGCCGTATCCTTTCTTAAATTAGTTCCGTGCTCTCTGATTCGGTCGTTGACGCGGCGCCCAGTTTGCCCAATCGTAGCACTTGTCACAGCTAAGAGGAATCAGACAAACCACTCCAGTGGAGCAATGCACGTAACTCTTAACGTGCTGTACTGTACACCCGTTCGTAGCGCCACCTGTGATTCGGGGGCAGAGACGGACCAGCTTGTTCGGGGCCGAGAAGAGCACAGGTACACGATACCTGTTCGCCGCCTTATTAAGGTTATTGCTAACCCTGTGAAGGTACAGGATCACTTGTGCCTCTTTTCGAGCGTTACGCTCGACTTCATCGCCCTGCTTCGGCTTTTTCTTGCCTTTCAGCTTCTTGAGCAATGTTTCCCCCACTGATATCAATACCGAGCGACGGTATCCGGCTTTTAAAAGCCGCTTAACCTGATTGTCAAAACTAAGTTGATCCTATGATGACACGATTTTTTAAGCGCGGACCCCAGGCAGGTTGTTGGAATCACTCGTTTTATCATTTTTGAGTGGGCAGACTTGTACGGTAACAGCTCCTTTTTAAATAAGCACGTGGTGAGTAGCACCAACAAACATGTTGTTTTAAAAACTTCATATTTAAATCTACTAACTGCAGCACGCTGTCAACCGGAATCTCGTGGGTAAAAGATAGGCCATTGCCGTGATGTTTAAAAAGGTTTAAAACCGTGCTGATTTCATTATTGTCAGTTGAAGAAGACTGTTTGTCGAAAAGGAATAAAAAATCGTCTGCACAGCTAAAAACTTGCATCTCGTGCGTGTTATTAAAACAGTTCTCAAGGGTTATATCCATTTCCGAAAGAAATAGGTCCCATAGCAGGAGTGCTAGGCACGAACCAATACAGGTGCCCTTCTTTTGTAAGTATAGTTGGCTGTCAAAAATAATAAAAGTACTTTTCAGATAGCCTTCCAATAAGGCTAGAAAATTGTCATAGCCAGGACCAATTGCGTTTTGTAATACCGGTTTATCATGTGCATCGATGCGTGCTTTGATGGCAAAAAAACAATTCGCGATGAGGACTAGAGCAACATGATTCTTCTATATCCGCACAAAAGCCAAAACCAATGTTATGGTTGTCACACACACACAAAAAAACTGATGTTATCGTCGGAGTTACCAGCTAGAAAAGGATCCTTGACTTTGAGTTGCCTGAGGTAAATTAATGAAAATCGGCTAGCCTCGAGTTGCCAAGTGCCACGTTCACCAACAATGGTCCTTAAAGGTATCCGGCTTGCGCGTTTTCCCACTAAAACACAGCGAGCGAGTCATATTTGTTTTTTCCTATGCTCTTTTGCAGGTTATTTAGGTTGTTGTCTTCGCAGAAACGAAGAAAATCTTTCCTCACGTGGGATGTCCGGACTGTTTGGGGGGCTGTATGCTTGCTAATGGCAATGACCGCTTTTTCTTTAATAGTACCTTTAGGCAAAACAAAGCTGCCATCTTTGTCTGCTTGCAGCAGGCACAGGTCTTTCAGCTTGAAGCAGGTTACAATACGCTGAATTGAAGAATTTTCGTCCCCACAATTGCGATTCGCAGCACTTTTGTAAAGAAATCGGCGCAGTCAAGTAAACACCTTTCACGCTGTTACACTTCCGCTTTTGCTGCCATACTTCTATTCAATGCAGCTAATTCATGCGCGGTTATTTTCGGTTCCATTTGAGCGCCTAATATGGCTACCGAAGGGATATCGAAGAAAACGTGAGACGCTTGGTCCACAGAGAATCATAGGCATACTGCTCGGCATCCCACACCAGCGAGACAACACTTTCAGGAGAGGTTGCGCTCTAAGGACGGCAACCTCTCCGGAAAGACGCAAAGACTGACGGATTGCAAGCTAACGCGTTGCAATCGGTCAAGTACCCACAGTGATGGCGGCGAGCGACAATTGTTTCTTTTTCTTGTCTGCTAGTCAGAAAGCGTCCAAAAGGTTCCCAGGCCAAAATCCACTCGGCCAGCTTTTTTTTCAATGAAATGGAACTGGAAGAACGTGCTTGCATAAGCAAGCTGTCAGTCTGTCTACTGGAAAACGAACTATGCTTCTGGAAAGGCGCTGGCATGCACGATTGACAATTGTAAAGATTTCTTTCTTTCCTGCACTTGAAATTTTCATCTGTATTTTCTTTCTGTTACGCTTTTATTTATGTTTGGTTGCCTCAAGCACGATTTTTTATCTGGCCCTCTTGCTTCCCTTCCTCTTTGTGGCAAACTGTACAAACTGCCTCATTTTCACAATAAACCTTAGTTGGAAGTTGACAATCATCGCTATCTAGTGTCACTCTGTTGATACTGCTTCATGGTATGCCCCCTTGAAACATTTATCTGTGTGTGTGTGTGTTTGTGTGTGCGTGGGTGCTTGCACATAGATTTGGATGTGAAATCGAGGCCTTTGGTGGGGGAATTTTTCTTCTCCTTTGCGACCTCATGAATTCATTAATTACAGTGCACCAGAGATACAACAGACAAAAAACGAAGTAAACACGGAGGGTGCTTCAATCTTGTCCGGTGTCTATTTTTTTGCGCTGTAGTTAGCAATGAATTCATGCCAACTCGTCCTGTTTCACTCCTTATGTTGGGCTCATGGGACTTGTGTCCTGGAATATCTACATGGCTATGTACCGTGTAATTTATTTTCTTGGCCATGTGCTTGCAAGTCGTGTGTCAATCTCCCGATTTTGCTGACAATTCGTGTGACGTGTAGACCCTGACAGTTTCTGGTGAATCCATGCAGGCATGCAGGGTGTTGTAGTCTGCAAATCTGCCCGGCAAGTGCTGCTTTCACTGCTTTCAGTTCAGCTTTTCTCGTTGCACAGTATTTATTTTGTGCAGTGTCATATCACTGTTATTGCCACATCAGTGTACATGTGTGCCTGACGTTTGTCCGTGTCTGCATGATTAGCAACCTCTTTTGTGTGTTTGGCAGTAGTATCTAGTCTCCTGTCCTAATTGTTTACCCCCGTTTTGCACGGTACGGGCCTGTTGTGTTTCAAGTTCGGGTGCTCCTGAGGGTGCGTTTCTGAAGGGAGCGGTAGTCGTCTTTGAACCTCATGTGCTAGCTGGCATAGTATCTTGCAAACAGGTTCCGAGCTTATCAGGCAAACAGTTTGGGCCGCAGGCTGTAAGTATACTCTATCTAGATTCTTGTTCGTTTGCTCTTTCTCGTAGATATCTTCAAGCATGGTAAACTTGGAATGACATGTCAGTACCCGATGCCTATATTTGATGAGTTGTCTTTTTTGTGCGCTGGTGGTAATTCATACCCTCAAATACCTGGGACCCAAGTACAGCATCTGTGATTTTCCATAGTATCCGCTCATCCACCCCCCATGATTTTGTGATTATTGTTTTCACCAGGTGTAGAATTTGTGTCGAGGCATGGCATAAGTGTTTCGCCAGCGTGATGCCTCTGCCGTCTTTGTCTTACTCTGTATGAGGATTTGGGAATGTTGACTTGCGGATATGCTTGCCCAGCTATGTGAAACACAGCGTGCAGTCTGGGTAGTTCTTGATTCTGGTCTTATTTCCCACGTCGATGTAACCTGACTTATCAGAAAATGAGAGGTCAGACTGGTTAAGAAAATCTGCAATGTGGTATAATTACGACAGTCTGACGTCTGTATCACAACTGTACGACGGTAACGCAATGATGACGATAACATCGCAACAGTAGAGGACAATGAGACGACGACGAGTGTACGACGACAATGAAGGGACAACAAGGACCGGACCGTGACACTACACGAAGACTGTATGACGACAGCGGCGGGACGTGTGTAAAAAGACGAAGCTGAAGTGGCAACGATGGGATCGCCACGATGGCCTCGCAACGATGGTATGGCTATGACTGAGACACAACTGTATGGCGATGGTGGCGGGCATCAGGACCGCGAGCACGTGCCTAGTAGCATAAGCTAGAATACAACTTGGGCCACTGGGTTGCTGTTGAAGGCGTGACGACGACTGCAAAACGAGAGTCATATGGCGAAGCTGTAATGACGACGATGGAACGACCACGACTGTATCACGACGACAAGCGCACACCTAGTTGCCCAAGCTGGTAGACAACTTGGGTCACTCTGTCGACGTAAGATGTGAGACAGACAGACAGACAGACAGACAGACAGACAGACAGACAGACAGACAGACAGACAGACAGACAGACAGACAGACAGACAGACAGACAGACAGACAGACAGACAGACAGACAGACAGACAGACAGACGGCAAAAAATACCAAAACTGAAATTTGTAAGCCAACCAGTTACGACGAGTTTATTAGCATGGTTTTCTTCGTAGCTATAGCCATCTGGGCACGAGAGTACTCCATCCAGCCGTAATGGTCACTGCGAACTCCCTTCGCCGAAAATCTTCATTTAACTTCCTTGGCGGGAGAGAGACCGTGTGACACGGAGTGCAACTACATTGACGTAAGGACGAAGGAGTTAAATGGAGTTCGCGGTGGGGCCCGTGTGACAGCCGTGTTAGTGTCTATCACTGATGGTCAGAGAAACGTTTCTTTGTATATGAGCACCGAGGTATTGGGAAGCTGCAAGTAATTGAGTCGCGCTGACAAAGAAATTAAAACGAGAAAGATCATGAGAATTGTAAAGGTGCGACATGAAAACGGGGCACATCACATAACTGATTTCTTTATTTAATTAAGTTAGAATAAAGCCGCTGCCTAACCTGCTCTAAGAGGATGACCCGTGGCAACTAGACGAAGCGTTTCTCACATCCTCCTCTTTTTCTATCCTCCCTTCGACACATCATCACTTCCTTTTTGCACATCCTCTCTTTTCTGTTTGCGTGTTTAAGCTGTTCATGTGCTTTGCGTATTTTATTGTTAAAGCTGTGGCGATGCAGCTGCAGCTACAGTTTAGCCAGCTGCCGTCCTGTCTCTTCTATTCCCCCTCGTCTTTTCCTGCGCTGTGGTTTCGTAACAAAACACTGCCAGCTGTGCTACATATATCGCTAAACTGGTTCAGCGTGTTCACTTTATGGCAAGTCGTTGCGCTGCTAAGCCCCAGGGCGAGAGGAATAGTCTTAACTGTCCTGTCAGTTTTTCACACGTTCCGTCGTCTGGGCTGTTTCGCCATAACGTACGTGTAAACCGACCAGCCCAGCCAGAAACCCTCGTATTAGATCCCGATCGTGGCGGCCGCCTTTCAATGTGGGCAAAATGCAAAAACGTCCGCGTACCGTGGATTGGGCTCCCGTTAAAAGAGCTCCAGCTTGTCAAAGTTGACCCGAATCTCACAACTACGGTGCGCCTAATAAATGTATCAGAGTTTTAGTGCGTAAAATCCCACAGTATTATAGCACGTTTCGTTGCAGTTGTAATCTCTAGGAAAGTCTACAGGTGTTGCATGGAGTCGCGAAGAAAAATTTCAATGTTAAATGAAATCACGAGTGCAGCTACCGCTGTATATTAATTTATGTTGTAATTGTGAAATTCTTGTGGACTGATGAAAATAATGTGAGTAAATAAATGGGCGAATAACTTTTTTTTAGCTCTTGGTGTTTCAGACTAGTACTCTATTCAAGGTAAGAAAAAAAAATGTGCGCCAGAAGGGTAGGGCACGCGCGAAATAGAGTACCTTGAGATAAAAGAGCCCTTTATACTAGGAAAATAGACTGTCACTAACGAACCGGCTCACTGTTGCACATAAATGGAACT
Source organism: Dermacentor variabilis (assembly GCF_050947875.1). Lineage (NCBI taxonomy): Eukaryota > Metazoa > Arthropoda > Arachnida > Ixodida > Ixodidae > Dermacentor > Dermacentor variabilis. The sequence continues at coordinate 51,905,245 of NC_134578.1, forward strand.
CTCCGTGACGGGTTACGAGAACTTCATTTACTTAGGCATAGTAGGACGTTTAGGAACAAAACAAGTTTTAGATAACAGAAACAATTTGACACACTGCAAGAAAGAAATGTGCTATGGAAAATAAAAGTTTTTTTTTTCATATCTGACATGCGGTTCTATGGAGGCATTGTGGTACATCGCCTATGTGTTCGGAAGGTGCACGTGATGTGTTGATTTGAAATTCTCTTGCCTAGCGGGCCACTGATTCCAAATTATTGGTAAAATAAAGCACTCACAAGTTCATATTTATGTTCTTCTTATTGATACATTTCACACTTCTAGACGAGAATAACAATAAGGTGATATATTACTTAAATTTTTGTTGCTCAGCTGCCTTGTCAATGTAAAGCTATACATTTTTTACTGAATATATGTTGCCTTTTGACAATAGTCATCTTGATCGATTTCAGAAGTCGCTTGACATGGTCGGAAACAATTATTTGACTAATATTGACTCTTTTCACCCATCTGTTTGTGCTAGAAAGCAATTTGACACTTTGTGCTAAAGCATCTCTGCTAAAAATACATTTATGAGGGTGCCAAAGTATCGTAGTGGCAGTTCACAAAACTTTTATGCAGTTACTCCCCAGGAAATACGTCAGGTAGGATCTCAAACCGGTAGAAATGTCTATTTCTCTTCGAACACTGATTTGATAGGATGCGTAAGAGCCACAAAAACTATCAGTGCCCAGAACATGAGCTGGACAATTAGGACATGCAGGCAGTGTTTTTTTTTTTGGTGTGCAGTTAGATCAGTAGAACGCATAAGCAGTGTATTACGTCGGCACGAGACTGCTGAAACAAACGCGCGAGCGGAATGTAGACAATCGCACCACCGCGAGTTCAGTCCACAAGGAAGGCATAGTCTTATTCCATAGGTTCGCAGTTGAGTTTCCCGTGCTTGTTCTTAAGTTTACGCACCAGACGAAAACCTTACTGGCTTCAAAATTTTTCTGTTGGATCCTATTGCACGTAATGGATCAATATTGGTGGTAAAACTAAAGCCTCAGCGTGCAGGCAGCGTTTCGTCAAGGGGGCTTGTCTTCGTCAGTAATGCGAAGGACGTCGCCACTACGCAGCAAGAGCAGCAAAGGTGCGGGGGAATAGCTCGCTTAAGTGTGTCTTTCAACAATGAGAAATACAAGTGTGGGCCATTTGGTCCAGTCGATTCTTCTATCACTATTAGTTTAAAAAGATACGCGGGTAATAAGGAAGATAATCGCTATGTTGGGCCCCTAGAGCCTCATATACTTCCTGCTGCTTTTAAACACTGGCTATCCAAGTTTGCCGTTGATCTCACTCGGGTCAACTGGGCGAAGAAGAATTTAGCAACAGCTCCTAGCCCCTATGAAGGCTGTCAAAAAAGCGCTCCCAGGGAGAGAGAGAGAGAGAGAGAGAGAGAGAGACAGAAATTCATTATAAGCGAAAAACTCCGACGGCGGTCTTCCAAGGGGTGTTTGGTAGTCTGCGATCCTGCCACGTTCAGGTGATAGAGATGTAGTTGTAGGAGGCTGATTTTGGGAAGGGGACAGCCCATGGAGGCATTCACATATTTTCGTCCCTTTGGAAACTTGTTCCCGTCAGGTTTGTGGGCTCAAGGCTGCGTACCCTGTTATAGCTTGTTTTTTCTAAAAAATGCAACTGAAAACATATAATTTGTTACTGAACAACGTAATTGAATTCAGTAAGTGTTACCGAATAAAAAAGTAATCGTTATAGTTTATTTTGTCAAGAAACACAAATGGTTACAAATAGTTAATGCATGCGCTTGTTTTGCACACGTGCGCCTCGGTGTGACGCAGCGTATTTTGAGCCTACTGACAAATAAAAGTCACAACGGTCATACAAGGCCCTCGGTAACTTGCTTAAGGATTCTTTGCAAGGGCTGTAATGAAATTATCTTATTGAAGCCTTTGCTACACATCACGCGTAAGAAACTCAGAACGTTAACATTGGGCAGGTTGTATTTTCACAGCTTTATACAAAATTTCTTCGCAGTTCGTAATACACGCTTCTAAACCTCCGAAGCGCTTCTACAAGTAATTTTATACAAGAAGTCTAATTACCCTACACACTAACATTTCGGTGTACACCACCCACAATCCCATACACTGCAAATATGAAATTGCTACCACGTTTCGCTCTGTCAGGAGAGTGGGTAAAATTTGTATATATTTTATCTAATGCTTCCTGGAAGGCAAAAAAAAAAAACGGGTGTTTAGTGATTTTAATTTAACCCCTAAATAATCTACACAGTTGGAAATTTTCTGTGTATCCCGTTAGATATTCTCCAGCTGGACTATAAATATAAACTCCATGAATAACACAGCTCTCCTAGGACAACGACGAAAGAAGCACACATAGTTTTCTAGGTCTTCTAATCGTACGAACACCTTGGTTTTAATAGACATGCAAGATGTGGTACATATCTGCAGGGAGACAGAGTTCGGACTGAGTCAGCGTAGTCAATATTCCTGCTCTTCATCACAAAAAGAAAAAAAGAAAATCCGCAAAAGTAGCAAAATGAATTAAGATCATGAGGATAGGTTATGGTATTCCGCTTGAGCTGGTGTGAGATCACTACTTTGCTGGCTTTAACAACCACGTAAGCCTTGGGTCGGCGTGGTGATTACTAGTAGCAAGGAAAGGACACACGATTTTGCTGCTTACTAAAAAAAATGGTTTCGGCACCGTTCTGATTCAGGAGCATTTCTAACAACAGGCTATATTTGGCACACATATTCAGTCAAATCCGTGTGAAAGTCGGAATGAGTAATGAATCAAATCAGTGGAATCAATTAAAGTGTACAAATATGGGCACCTGGTCCTCTCTGCTTTGTTGTTTGTACCCATTAATAGATTGCGCTCATGTGTCATAACTATAATGTAAGGTCAACCAGCTCAACAGACAGCCCTCCCGAAAGTGTGATAGGTTCGAGGCATTTCTTGGGCCCCGTGAGAGATTGTGTTGGTTCAATGGTTAAATCGATTTCGTTTTTCTACGGCTCTTGCGCTTTCGCCACGGTGAGTGCATCGTCATGTTGCACTTCTGCTCGCAAGTGGCTTGTGAATCAAATGCGTTGCAGTTCAGCTCCCTGGCTGGCATAACACACGTTCGCGTTAGCTCGTCGTAGTGATACATGTTCTCCATCACGTCTCCAAAGTGCAAGTCCCACGGGCAGAGGCAGTCTGCGTAGGAAAACACATTATCGTCGATATCTGGCTGAGGAGGACATCTTACATCTCTTTTATATCTGAAAAAAATATAAATGAAGAGAATGCACACGCAGAGAAAAATAACGGCCGGTAGTCACCACCAAATCACGTGACCCCGGGATTTCTCGTTCTCTGCCGCCGCGGAGTCTGCCCCGATCTGGATACGACGCTAACGTGATTATTCTGAATTTTGTGAAGTAACATTTTGTTAGTACATCAACTGACACAGGGGTTTATTTAGTTTATCAGTGTAATTTAGGAGCTTGAAATAATACTTTGGGACGCTCGTCTGTGTTTACATTCATGTACCTATGTTTTGAATATGAATAAATTTCAACTTCAACTTGAGTCACCGGCTTCTCGGCAACCTAAAGATTCACCTTCAAACTTTTTGAAACCGTGTTAGTGGGTGTGCGATCACTTTAAGACACCATCACAGATGCACTGGCATGTCGCAAGTGTCCGATCAAAGATTCGCGCTAATAAAAATTACCTTTTCTTTTAGCTATTGCTTTCGCTTTTTCCGTGATCTCCGCGGCCCCTTCCAATTTGATATTTGCTTGTGGTTCTTACAATTGCCGAAAAATGTAATAGCTACCCATCACCTTTTTTAATATGCTATCTGCATTGCTCGCAAAGTTATGACGTGTGTGCGGTTTTTTATAGGCTTTTGAAATTCACAACAGAGGTTGCATACCTTTAACAGTATGTGAACATAACATGTTGTGTAGTGACGCTAATGATCACAACTGCCAATACACGTGTAAACTATTTCCTTACCGCTCGAGATGTGCTTATTTTCGGTGATATTACGTGTAATAGTATTATTTCAAGACGTACTAGTCGCAACGTATCTGTGACACATAAAATTGTAACCCGATGAAAGGTTTTTTTACAGGATATAAATCAGTGATAATTCCTCCGAAAGCCTTTGATAACCTTTAGTGAAACATTAAAGAACCTCAAGAAATAATATTGAAAGTTATAGTTCGCCAAGTTTATTGTAAGTACTCATGGCAAAAAAGGCTCCACGTTACTAACTTCTATAAGTGTGACCCCAGGAAAAAAAAATTATGCAGATATATTGGCATCAGTACAAGTCATAGTGATGCCTATGCTATGCGGAAATACAGTAGCATGGCAAAGGTGAAAACTAGTAGGTCCCTATAGTGCAGGGAGCGTTGTTGTCTGCATTCTTTAGGCTCTCGAAGCGTTGGTTTTATTGCGTTCGATTCGCAATTCCGTGCAAGCAAAGTGGTGCAGAGTGCGTTCAACTGGCACTGGAGCCTGCACAAACTGTGTTAAATTTCTGCAAAGTATTGTACGGGAATGTCACCTTTTCTGCAATATTGTACAGAAACGAATAAGAGCACTTGCACTGGTGGGGTTTAATATGTAGAGTTAAAATGTTACAGTTGATATTAGTGAAAAAAATATCAAAAGAAAACGTACTAATCAGCATCTGCCGTTGTTTGCAACATCGTGAAAACATTCGAGATGTCGGATGGGAAAATTGCACAACCCGACAGAAGCTTTTGTTTCTTTACTACTGCTATTAGTTAAAATCACGTAACCGAGTCGACCAAAGTATAAACTGGGCTTCGTTTTCTTGCTGAAGTGCTAGGCGCATTGGAAGTTAGTTTTCACAATACTTCCAGTGAGAATTTTGTTTTTCGGGGATTCTCAAACCTGACAAAAGTTGTAAAATCTATCTAGTAGTTTAAGTTCAATCGTCCTTTGAGACGGTGCATTGTGTTGTCAAGAGAAGAATTTTAGGCGAATCGTTTAACAACGAGTAGAAAAATTACTGATCAAATTGATCGATTTCTATAGGCCCTAAAATTAACTAAGGATGCACTTTCTATTGGACTAACTAACGAATCGAAAAGCTTTCAACGTGCCAAGCAATACGGTTGCGGCGAGCAACCTTGTTGACCTTCGACATCTGATCTGAGGGTCACGCGCTTCACCAATTTCTGCATGGCTTATTGTACAATAGAGCGTATGCAATAGTTAGAATAGTTTTCAATTGAGCTAGTCGGTTCATAGATAAGACATGATTGAACGTCTGAACTGAAAATAAAAGGATTAAGCAGGAGACAGAAAAGGTCGCCGCTGTACTAGCAGTTGACGTTTATTTACTCGCATGCAGGTTACAACCTGTGTGTCCCCGCTAACGTTAGCCGAGCGGTTCAACGAAAATAAAGATAAGAAAACATGGCGCAACATATAATTAAATGACCTACGCTGTCCTGTCTTGGAAGTTCTGTCGACTAAACACAGTAGGTCTCCCAATAATTTATTTCACCGTGTTTTCTTATTTACTTTTTTTGTTGAACAGCGTCGCTAACGTTAGTTGGGACAACCTGTATAGGGCTGTGAACACGCAGAAGCGTAGAAAAAATACACATTGTTGGAGCGTCGTATCATCGTAAAGGAAGCCGATACCCGACCACATGTCACCTTGTGGAAAGATATGCCATATCTGTAGTTGTGAGGAATACAGAGGCGGTACTGACACACATGCTGCTCTCCTGAGATATCTGAGTGGCTTTCAAGACTTTTGCATTTTTGCATAGTGCTATTTTTATTTAAAATAGTCACTTGATCAAAAAGGGCTCGTCACACAGAGTTTCCTCGAAAAGCCACCAGGTATCCACAGGATGCTGTTGTCTTGACTGAATCAGCACGTTCTCTGGTCCACTCATTCAGCCAGGGTCCTGTTTACCCGATATAGGCACCGACGCATGATAGGGGGATGCGTTACACGACCACTTGTTAGCACTGCGTGTATTTTGACCTGTGGTTGTACTTGCAGATTTTCTTTTCATTCTCAGCATTGTTGCATGCCTTGCTTCGAACTGAAAACAGTCTTGAACTGTCTCTGCTAGTAATCTAAGACTGAGGTGCACGCCGTTAAAATACGGAACATCGGCAGTCAGCTTTATGGCGTCGTCTCCATTTGTCGAAATACTGCTGGGGTTCTATTTTTGCGGTTTTGTGTCATCGTCTCATACACAGAAGTTAGATTTTCTGAGGTGTAACCCGTGCCGCTCAGTCTTATGCTTGTCTTTTAGAACGGCCTAATATTTCATGGTGACGTGATCTTTGTAAGGTTAGCAACAAAACCGTAAAAGTAGCAGATCGCTTCATGGTCGCTATGGGGTTTGAAGCCTTAGGAAGTGGACTTATCCTATAACGAGGCTCTTATTTCCAGGATGCTTGCCATGGTATAATTTGCAACAATAAGCGACAAAAGTGGAGGTTTTCTTCGTGATCTCAAAAATGAAAACGACTTCGGGGCAACACTGCCTGATATTGGTCAAGACGGAATCCTTGGCCTGGCATGTTAATTCAATGGCATTGGTGTTGTACTGAACAAACAAGTCGTCACCATACGTGCAAATTGCTACGCCTTCCTTGTTTTACAGCGATATTTGCAGAGCTTGCTCACAGGCTGCTAAAAATATCCCAAACTTATGGAGCCTCATAAAAGCCATTACAACGATTGCTTTTTGAACGTACAGCTTCCCGTCATGCGATGTAAATGGGGGATCCAAGTGCGCTTCAAGCCGACCCAAGAAAGGTTTTATTGAGAGCTCGGCTTTGTTTAGGAGAGGCACAAAAGGTTTCTTTCCCAATTTCCTCGCCAAGCTGGCATCAAGATAGTGTGCGGAATCGGATAATACATGGCATCGATGTCAATGAAGAATACCTAAGCAATCCAGGGTCTTCTGTCGCATACTGAGTGCGCTATTCCTTCACAATTTTTAACTTTAAAATGGTCGCAAACGTAAACTACCGAGAGGGGCTTCGGAAAGAAGGCCGAAAGATGTTCTTGCGAAGCACGTGTTGCAGAAATATTTGCTCAAAATGGCAGACTTTGCTTTTGTGTCTCAACCGAAAAGAACATCCTAAGGCGTGGCGCCTGAGTTTTTTTGATCTTCCTTCAGGTGATTTCCAAGATTGCACCGTCCAGAAGCGCCATAGCCTTTGTTTTCGCGTCCTTGAAATCTTTTTTCATCGATACAGTCGAAATTATTCCAGATGGCCCCATAGGCTTTTCTTCCGTATGTTCACTGTCTACGACCCCGCGCTCTCCTCATTGAGTTATCTTGAAGTACAGATGCATGATATGCAAAAAAATAACAAGATCCGGATCAGGACTTCGATAAATGCAGACGACGCAAGAAGGCCACCTACCGTCATTCCATATACTCACGACGCTTGTCACTGTTTTAAATAGGTTGCTAGCCGACAGGGCTTGAAGGCTGTGTCTTCAGCTGCAAAAAGACATTGGTCATGCGTGCCCACGGAAATGTTCACGAGGAAAGGAAAATGTGGAACTAGAACTACAAGACAAAATACGCTCAGTGCCGACAAGCTGTCGGGTATCGCATTGAGGACTATATTGGGCAAACAGGACGATACCTCAATGAGCAGACCAGGTGGCGGGGCTGTTCCAGCAGGCAGGGTTAGCCTGCCATACATAGCTAGCAACTGTGCCGACTAAGCCTCATTTGAGTGTCACTATGTGTGTCACCAGGAGCCGAATAGCCCTGTGTCTCACATGAAGGCAATCAGCAGTAGTTGCACTCTCTTCCTGATTGTCGCAGGCCCTCCGGGGTGGTAGTGGTGGTGAAAAGCTTTTATTTCGCAATAAAGGGAGGTACGGACCCCCTAGTGGCGACTCTCATACGTGTACTAGGCGTCTTTCCTAGTCCGGGACCCCATTGGTCGAAGCCGCCGTCCTGGCTCTCTGGACCAAGGTCCTTTGGGGCCTCGACCAGACCAGAGGGCAGACCAGAGAATATGATGCCTCATTCAAGGTAACAGCTCCTTGTGGACAGTTGATGGCTAATTCCAGAAACTGTGTCTGCCAAGTCCATTTTCATCAAATTAGCGTTACGGCGGCAGCAGGCTTGCAAAAGAAATCCCACAAGCTTGCGAAAACGACGACGTAACTTGCGAAAACGATGACATGAGTGGGAGGCATGCTTCTGTGTGGGACTCCGGAATTATTTTCGCCTCCTATGGAGACCGATATCCTGCACCTAAGCCTAAATGCACGAGCGTTGTTCCATTCTGCCCCCCATCAAGATGTAGCCGCCGTAGACCGTTCTGAACCCACCGCCTCAAGAGCATGGTGATATAAAGGATTTGCTTTCTTTCTTTTTTCTCCACGAAGTCTTGTAACTAAACTTCAACTTCTTTTTCTATATCCTGCTTCTTAATATAGTAAGCAAGCGTTGTGCCATTATCGGCGGCGTATGTGGTTGCCAGCCTGACCTCTCCATATTCTGCCCTCTGCCCATTGTTTGCTTTGACATGGTGTTTTTGAATAACAATGATAGCATGTTTGGCCAGTAGTGAAATGCGCTCGTGTCTTCGTCTGTCTTGTCGCTTGTTTTTATCGCGCTGTTTTTCATAATTATGAAATACCAATTCAGCCAGCATTCCGTACTTCTTGTGAAATGATATGTTTGTTTTTCTCATAGTTACAGAGCAGCCGGCAAAATGGGGACACACGGTGAATTTCGCTTGATGCAGCTTGAACTCACGTTGATGACCACTCGGGGTGCGTTGATCTCGGTATGTTGAATATGACAGAGAGTCCGATCTAGCTTCGCATACTTCATGGGCCGAAGCCAACCGACGCGCGTGGGGCCACACCGGGCCGGGCCTGTATCTTTGGGCTTCTAACTTTTAAATTAACTTATTTGACTCCAACTTGAGTAACTAAGTATGTGGCACACCGTATGTGCCATTCTTTCGTCACACAAAGAGATTCTTTAAAATTTCTGCGGTTCTTGGCAGAATTGAACCCGAACCATGCGGAGACTTCGGGGCGGGGCCGGTAGATGGCGCAGCGTATGCAGAGGCAAGTGCGAGAGAGGAGACCTGGCAGAATACGAATTTCCGCTTTCGCAAATACGGTGTGTCACTACATTATTTCTACGCTGATCGCATTAACGTAGGCATTTAACGTGAGATGGGTTGTACCGGAATTCCCTATGTTTCCACGATTTGGAATGCGTTAAGTGGTTCCGCCGTACTGTCATAGTTAGCGCGGTGACGATGAGGGCAGCGATGGCATTTCACGCTTAAAGGCAAGCGGCTGTGATTGGCACGTTCGATTGGCCACAACAGCAGACTCAATGGCGTGCAGATGAAGGATCACCATCTTAGCCGATCAACATTCTACATCACGCGCATGTCAATCGTCATGCCTGTAACAGATGCACAGCTCCAGGATAGTCGTTGCTACGATGTGACAAGACTATAACATCCAGATAACGACTGCGTTGTGGCTCATAACAGTGGTGTACTACGCGTATCGCAGGCCACACTTTAAGCTGTAATGAGAACCTAAATTTCTTTCTTCACCACTGTTCTTTGGAAAGCTATGCACCACAAGCTTTATCGAGCTGGTCATGGCGCAGAAGCAAGTTCTGACTTCTGGAAAAAAGGTGCAAAACCAATGCTTCTGCAAAAGCAATATGGCTCAAAAAGGACATCACAAGATCTGCAGTATTGAAAACTGTCGAGAGCATCAGAGAAGGAATGTTAGCCAAGTGAGTGGGTGTCTTCAAGTAGAAGTGAATCCGTAGCCAACAATTTTCTGCGAGCATTAGTCCGTGAGTCTGAGTTTCTGAAAATAACGGGTTGGCCTTGTGGGGTGGTCAATTTTGTTTATCTGGTTGAGCTGACCTCAGTCGAATTTGGTGAGTCGGTATCTTTACGGACCCTGGCTAGTTCGGAAATCTGGTTAGTTTTGGTCCAAGTGAGCCACGCTGTTTGATGTTTGAAGAGCCCCAGTTTGGGTGAACACACATCTAAGAATGTAGTTTATGTGTAAGTCAACAATGATTCTATTCGTTTCTGCGGCCATAAAGTTACTTCGCATAAATTTGTGAGAGGGGACATAAACGTGCCTAGAATACTGCTTATTTACTTCGCACGTTCCTTGGAACATTTAGAAACATTATTCACCTTTAATTCACTCTGCGGGAAATTCAATTGACCTTTCCCGCCGCTTAATTCATTTTTAACAACTGTCCAGAAAATCATGGAGACTGACGACCCTCAGTGCTTCTGTTGTTTTCCTTATCTTCACCGCGGCTTGAAAACGCCTACATTTAGGCTCTCGGTTCAGCCTTGAGGTTAAGTCTCAAGGGTCAAGTAAAGGGTGAGGTAAGATGGCATGGTCATCGTGTTTTCTGCAGTCACTGGTGCACTCAGTGCAACGTGGGAACTGGTGCTTGTGCACAAGCCACTGGTTTGGGTTTCAGTGATTACGATGTTTTCTTCTCCTTGTATTGTGGAATCCATTCGGCACTTCAACGTAAATGTGCTGGCTGACTGTGTTACAGCTTGGGCAACACACATTTTTGTGTTCATAAGTTATGTAACCCACGTCTGTAAAGTCTCTAAACGAGATCGCAGTGTTTAAAAATAAATAAATAAATAAACGCAAAGGGTCAATGTCATTGGTACATTAAAAGGGAATTTTCAATAGAGATAACGCAATGCACAGACGTTCATCGCTAGCGTCACAACATCGCTAACTAAGACAGTGGCAGAGGCTCAAAGGAAAGCAATGCAGCGAGTAGAAGAAGTTTCACGCAAGGACTCTACGTGTTTGGCTGATAGAAACGAAATTCTACCACGTGTGTCGACGTGCACGCGGTGGGAATAACTACCATTCCTTCTGTGCAAAAAAATGAAAATATCATTATTCTTCGATCTCCTTTCATACGTTTACGATGACAAGGCCGATGTGGTTTCACATCCGAATGTTTCTTGCTGTTTTTCTTCGGGAGACATTTGAACATATCATGTTGAAGTGTCCCGGCATTCCTTGCGCAACGTACGTCGCTGCGTCAACCTACGTAACAGTGTTCGGCCGTGAGTAAACGCCTGCAACTGTACTGAAATTTGCTTCCTTGGTATTGACGAGAACTTTTTTTTTTTGTATTTCGTTTTTCCGTGGTTTTGTAGTTAGTGAAACCTTCGGAGATTTCTCCCGGTTTCTATGGCCACATTTTATTGTTTTCTTGTTTTGTTTTAGCCTCGGCGACTCGTCATTTTATTTCTTTGCTCTTTACTTCCAGTACTAACTTCATTTCCTTTTTATTGCCTCTTAGGCATAAAAATAGACTGGCAAGTGCTCCTTTGGGTGGCTGCAGCTAATATGTGCCTTTCATGTTCCATTCTGTAAATCAGATATGTGTTGTCATGTTGAATAATACACGTATTTTAATAATAATAATAATAATAATAATAATAATAATAATAATAATAATAATAATAATAATAATAATAATAATAATAATAATAATAATAATAATAATAATAATAATAATTACTCCTTTAAGCTTTATTTCATTTAAACAGGCAGCCTTTCTACCTCAGCGGAATGTAAAATCCTCTTCTCAGAGTGCGTCACTAATGCAAACAACGCTAATTTAAGTGCTTCGGAGGTTCAACGAGACTTTTGTGTGAGCTACATTTTATGAACATTAGAATGCCTGTTGGGTCATCTTGTGGAATTCTCTAAAACAGGAGTATGGACATTTTGTGTAGTTTGTCACGGCGCGGTCAGTCGCTAGGTTTTTCGCAGCTAAATTTGCATTTAGTGAGCAAATTTTTCAGCCAGAAAGTTCTTTTACCTCACTCTGTGGATCTTTTATCGTAATCACGTTCTCGTCAACACATGTAGTGGGTGCTGATGCGCTGCCGAACACAAACAAACAATTGATTTACGCTGCGCTGCATTATAAGTGTGAAAGTAATAAACAAGACAAGAAAAAAAAGAACGCGGTCATTCCGCCTTTTGAAGCCACAAAGATTACGGAAGTTCTGGGAAAGACATGGGGTCAGCGAGGACGTTTATCGTACTTCGTTGCAACTGTGTATTTTTTTGAAAGGCAAGCACGGGACTAAAATATTTTAGGGTCAATGTTTCCTCTCACGGAGAAAACAAGCGAAATGTGGGTATCTGGTGTGTACCAAGAAATATCAGAAAAATCAAAGTACATACCCCTAGGATAAGTTCCATTTCTAAATTGGCAGTTGCAACCTACAGAGAAATGGGCGCTGTTTAGAAGAAAATCACAAACATATGGCACGAAAAAAAAAATTATACTCTATTGTATTTTCGTCTGCTCGATATATCGAGTGCAAGTTATATGTACTACTTTTTATGAATGTTATGATAACGTTTTATGAATGTATTGCTTTTCCAGCTTACGTGCGACAGCGAACCTTTACGAGACAGAAAATGGCATCCGAGGTTCTACGTCAGTTCGAATACACGCGTGAAGCGAGCGAGCACATCGGCAGTTGCGATAATGTTGGCTGCTGAATGCGATTTCTTCAGTTGCGATTTTTTTTAATGCGAGGGCAAATGCCTCAGGGCATACAGGGGTATGCGATGGGGGGTGAATAAGGATGATTAAATGAATTAAAAAAGATTTGCTGATCTAATGAAGTCCAAGACAGATCGATAATGTGTTCCCAGGGGCCTATTTCCCAAGAGCCTTTCCTTTATATTTTCATGTCAGTGCTTAAAGATGGTCACGTGAGTCTCACTACTAGTAGTTTTCCTTCCTTCGTGTTTGGCGCTTTCGTGCAGCGCGATTGAGAGTAAAGAGGCTTGCACCAACGCCACTGTGGGAACTGCGCAGCTACAATTGCGCTACGTAGTGTTATAGTCAAAACTACAATCGATTGTATTGAGCGATCAGGACTTCAGGACCTGGTCAGGATGATCAGAACGAAATTGTCGGCTCCTAGCACAATGTCTTCCCACTCACAAAAGTAAAGAAACAAAAAAAACAAAACAAAACGGTGAGCTGGGCTTTCTGCGTTGCAATCATGAATTGTAGCCAAAAGTGGCATTACCTCATGTCAAGTTTCTTGTGTGCACACTTTTAGCAGCGTCCACTTTTGTTAACGAGGCAAGCCTTCATGCTGCACAGTTCCAGAAAGAAAGGTCGGTGTTCTATCGTGAACTACCAAAAAAACACGCGAGCACGAACGCACGCATGCCTGCATGTATGCTGACACACAAATAAAATTTTACATATGTGAGAAAGAGCCCTCTAGCCTGTTTCATCTATGCTTAGGGGAAATATCTGCAGCATCGCTAACATCGAGCGTAATGCATATTTCTTTTTAGAAGTCATGGTGATGTACAGGAAGTGAGTAAGTTGCTTGAATGCTCAAACATATGAGATGCCAAAGCAGAACAATTGCTGGCTAAGCATGCCGTGGTAGCCTCGTCTGCTGCTGCACCACCACTACAACCAATTGTGCATACTTTTTTCCGAAATGTCCTTTGCTAAATCCCTTTGCATGGGCGATATATTAGCCTCGCGTAACGATCTTTTAAACGGCGATGTGCTTAATTCACTAGAATGTGTGAGTTTGTGAGGGTCTGTCAGCGAAGTACACTTGCCCGAGTATGAATGTAGTGGCTGAGTCTGCGTGAGCACGGATGGGTAAAACTGTGAGTACGAGTGAGCTTGCCGGAGTAGAATTTGGTGACGCTGAGTCCGGGTCACCCCAGCTGAGTGGAATTTTGGTAAATCTGAATCCGAGTGACCCGGCTGAGTGGGATTCTGGCGAGTATAAGTCCCAGTTTGCCCGGATGAATAGAATTTTGGTGATTAGGAGCCTTAATGAGCTCTAAGCAAAGAATATAATTTATGAGCTAGCTTGAGTGTGTAGAGTCTACTTTGCCGACCTATGTTCTTGAATTTTTGTCTGCCCTTTGCAAGCGCAATATTAGGTGCAACATACAAAGCAAACAACGACGTATGGTTCAGCACAAACCTTCCTTGTTCATCACTCACGCAATCAATGTCCTCACCTGCTTCTAAATAAACAGCAAACTGAGCGAACTGTTGAAGGCTGGCTTCCTTCATTGCTAACAATTGGAAGCTTGAAGTTGTTTTTATATGTGCAATCTGAATTCGTGCTGTCTCCGACAGCATATATTGCATGCCACAATGCATGCCACCGGAAGCAAACGAAAATTAACTGTCTCTGCTCTTGTCAAAGCAACAAGTGTGCAAGCAACGCACATCATACGCTGATGCAGGGATTCTCACTCATTATTTGTTTATGTTAATTATGTACATGAAAATTTCTCCATACCTGTGTATTTAATTCGCAAATACTGCCTCCTCTTGGTGAAATTTGCGCTTGCCGACAAGTCTGTAGTACTATGCAGCATATCCCCACGGGGCAGGATAAAATCGTCTTCGCCGAGCAGGTTCGCGAACCTTTATAAACTTTTAGTTCTCCGAAGTAGTACTGAACATGAACAAAATCGGGGCGCGTTAGACCCCAAACTTAACCGAACCGTTAGTTGATTCGGTTCGAGATCCTGGTCGTAATAATTTGCAGTGGATCTCACTTCCACGTAATCATTCGTCAGGTTTATGAATCGTACGTAAGCGAATGCTTACTTCGGACTGACCGGCGGCAAAGAGGCCCCCTATTTAGAGTGACAAAGACTGTGACGAGGCGGTAGCTTATCTGTCCTGCCTTCATGAATGGGCTGATAAATATTGCGAGACTCTCAATGCCATGAATTCCTATCTTCCAGCAAGAAGAATAAATGAGTGTACTCACTTTGACGGTTGCTAACGCGCATTTGGTTTCTGAAGGCGTTAGTTAGTATAACGAACGAGACCAGACAAGTGCAGGCAAGCGCACACTTTTGAACCATATTTCCAAGCTTGGTTTTACCGACTGCTTGCACGCCATAAAAGCGCAGTGTCTCCGTTTTGTGTGTTTTCAAAATTCAACGAACAAACGGCGACAGATATTTCGAAGGCGAAAGAACAAACGGACAGCCTGGAGGATCACAATGCGTAGCTCGACAGTGCGAACGAAAAGCAAGCATGGAAACACACTTGCGGAGCTCGGTCAGACCGTCTCCCTTTGTTCAAGGGTACTGCGGCAGGGCACGGACACCGAAGAGAAAGGAAAGAGACGGTTCCTGGGTTGCGGCCGCAACCTTTCGTAGTTCACTCCGTTCTCTGCGCATGCCTGGCGTTCCGGCTCGAACTGGTGGTAGTCGCACTGCCGCATAACTCTCGCTCAGCAACAAATTGTGGAGTGTGCTAGGAAGGAGCCTGAGCGAAGTACGCGAAAATGAAAGACGGTAGAAAAAAAAAGAAGCTTGGAAATATAAACACAGAGAAAAAGAGTGGTTGCGCGAGAAACGATGTCCTGGCAAGTGTTCGTATATGCAGCGTTGGTAGATGCGTGCAGCTGCGCACGAGTATTTGTTTACAGTCTACTTACGCGGTGGGCACGCGTGTGTATTCATGATACAGTGCAGGTGGTATGGGTGCGGAGATGATGGGGTCGACGAATGTCCTCCGGTGGCCGTGGCTTAGAGTGGGGCTGGCGATGGTTGTTGCACGGCGTCGTGGCACCATGTGCGCGAAGGGAACCGACGCACGTGCTCGAGTTGTCACGTGACCGTTTCGTCAACGCTGTTGTTCTGGCATTACTGTGAGTAGCACTGTTCAGTGCACGCCTACGTGCGCGCGACCGCCTCCACATAAGCCAAATATAAAACGCAAGCCGTTCTCATACGGAACGCGATTACATTTGAGAACACTGGAGTAATGTAGACACAGTAGATCGGAGTGAAAAGAAATATCGCTATAAGTATATGTCTACCAGGATACATATATTCTTCTATATGAACCTATCGCTGATAATTGTTTGAACCGTCCGACTAATATAAGAGACTGCAATTTGCAGGCCACTGGTGTCTCTAAAACTATATGCAGCTAAATAACGAAACAAGATAACAGATGAAATTATGTGGATCCTGCACCATGTGAAATCGATCTTATGTGAAGCATCTTTCGTGGATACGCAGTATAATACGTTTCCAAGTCTTTCAAACCACGTTTCTTCTATAGAGTTAGATAGCCAATAAACGTTTTCGTCTTCCTGCATTGTCGTTCCGCCCTTTCTACTAACACTCACGCATTTATTTCGAGCTTGACTTCAGCATGCATATGTTCATCGCATACACATAGGATCACTTTATCGTCATGCATATCACATGATGTGTATCACAAGTATGCATGATTTAGAACATGGCTGTGTGGTTCGCATTTTTCCTGTATCTTAGCGTTCAACTGGACCACTTTTGCGTACTTTCAATTTCGCTAATCCAATCTCGCGTTACTTTGGACGCCATCGTCGGCAGTCACCGGTGTTACATTGCGTCACCTTCTTCCGAGTTATAGCAATTTCTTGCTGTTACGGCAGCGATACAGTCAGAACTCACAGCTTTGCACAAACTGACCTTCATATTCTTTGGCGTTGCTCTGTTTCTCTATTTACCTAATCGGAACTTTCTCGCTCCGAGCTGGTCTTTATGACATAAAGCATTATTGCTTCCAGGTTGGTGCTCCTGACAAGGCTGCAATATCAGCTGACCATGCTCATGTTGCTGGTGTCGCCAGCTGGGATCCAGTCAGGGTAGCTGAGATTCGGTGTGTACGATACCTGGACAGCGTAAAATGTCGTCTCTATTCGTTGACGGAACATGGAACCAGCGAAATATTTAGAGGGCCACAGTACGTGGCCCAATCGAAGTAGAGAGCTTGCTCTTGATGGCGTCCGAAGTTATTTTTTTATTTATTTATTTCGTACTGCCAGCCTATTTTAGAGGCCCTAGGCAGGAGTGGGATATACATAAAGGGTTTAGGAACCTAATAACATGTGAAATACAAGAGAGAAAAAATAGAAAGAAAAGGCGGAAGAAGCAAAACGGTATTATGTTACAATGCAAAAAAGGAGAAACAACAATAAAAAGGAAGAAAAAAAGCAAGGAAGATATCAGAGAATTCTGCAATACAGCACATGTTGACACAATTACTTATACAAAAAAAATAAGGGTGCCCTTAACATGACATGATCTATATCACATAGTATATGGAATAGGACAAATATCCTGGGAAACATTTCGGGGCATAGATTAATGAGAGCGTGCACAAAGGACGATAAGGTTGAGCTTTGAAGAACGTGTTCAGGTAGGACGTTCCAGTCATGGATGGTTCGGGTAAAAAACGACTGCTTAAATAAAGTGGTGTAGTGCGAATACTGGTCTAAC
This sequence comes from Dermacentor variabilis, assembly GCF_050947875.1. Taxonomy (NCBI): domain Eukaryota; kingdom Metazoa; phylum Arthropoda; class Arachnida; order Ixodida; family Ixodidae; genus Dermacentor; species Dermacentor variabilis. The sequence goes on from NC_134578.1 coordinate 51,922,655, forward strand.
CTGAATGAATGTGATGAACGCGTTGGGCGTTGGCGACAAGGGGTAATATAAATTTTTCATCTAGCTTTACATGCTCCCGATGAATTAAATATAACATTTTGAGCTTCTCTCGATACCGTCTTACCTCTAGGGTTTCCAGGTTTGCCTCCTATAAAAGAGCATCAACTGATGTATGAGGCGGTAGGAATTAAAAATAGGCCTGACTGATTACCGCTGTATCATTTCAATAATATTTATGCTTGCTTGGGTGTAAGAGTCGCAGACAGGAGTAGCGTACTCTAACAATGATCTGATGAAAGTCTTGTGTGCTAATAATTTGATATTACTTGTAGATTTAGCCAAGGTCCTCATGGCTTTCTTTAATGTGAGCTACATGGCTATTCCACCTAAGGTCTGACGTAATTACTAAACGAAGGTATTTATATTCTGTAACAGAGGATAAGTTATAGCCACTAAGGCTGTATACAAAGGGTAAGGGCTTTTTTTGCGTGTAATGATAATTGGTACTGTTTTTCTTAGGTTAATGCTCATTTCCCACTCTAAGAACCATGCCGCTATTGCTGATAAAGATGAATTTAGGATTGTCTGATCTGCATCGCTGTGAATTTCATGATAAAGTACGCAGACATCTGCAAACAGACGAATTTTAACTGATACTAACTGATTCATTTTAACTGATTCGCTATATTATTGATAAAAAGTAGAAAGAACAGAGGGCCCAAGACTGATCCCTGTGGGATTCCAGATTGCACATCGGATGTCTGATTTCACATCATCAACAACGACTGTCTGTCGCCTTCCCGTAAGATACGCCTCAATCCAGTGAAGTAGTTGGTCGTTTTTGAGAATAGGTTTTAACTTTGATAACAACTTTTGGTGGGACACACGGTCGAAGGGTTTCTCAAAATCTAAGAATACCATGTTGATTTGACCTTGACCGTCTAGTGCTGCCGCGATTTCATGCACTGTTTCTAATAGTTGGGCTACGGTGCATTTACCACGACGGAAGCCGTGTTGTCGTGCGTCACAGAGGCCATTACTTTCTATGAAGACTGAGATGTGCTGAAATATCATGTGTTCTATCAGTTTTGATCAAGTACAAAGCAGGGAGATAGGACGGTAAGATTGGAGCAATGAACGGTCGCCTGATTTAGGGATGCGAATTATTTTTGCATGTTTCCAATAACGTGGGATTTCTGCACATGAACGTTATTTATTATAAATAACGCAAAGATATTTGGCGCACAATTTGGCGGATCTCACCAAAAAAGCATCAGGTATTTCGTCGACGCCTGACGACTTCTGATATATCGAGATCAAGAAGCCAGGACAGCACACCTGCTTCGTTTACGTCGAGATCACCGATGGGTGGAATATCATTTAAAACAGCTGTGTGAGGTGTATTTCCATAAAACAAAAAACAAAATGCCTACAGTTATCGCTTCGTTCACTTCTTTCACGTGTTTCGATTTTCTAGTTTAGTATAGCCGGCTCGTTTTCTCAGTTGTGGTCGCAACTTCAAGCCGCTTTTGCCTCACGTTTCTCCTTATCACTTTTTGTATCTGTCTTCTCGTACAGTACAGTTGGAATAAATGGACGAATCAGCGCGCAATTCGGTTATTGAGAGCCCGATATCCTCATTCATCGTCACTTTTTAGCACGTTGATCACTTTGATCAGCCGTCAAGCTTGTAGTTATGCCATTGGTAAAGGAAAAGAACAGTAAGACAGCACAGATAACGTCATGACATTATAAACCTACGGAGATGCTAGCGAATACGCTACGAAGGCGCCTTGCGAAGGAGTCCCCCGGACAGCTCAGGGGAGGTATGTGAAGGGCGACTTGGGGCCATGCACCTTAAGCATGCATTAGAATGCTGTTCAAGTAATTTGAGACCCCAACCAGACAAGGATAGATCGGTGTCATCAGCATACAATATAATGTTCGATGTTGAAGAAATGTTTACTGTACCATTATTATATAGAGACAATACTAGGGGTTCCAAAATAGATCCTTGAGATATGCCTTACTTTCCGGTGGCAACGTCAGAGCGGTAGTTGTGTAGCTTTGTATACTCTATTATACAATCTTGTGCACTGTGTTCATTAAGTAATTTTGTGTGAGTGTTTCAGCTACTCCGCGAATTCCATTACACTAAATATTTCAGCAAAATTTTATGTTTAACGCAATAAAGTATCTGGCAGAAACGCAAAAAACTACATTGGGAAAAGTACGTTCTTTATTCTTGATTATTATGCATTTGATGCCTAATCACGCCATTTCAGTAAATGTTCCTATTTACAAGCTATATTACTGATCACTAATATATTCTTTGACTACAAAAAAAAACCTCAGGAAACGTTTATTTAAACAGTATCGGCAACTTCATAAAAAAGTGGTCAAACAGAAATTGGTCTACGATTGTGAACGTGTTTTTTCTTCCGACTTGATAAAATGACCATAACACGTGCTATATTTAGTTTATCTGGAAATAATGTAGCAATTCACCACTTGTTGAAAGTACAATTCAATGGGCTTAGGACGCGCCTCATCTCACCATTCTTAGCTTCGTTTTCGTGATGGTGCAAGGAAAATAAAAAGGTTGGTCCCAGTAGCACTGCTTTTCTCCAACCGCAAGGTGACTCATGGTCCCAGAAAACCAGCTTATACAGAAGGAAACAGGAATTAGTGCTAGCTGGGTCACCAGGAGGAATGTGGTTCTTGAAGGGAATAAGAAGCAGCTTGAACGGCATAGAATGCGTATTACAAAGAGAGGTGTCGTGCGTGATTTACACGGTCTGTTCGTGTATATCTGTCGCACTCATTTACCACTTACACAGCCCACATTTGTGAGTCACAACCTGTGAACACGTCTCTGGATTGCGTCAAGAAGAACAAAACGGAAATATCGTGTCGCAATCTGTCTATATATCACGATTGCTCGACTGTAGGTCTACAGGCTTCAGCAATTCCTTCGGCTCAGAACTCATTTCCTTCGACAGCAACTTTCTCTCATTGTGAAGACTGGCATCTATTGGTTTGTTTGTTCTCGGTGTCTGCTTGTTCTTCAAATATTTGCGTTCAGTCACTACGAGGAATAGGACAAGATCCCGGTGCTTACAGGGCGGTTTGTCAAAGAGGAAGGGTGTGGTCATATGAGAACTATAATTTTAAGAAAAATAAAAAAATCATGTTTGTTTTGATATTCGATAGGTGATCAGAATTCGTGATAGTGCAGATATAATCGCGTGGATTAGCTAAGTTTCTCACTCTTGTTCTTTGTGATTCATGCAGCATGCTCTCTGTATCCTATACAAGTGCGTGATACGGAATTAGCACTCCGTATGTGGGCAGACTGTAGCCCTCTGTGGCTTCCTCCGTATATGTATGCTTTATTTATTTAGTTCAAATGAGTAGCTCATTGAGGTTGGTACCCTTGACGCCCATTGTGAACCTTCTTCCGAAGCTGGAGGGAATTTGGAACACAAGGCTTAGTTCCTTGTTATTTATACCGCTAATATGACGCACACATGATATGCATAGCAATAACGTTGCAATAGGGGAACGACTGTGACAACTGGTTGTACTTGGAAAGATTACTCACCTTTTCCTGAGATCGCCCATGCGTGAAGTTTTGTGAAACCTTGCAGCGTGCAGAGTAAACAGTGACGACGGAGAAACATCTCGTATATTTCCTCTACTTTCATTTAAAATGCCAAGTTCTTGAAAAGAAGCAAACCTTGCTTAATTCAGCTTTACTTGCTTTGACGAGCTCTTGGGAAACTGACACATTTTGTTGCACTCGCTCAATGTTGGGAAAGCATTGCAGTTGAACTGCTCTGCTCCGGGGTCACACTGATGCGTGAGCGGATTCAAGTGAAACCAGTCATTCCTCCAAGGACCGAGTTTCAGACGCCAGAAGCACAGGCACACTGTCGAAGGAAAACAAATATTATAATCGGATACAACTTAAGTCTTCAGTGAAGGCCCGCCCACGTCCTCATAACCGCCAGCCACTGTTCCTCCGCTAGGCTGCAAATAGTTCGCACTTCAAACTTTCCCTGTTACCTAAATAAGGCAGTAACCACAAAAATAAAATTATAAGCGCGTAATTTTATCAATTTTCACTCGCCTATTGTAGTGGAACGGTGAAAGCCTAATGCATTACTGAACTGAAATAAAATGCTTGCTTCGCTGCAACTATTCACTGTCAAGTTTCACTTCAGTTGGCATTGAAGTTTCATGAGTAAAATGGGCTCCGCAGTGGATTGCATTGTACTCTGTTGCACACCTAATCACTTCCGCCTATAAAAAGACTTCAAGAACAGCAGACACTCCGGAGGTATAAAGTACGACGTCATTTTGAAAACATTGCATGACGACGACGGTGCTTGCTTCTGTGATTGGCTAGCGGAGTAACACAGCGCCGCGCGGTCCGTGTGCCTCGGTTGCCAACTGCTGTTTTCTTTAAAGTTGCATGCTACTATAGGGAATAATATTGCTCTTGCCTTAAGCTTACGCTTGTGCAGAAACACTGCACATGAACAGCCAGTGGCTATAGGAGCCGTGAGCTGTCAGCAGGCACTTCAGATCACTAATTATACATAATCTAGTCAAGCAAAGATTCGTGTAGAATTGTTTTCATGAAAAATAGCTACTTGTAGGCTATTCAGTTTCACCTGCTTTGTTAGAGCAAACCCTGAAGTTACGTCGCGATTCGTTAAGCTCGGTTGCAAGGCAACATCGTGGGCCCGTTATCAAAAAAGGCAACAGCGGGAAACAAATAGCGAGAGAGAGAGAGAGAGAGAGAGAGAGAAAGAGAGAGAGGAGAATTTATTTGCAGGAAATTAGCGATGTTGACCTGCCCTACAGCCTGCTCTCACCGGCTGCACTGCACTGGGGCAGGTAGATGGAGTAGAGGAATACAATGTGACACTGATAATGGCAAGGAGGTGCATATGTAAGAGTCCCTTACTTCTCGATATCCCCTAAAGCCTTCTGTCTCCTCGTGTGGTTCAGAAAAGCCATAGCTGCTCGAATAACCACCGCTGCTGCACTTCGGTTAGGGGATGCACGCAAAACAAACTCAACAAATAGCCGTCTCTTATCGATGCGTGCTATTCACGAGACCAGTTTGTAGTATAGAAACCTAATGTCATTTCCAATTAAACAATGGTCCATCTCTATAATTTATGTACCTCAATGCGTAGCATAGGGATATCTGCCTCAGGCGATATAAAGAAAAATGTCTGTGTTAGGTTTAAAAATACGAACGCCTTGCGTACTAATGACGTCACGTATAAATCTTGCGCAATAGTGCAGGCGATGACACGATGTGTGCAAGTGTTGCAAGCGCTTATTCATAACTGCAACAGCTGACCCTGCTTTTGTTGCGTTCGCCTTTGTAATATACATGCACGGTTCGGTACGTGGTGATAACGCGATGTTAGCAGGCCGTTTTCCACTCCTGCTTTTGTCTATGCTTGACCTCCTGCAAATGTTTTGGAATGGGGCAACATTAATATAAATTCGATTGTCTGGTGGTAATGCTGGGTGCGGGTTTGGGGTCGGGTTGGAACGGAGTGGTGGAGTTGAGTCAGAATATGTCTGGCTTGTGAAGTCATGGAGAAGCGCACCTCTTATCGGCACTTCTCAACGGAAATAATTTTATGAACGGAATTATACCATCCAACGAGCGCGATTAGTTCAGAGCTGCTTCTGAATGGCAGGACGAGATGGATTTTTCTGCCTTTTGAGGGAGAAAATCGGCACAGAAAAGGTAGAAATGCCAGAATCCTGCCTCGCACACTGCGGCCAGCGTACAGCACAGCTTCTCACACTTACCGCGGCTTTGACTTTTTCGCTCCTCGCTCTGAGGCTATTCCCGGTCCCAGTTCTATTTCCAGCAGTTTTCTTCAGGAAACTGACGGGCGCAGGTCTTGGCAGACAGCTCACCGTCACCACGCGCGCAGTACGAATGACGTCATCCTCTGTCATAATTTTTTTAATGACCAACTCTGCCCTAATCGCTTGTGCTGCTGATAAGTACAGCTTGACGCACAGAGAGCGAGGTTAGTAGAGAGCGAGGTTGATATCGCCTCGTTTCTTACTCGCGACATGCCTTATCTCTCACCCTATCTCGCGTACTTTATTTAGGCGTGATGAAACAAGGAGTCTTCTCAGTGAATTTCAAGTATAAGCGTGACTACAATAACGCGTGCTGCCGGAAATGCTTTGGTAGTGACTCCTCATCCTGTTCAGCGCCTAAGGACTGTCTGGCGCAGCGCACGCTACTTAACACTCACTGCAGAAAAAAAAAGCTGAACTCTATAGTAAATTTCGCCTCTTTTAAACTAACACACAACCAACTTCTGAGTGAGCAAGCAAATAACATTGAATTACTCCTGTTCTACGAATTATATTGTCCTAATGAATTGTGAGTAAGAGATGAAAAAGAAAACGCCCATTCAAATTTTATATTTCGTTTTTTCCGGAGCGATGAAATTCTGGTTGATGAGACAGTCATAGAATTTCAGATTTAGTGATTTAATTTCGCTCCGGTATGTTTATATTGATTGATGTCTCCAAATGACTTTGCACATTGAACAATACAAAGAAATTCAAAATCGCTCCGGCTTTAGCTGGAGATATACATACCATAGGGATATTTGCAGAGGGAAACGAGCGCGTTACATCCTGTAAAAAGTGAGTAGTCAATTACAGGTAGGACCGAGGAACGTCACGAAAAATTAAGCGGTACATTCCTGCACGAGAAGTGTCCAAGACATGCGTAGCCTTATAAAGCCTTATAAGCCTTACAACCGCAGCCTTATATGGTGGTCGCCGTGGTGCGGTATGCATTTTACATGATCTTAGTGTGCACGGGCTTTGTGCTGATGCAGTATGCGTTACTTCTCTATATATTCGCGAATAGCAGGAGCAGAGAGCTGCAGCTATATACATTGCCGAATTTATGTCTATATTTCCGACCGGGCCGACCGCCATATAATGGTAAGCATATCCTCGACAGTTCTCTTACAGGGAAATACTGCTTAAATTGTTCGCGTGATGCACTGCGCGGCTTAACCAGCGCAGTTGTTGCTATCGCAGGCATAGGAGGAAGGACGGATGTGCGTTAAAACACATTGGCGGGCTAGTTGGTTACAATCCATGGTAGAATGTAGAATCGCGACTGAACGAGGACGTAGAAAGAAACATACACAGACACAGCGCTTCACACGGATACAGAGAAGCGCACAGAAGATACACAGAAGCGCTGTGTCTGTGTATCTGTTTCTTTTTACGTCCTCGTTCAGTCACGCTTCTACACTCTACCACGGCCACGGAGTAAGACATTTAGGAGGTGAAACTCCCGTCAGCGCGAGCGAGCGCGGGCGACCAGATAAGGTCACAATTGTTGTATGCGCCGACGGGGCCGCATACAGTGGCGGCGCCATGCGGCAAGTCGTAGAAGCCGCAGCGAAAAAAACAAAATGCAGCGCCGCCCGGGCAGGTGGCTTCGGCGCGCTCTCAACGGCGGTAATTTCTTTCCAGGCCGCCAGGCGCCGCCAGCACGATAACGGCTCCGCGGCCTTGTGACCTTTTCTGGTCGCCGCAAACAGCGGAGTTTCCACTCCTAAATGTTTCTTGCTCCGTGACCACGGCTGTGCGTGTACGCGTAGTTAGTGTAACAGTGGTGCGTCCTCTCGTTTTGACTCCCTTTGCTCACCTTCCATTCTTATTGCTCGGGTGTTTTGCAGGGCGTCGCATAATGCTTACTATACCACTTTTAGTATATGCTTTGTGATTCCTGGCTTAGATGTTTAGCGTTACCTTTCAACGTATGGCGCACGGGAAACGGCGAAATCGGGCGGGCCTGTAGACTGCTTTTCGGTGGGGAGCCTATTGTTATCGCGGACAATGGCTTGTTTTTTAAGAGTACTGCGGATGTCAGCTGTCAACTGGGCACGCAGTGGGCTTAAAATGTGCACATTCTAGCGCTATATTGGGAAAGACGATTTCTGGATTCAGCGAAATTTTTTCGACCGACTAGCCATATAATGCTACGCATTAAAAGCTTTGCATATGTATGCCGATCAGAGCAATTCATGCACACACACAAAGAAAGAAGAGCGCTCTATAGAATGTTCTCTCATCTTTCGCAAGTTTTGGGGGTTTGTTTTGCCAGTGCTCGAAATCTACGCAACCCTTGCCAGACGCTGCACTAAATTCGGTGTAATTCCTTTGCCAAACCTGACCCCTTTAATATGCTTCAGTGGCGCCAAACTTATTTCGGAGACTTGCGTTTTTTGTACATAAGAAAAGAACAGTGCAGCCTGAACGCAGTCATCAGGTACTGAAATTGATTTCAGCCGTGAAGCTGAGACGTGATGTCCACGAAATGTTCTTTTTTTTGTTCGTAGGGGAAGCCGGGAGGCGAGGGGTGCGCTTAATAGTACTTCCAGCATGGAGCCGGTGAACGGTAACGTCATACACAAAAATTACGGTACAGCACAATTGCGCCACCTTGCGTAATTACGGCCAAATTTCTAATGAAGCAGTTTCTATTCGGCAGTTGCATTAGGAATTATGTTTGTCCAGAATTTAACCAAAAACCTTAAAAAGTTGCCTGTACGTGAATCGAGCACTTGAGCATTTGAGACTTTCTTTAACAAAGGACTGTCATTCAGCGACACGCATTTTACTTAGGGACCATATCAGCCATACTAGACCACTCGTGTTCATTAAATTGGATATTGACGCCAATCACAGATCGTCCAGGGCTGAGGGCCAAACTAGCCGCCCTTGGTAAATTGAATGGTGCATGAGGACCTCCTGCGTACGCAATATATCGCGAAATATCAATTTAAACCATACGCCCTTAAACCAAACAACAGATGACAAAAGAAAAATGAGGGTTCAGTAGATATACTGAGCACTGCTATTTATGGCAGAAAAGTAAAAATCCCAATAACTCACAACCCCAGTCCCAGTAACTCACAACCCCAAACGTAAGGTTGGTGTATTGTGAATTTTTTTTTGTGGACATTGGGAAACCGTGCAAAGTTCGTATGACCCTTTCGAGCACTTGAAAAACTTTTTACCGAGGGCTGCATTTATTGCACACGCATTTGACCCCAGGAAGCTATTTTCCCGTAGGGTTTCCACTATTTCCGCAAAACTTTGCCTCAGTTTAATTTCTTGTTCAGCAAATGTATCCGGCTATATTATGCGCTGCTCGTAAAACAAATACCGCTGACGAGCACTCGAAAACGTAAATCATTGCATATGCCACAATTAACTCGCACACTTCGAATTTTACCTGCATATCGTGCATAACGTGCTGATTACTTTCACCAAAGCACTACAACGTGCTTAGACTAGCTCATTGGGGACCTCGGGAAATCTTCAAGAAAACGCTTTTAACGGACACAATTGTTTACGAAAAAGGGGTTAAAGTATCCTTTGCAACGCCACTGTTTAAGTCAGACGCGTTAAAGCTTCGCTGGAAGTTGCACTTGAGATGCCAACCATTTCCATAAGATGCAAATTAAGTACAACGTAGTGTTCCATTGCGACACTTGCATACTTAGCGCACCGTGCACATATAACGTTTTTGTATAAGGAACTTAAGGAATTTTTTGAGAACACTGTATTTCATCCACTCACATTTATCTTCGTACACACATTTTTCACAGCGGATCGCTCATTTCCGCTTAGTTCTATGTCGGTTGCAATTTCAGTTACGCCAGGGCAGCGAGCTAAATTGTGCGCTGATGTTAAAACACACCGACCACGCTCTGGAGCTGTTGAATACGTGATTTCTTGTAAAGGCCTCAACTAACCATGCAGTTTCATTTTTTGCCTACACATCCCCCGTAATGTGCAGTTTATTTGCTGTAAATATTGACGCTGTGAACAAATTGACTCCTTTAGTTCACCCAGGGCACCCAGAAAACCAGCTGCGAAACTGGCATAATGCAAGAAAACTAAGGTTCAGTAATTAATCGGAACGATCCTAAATAAGCCACAAATGTGACAGTTTCGCTGGGCATTATTCTACGAAACATGCACCTCATTTTGACAATTTTCAATAACAGAGATATATACTCATGTAGATATTTTGGTATCAGGCCCTTTATAATACCTGCTTGAAAAGTTTCTCGCAAGGATTCCACTTAACTGACTTTTTTGATACTCATGTGCATGACGCATAACAGGCTCCCAATTCGCTCAAAATTTCAACTTCATGGCATGTTGAGTACTTTCAGGGAATTGGCGAAGCCTTCTGCGCGGTTCGAACTGGACGCTTGCAGAGCTCTAGAAGGCCATTACCAATAAATTTTATTAAAAGCGGCATTTCATGCCTACAATCTTGAAATTTTAGAACAGATCGCACATAATATGGACCTATTCTCAGCAAATATAAAATATTTAACATTTTTTGTTATACTGGAGCGGCGGGTAAACATTGTAAGTGCTGTGTATAATGCCACTATAGAGGCGGAAAGCAATAGTTTAGCAATTTTGTGCTAGTGCCTAATTGATCCACACACTTCAAATTTTGCCTGCATGTTATCCCTGGCATGCCTCCTCTGGCATGCCTCCATTCGATCGAAATGCGAATTCATTAAATGATCTTTTTCTTTCATAATACTGTGAAAACCAGTACATAAAGTTTGTGAGCACTTCTAATCGCACAGCAGGTTCGCTGTAATAATCCTTGTAATGAAGTCGTCTATTTAGGCAAGGCATACGCAAGGTAAATTTTATTTTGTAATCAGTGTTGACTGCGTTTCAAAGCAAAACCGGGGTTCCAACACAGGCCGTGTTGATTGACATTTCACATTGACTACACCACCGCACACCGCCTCGCACCAGGCTTCACCGAAGGATTTCACCTTTGCCACATCAAAAAGCGACGTGGAAAAACTGCTAGCAGCTTCACTATAAAAAAATTCATCCTATTTCAACGTGAATATTCTTCGGAAGTCCTCGCTAAACAGACACATGTTAGTTGTGAAACTGCAAGTTTTACATATACTTATTCTACCATTAATAAAAAATAAATCTAACAGCACAACAGCGAGAAGGTTGTTTCTTTGCTGCAAGAAGGACTGAAGTGCCCTCAGCTTTACGGGACACTGCTGCTGCTACCAATGTACACTCTATTTCCTTAAATGGACAACACAAGGAAACACCAAATCAGTTTTCATCATAAACTTTTCTTTAGTTGAGTACGTGGTAATGGCTGTACTGTTAATAGCTAAAATGACGGTCAAAGCTTTATTTGTGAACTTCGCGCCAAAACCCAATGGCCGCCACGTCAATGTGACGTCAAGAATGCAGAGTATTTTTCCGCATTTCGGCCATTCTCGTTCTGTCATAGTTCTTTGAAAAACCTAGAATTTTGTCTGTGGCTGTTTTGAAGTACAATGTGGATCAGTTCTATCAATAAATCGTGACAACTCCAGAGCAAACGCCACCAACTTTGGTGATGAAACAGTGTACTAGGGCTGGCATTTCCAGGCAGCATCGCCCCTTCCCCCTTTTTTGTTTTTGCCTCTTTTGTAGTTTAGCAAACGCCTTCGTGTGATTAGAGTGGCAAGTAGGCATTGTAGTGGGGTCTGTTTACTAACAGAGAATAAACAGTTTTTGTGCCTAGGGTCCCCTTTGAAAGTGTACCGCAAAAGCTGGTGGCATGAATATGCATGCACTTGCCACTCGCTCTGCAGAGCTCACAGTGCGCGTCCAGTTGCCATCAATATCGCTGAGCTGCGGAATCATGAAAAACGGCAACTCGGATGTTTAGCCTTTGCAACATCAGATAACATAATGCATACTAAGATTTTGGTAGTTTCGGGGCACAATGTATCCGGGAGTTAATTAAAACAAGCGAAGGTCATCGACATGTTGCTGTGGCTAATTATTGAAGCACGCTGACGCTCTTGCAAAAATTAGGCCCTAAAATGCAGGCTTCATTTCTCGCCTGCTCTACATTGAAGTAGCGTCACGTAAAGTGATTTAGATTACTTTAATTTACCAGCACATATTATGTAGCAAATAGTGCTGACGAGATGCAAATAAAAGAGAAAATAAGCCTAAGGTAAGGATACTCATTACGTGGAAGTTGTCTTGAAGAGAAACGATATTTGAGGTTAAAAAACAAGAAATATCCTACGCAATCACTCACTTGATATATTGCGATTACCAGGCCGAGTACCTGTAGCTGTACGCGTCACCATGATTACAAAAATTAAGCCTTCGATCAAGGTCAAACTAGGCATCATCGCAGGCACTCTTGCTTCAGGTTCGAAGTGAGGCCGCAGGTTCCACGCTCAGAACAACTCTGATTATATGTTACAGTGACGTCTTTCTCTGAAATAATTTATGCAACGCGAAAATATGCTTAAATATTTCAGCTAAAGCAACCATGAGAACAATATAAACTTCACCTAGGAATAGGGACATGCAATGATGAAACACATTATTGTTCAACCCACGCTATGGTTTGAAAGCTGCGGAATACACACTCGGCTAGTACTGGGGCAAGGCGTACTTATTTTCAGCGAGGAAGCTATATATATCGGTTTTTGTACTTGTATGAAGGCGTGTTTTTCTGAATTTTCTTTTGAAAACTTACCGCCAATATTAAAAGAAATAGTCGTAAAGTAACATCCACAAGTGGTTGCTTCTGAAGCGAAGTAACCAAGACTGGTTCGTGAATATCAGGGTGAGCTGCATTCTAAGGGGTACCGATAAATATGCTTTAAACGCCACAAAAAATCCTGCTTATTCGTCAGCTACTCCGGGATTCGCCACATGCTTTACGACAGAATGATAGCAAAGTGGGTGATTCGAAAAGTAATCATGGTGTTCACTGTGAAGCAACACGAGCTCAGGATTCAAGGTGGATAAGACGTAATCTTGTGCATCTTGGGTTTTTGTAGGATTTTTGAACTTTTAATAACATCCTTGTTGGCTATCAGACGCATCCACTTTTGCTTTTCACTATGGTTTTGCATATCTCAATACATTTTTCTATCATAATTTCTTGTACAAATATGATGTTCTTGCAGTTTCTTTGCATCTCCAATAAGCACTGAATAGCGAGACAGTCATTGTGTCATGTTTTCTTTTTGTCTACCCATTTCATGTGTCTTTCTGTCTGCTCATTTTATGGAACGCCTTATGGCGTTTATAGGGCTGACGCTGTTTTTCGAAGTCGAGGTGGTACATAAACATCTATCCCTTCTGAAGCGCCCTTCGCTTTTGAGTAGTCACAGTAAGAACATTTCATTGAAAATAGGAGGACACTGGGCGGATATAAACGGCAGCTTCAGAAGCAGTATGGGCTGTGTGATGCACGTAACGTATTTGTAATTTAACATAGTCATACTGATTTCACTTGACTTCAGACAATCGCTAAAGATCAGTCCGGTAGCCCTTGACAAAAACAACTCGAACCCCCTCCCCCCCCCTCCGTAGGTTGAATGGCCATGGCGTTCTGCTTCGTAGCTTGTGGAAGCTGGTTCAATTATGGCCAGAATCGCACGTATTTTGATGCAAGTAGAATACATGGAATCTAGTGCACTTCAAATAAGATGTACATGTGCTGTTGGAAGATACTTGGAGCCTCTTCAACGGCGTCACCCACAGATAGCTTATTTGCCCCCTAAAACAATAAACAGCGCAATTTGTCAATTTCTCTTGCGTGCACTAATGTTACGAAGACGCAACATGTGGCTGGGCAACCGAGAACAGCGAGAACACATGCATCAGGTTACGCTAAGGACGGCTGGTAACTACGTGACTGTTTGAGTGCGCTAGCATACAGGCACAAGCGCTAAGACTGAGAGTGCCACTGCAATTTCGGAAGTATTAGGGAGCTGTTATTCAGCTGCTTCAGAAGTTTAAACACGCACCCACAAAGAGCAGGCGTATATACTACAAAACAAGCAAGATGACCATATTCTATCAGAATAGAAAAAGGTATTCTGAATGTCACACGCACTGCTTATTTCAGAGACATTCTTGTGTTTCATGCAAGGGAAGCCCACTTTACACTCTTCGCACTTGGAAATTCGAGAAACAAAAGGAAGGTACGAAAAAACAACTCATATATTGATAAAGTAGTAAGAACTCTATCACATATTTTAGGGCATGATCGTATATTTCCCATTAATCACAAAATAGGATATCTGTATTTTCTTGGTATTTATCTCCGGTAAAATGACCAATTTCTTCAATTTTGTAGAGAAACACATAAACGAAAGTAACAGAAAGAATGTGCGTTACAGTAGTTGTTCAGCGGTAATAAACTTGAGCTTGAGACAGACGCTCGCACAAAATATTGGTCATCTTACGCATGGCAAATATTTTTGACGTAGTCGGCAATTGAGGACTATGTTTATGAAATGCGAGGAATCTTTGACATTAAATGTGTGTTGTACTTCTCAATCCGACTTAAGGATCATTAGAGCGGCAATTTCGGCTAGGTGGTGGAAGTCCATCTTGTAATGCGAGGGTTAGGAGAACAATTGCTGTACGCAAGATTTTGACGGCAGTGACTTTCGATGGGCTATCGGCATGATGACGTCATTTCAATGATTGTATATATATATATATATATATATATATATATATATATATATATATATATATATATATATATATATATTATCTTTCACCCTATAAAATTCAGTTGTGAGTCTACGGGCGTCCTGTCCACATTAACTTGTGTAGTACGTCTGTGTGTTTCTAACGCAGTAACCCCCTTATTACAATATGCACACAATAAGAATCATTGCTCGATTGTAATGAAGTTTATTGCGGATGCACACTGCCTTTATGAATAGACCGGCGGTTTCTTGTTTCCTGAAAGCTGCAGAGCGAATCCTTGTGGTATTTCGCAGGTTAGTGTACAAGCAACAAAAAAAAAGGTCTAGTTCTCTAGAACCGTAGTTAAATAGATACATTTATATATTGCGCAACGATGGCTATGTTGAACCTGCACCACTTGCGCCATTTAATCCTTTAAAATTTTGAGTGTAAATATTGACGAAGTAAGTATCCATGGCATTCGGTTCCCGCTTTTGAAATTAAAGAAGAGAAACACGTCGTAAAGCTTCCGAACATTTTGTAGTTTATTCAATCTGTTCAACGTTTCGCTGTTCAACTGGCAGCTATGCATACTCCCAATTTATACTGCAAGCCAGAATCTTAAACTAAGACATCATATGGTTTATCTGCTACTCGGACCTGCTTACTGGCCAATCGCCCGTAGTGGGTAAGCTCCATTGTTCCGAGAACAAGAAGAACGAGGAGCCTGATGGCCAGGTTCCTGTCTACGTGTCATTGTTCCGACATCAAGACTTCGACAACGACGACCGACGAAGACACATTCCAACATTTCGAGAACCGGTCCTGGAAAAGGGCGTACCTGGAGACACTGCGACGAAGCAGGAAGGATCACTCGCCTCGAGTTGTTGCTTCAGGATGCCGGGGCGTTGAACAGATTCATTCGGGAAGCAAAAGGTCGCTCCTGATGCCGGCCGCCGAAATGGAGGCCATCGAGTGTAACGAAAGGAACGCGGTATCTGAAGCAGCACTAGCAGAAGCCGGTCTTTCCAGTGATTACGTCACCGCCCGAGCCACGAGTAGAAGGCAGTCCTGCGTCGAAAAGAAAGGTAACGGGGATCCTAATAGGAGGCTGGGATAAGTGGTTTACGATGGTTTTTTGTGTTTGGAAAAATGACAGTGGTAGGCGACAGGTGCCGTAGTTGTAGGGCTCCAACTTAAATTTGACCTTAAGGTTCTTATCCGGGGAGCAGAAATTAAGTGATCAAGCTATTTCACCGTCAATCATCATGGAAATATCGATTGCACGGCGAGGAATAAAAATGGGATTTCGAGCTTGGGCGCCAGACACCGCAGACAGTGGGCCACCAATGCGGCTTATTTTGTATTTTTATCTTTATGTTTATCAAGAATCACTTACTTAAGCATTGATAGGCTTTATGCATCAGTGTAACAGAAATTTCTTGGCTACGACAGATCGTTACATGGTAGATTCTGTCTTAAAAAAAAATATCACACATGACGTTCAGAATGCAAGCAGGACTTTCGCAGTTGGCAGGTACGCTCACTTGATTGGCTGTGGAGCCCAAAGCTTCGCCAACAGGAACTTTGCGTAGGTTAAGAAAAACGCCTTTGTTTATTACACTGACTGTTTTCTCAATTTAGATTACAGCCGAAAATTTCTGCCCCTTTTTTAATATTTATTACCTTCCTTCAGGCCCTAATAATGATTAAGTGTCGATGAGCATGTCAAAGTTGCATAATGTTATTCCGATGCGCTGAAGACACAATTTGAATGAGTCAAGGTGTTAAAGGGACACTAAAGATTAATATTAAGTCAACGTGGACTGTTGAAATACCATCCCAGAAGCCTCGAAACGCTTCTTTCGTGCGAAGAAGAGACTAATTTTAAGAGAAAATGCGTTCTGAAGCGTCCGCGTACCTCTAGCGCCGTTCAAATCACCCGCCCTCCGATCGAGGAGTATTGACGTCATGGTCTCATAGTGACGTTGCGCCGTCGGTGAGTAAAACGGCTCCCACAGACGGCGCTACGGCTTTTCTGCACAAGACACAAACGCGCGGCCAGAAACAGAGCCAAGACAGAGCCGACAGCAGTGCGAAAGCGGAACTATGATGGCTAACGGAAGGGAAAGCGCGCAACGATAAGCTGGTTCTTTATTTTATGACGCCAACTTCGACGCTCGTTGCAATGGACGACCCTGACAACGACACATTGGCTCGCGATGCTGGGCTTGAGTTCAGTGATTTAAGCACTGATGAACGTGACCTGCTGCTGAGGGCTCGCGTTGCCGGCGTCGTTGCGTACTACTACGACGGCAGTCTGCTTTGAAAGGCATTACACGCGACTTCAGTAAAGTCGGCGTTGAACTCGTAATCCTCTAGACGAAAGTGCAGCGAGCACACTACGTGATGTTTCGGCTCATTGCCAGCGCGTTGTGGCAGAGATACGGCACTTAACCACTTCGAATGAAGAGGTTCACTCGTTGGCACACAGTGATAAGTAACGTTGGATTCGCCGCTGCAACTGCCCTTGGCCAAGTTCCGCGGACCATTCGCGCATCCCACGATATCACATGAACGTGGCATTCTCGCTGCTTGTTCCAAATGCAAGTTTCGCGAGCCAGCAGGACAACCGCAGCACGACGCGATAAAGAAACAACTGAAACTCCAAAGCGCGTGCGGCGCAAAGTCGAGCGCGCAGAGTCGAGCGAAAACGAAACCTTTCGATCACCCATACTACTCAATGGTAACGTCAAAATGTTATTTCTTTCTTAGAATCGAATGGAAGTAGGCAAGTAACATTTTCTTCCGTCTTATAATCTAATGAAAGGATCTTTTTAATAGGAGTAGTGGAGTACTAGTGACAAATTATGATGAGTGCTTTCGTCATCGGGCTAGTACCGGAATGTCGCTGGGGGGTCTCAAATCGTGTCATGCATTTATCGGTTACTAAAGCTCTGTTCGCGATTATATTTACGCCTTAGACGCTCTAGAGCATTGCTTTATCACTTTAACTTGACTTTGTGGTAACCTTTAGTATCCCTTTAAGATGTTGCTTTGTCGCTGTATTATTGAGTCTATATAAATACATAAACATATAGTATTGAAGCATGTGCTTTTCATATGTTTGCATATGTTGGTTTAGAGAAAAGAATTCAGGGGGTAGTCTATAGAATGTAGAGAAGATAAATATCGACGGTGATGTTACGAAAAAGAAAAAAAAATTCCATTCCTGAATTAAGCTATACAGCGCTTCAAACACCCCCTCAAACATCGGAGTGCTTTCAGGAAAAACTTTAGTGTGTCAGTGCTGAGCAAAGTGAACCCAAATGAAGCCGCAGTGAATACGCAGAGGGTTCAATGTACCCGAAGTCATTGCGCGTAGTCTTCTTTGCTACCAGAGGAGGGAATTGGCAAAAAGTTATCGCGTGTCCCACCGAATACACCGCGAATAAAAGGGGCTGAAGTACCGAGCCACTTAACTACCGCGAAATTTTTAAAACCTGGGCGATTATTCTAGCCGCTTACATTTTCCTACCCCTGTTGCACGTGGCTTACTTTCCAATTCAGCGTAACATTCTACCAAATGCGTAGTGACGTATGTCGCATGCGCAGGGCAGTACGGGACATCCCAGGGAAGCCTCGAAGCAAAGGCTACACACGAGATCCGCGGATTCTTCGTCGACGCGCCTCCCCATAGGTTCACGTTCTACTCACTCTTGGTGGCCTGCTTCGTGACAGTGCTCGTCTACGTCTACTTTGTCGTCCAGTCCTCCTCGGATGGACCGCAGGGAGGCAACATTGCCACCCAGTCGACAAATGGCACCGCTTTGATTCTTCACACGTTTGAGCCGTCTTGAACTGCTCCTGAATGAAATCTGAGGCGTAACAGTGTCGTGTCGTGACAGTTCTTGTCCCGTACGGGTGACAGTTCTGCGACGGTGTTGTATCTCTAGGACTCCTTATTCTGCTTTGCTGTGTGTTGCATCAATAAACGGTTATTGGCAAGAAATGCAGCTTCTGCCACCTTGCATTTCGTTGAAGAGTGTGAACTAATAATGGAGTTCAAGTCAGCCTGGTTTTCACAGGAAGGCAACGGAAATAAAATACAGACGCTTTCGCATGTACGGTAACTGCAGAAAACTCAGGGCCCCGAGAAAGTCCGGTCCCGTGCCTTTCCGTCTACCATACCCAAACAAAAAAGCTGTCTTTCAGTGATTTCCATGGTCTGAAAGTTTCTTTTTACTTTTCCAGACAATGCAAAGGCTCAAAAAGTCTCAACACGAACAGCTAACATTTTTTGAAAAACTTGTGACTAACTTCAACAAACAACCATACACATAGCCTTACAACGCCTTGACGGGAATTAGTTTTTAGAGATTGTGAAACCTGGAACATCTGGTCTATAGCGTAATGCTGAGTGGAACGCGCCAACATACGTAAGTTGGCGCCGCAGGATACACAAGTCACGCCACAAAATGCACGAAATTAAAGGATATACTCTCAGCTACTTTCCGTTTACGAAGAATTTCCTTCGATTTAGGTGGCCTTGGTAGAAGAGTTTGTGATTGAATGTGTAAGGGCGACCGAACGAAGCCGTAGAAAAGAACTAACACACCGAGACAGCGCTCGTTCAGATACAGATTTTTATTTTCGCATGGTCGATAAATGTACACCAAAGGGGCGGAAAGAAAGAGAGAAAAAAGAAAATTTAGTAGTGAATATCGAAGAACCGAACACGTGTCAAAGGCATGATCACAACATACCGTGCAATAATTACAGCGATATACCGAAGAAGTTCATCTATTTCTAAGTTAGCGACACTGAAGGCTTGCTTACGTACCTTCTAATTTCGCAATGACTCATAAGGCTCCCCGATTTTCATTGGCATTCTACTATGAACCTTATACAAAACAGTAGTATTTTACAACATGAACCTGCAGCCACAATTTTGGCAATGAATGCCCAAATGGCCCGGGATTACTTCAATGACGTTATATTGATGCTTCTTTAGTCTCTGATTGCTGCATCTGCCAGTTTAGCCAACATACGTTCTTTTGCACAAGAGCGGAATGGCATAAACAATGGTATAAATCCAGGTTATAAAATGTTTGCGATGCGTTCGTCTTGTTATTCGCCGAATTAACTTGTTTGCATAACTTCTGTAGATGCTCATGGGAGGAAAAAGCCATTTCCACGCACTACTTAGCCGCAATTCTTCTGAGATTATGCGAAATACACTTAATGTATGGTACTACAGCTACTTTTTTTGCTATAGCAAGGGTACTGCTTCCCCTTGGTGTGCTTTGGTGCTGCCCAAGCCCTCCGCGAGCGAGGTGAGCAGACGCAGCGGTTAACAAGAATCTCTGAAGCGCTTGGCCTAAAAGCTGAAACCGGTTTCAACCTTGTGTTCACGTGACTTCAATAGTTAATTATTGAAACAAGATATTAGTACGGCGCGTTTAACGAGTTTTGAAAGAACGTAAAAAAGTGGTAGGAATACCTTATCGCCTCTCGGCTGATGACTCCAACAAACCTTTCGTGGTGAAAAGTACAATCTTAATTATATAAACTTTACGAAATTGCCTATGGGAACATCATGCGTCAACGCCAAAGGGGGCAACACTTCAGTGAACAGGGTTAGGGCTTTTGAAATCACCGAGTCAAAACAACTGGATTCGTTATGGAATATGTTTTAAAAATCTTCAATAAATCTGAACACTTTTACGACATCGGGGTTAGCTTTTCTGCGTTCATCGAGTTACCTCGATACAAGTCACCTAATCAAGAGGTGACACATGACCCAATGCATAGGCCATTTTTTGTTCAGCAACACTTCCAACCCAGGTCGCGTAGTTCGGGTAAACAACAACAACAACAACAACAACAACAACAACAACAACAACAACAACAACAACAACAACAACAACAACAACAACAACAACAACAACAACAACAACAACAACAACAACAACAACAACAACAACAACAACAACAACAACGAGCGAGTTGAACTGGTGGCAGCGACGGCGCGCACTCGGATCCGTGGACGACAGCTTCCTGCAAGCCCAACGGGTGTCGTCGGCTTCGTTGAGCACCGCTCATAAGAAGTAGTACCATCACCGAGGCTTCACTGGTGGCAGCGACGGCGCAGCAAGCACTGCCTCACGTATTTTTCTTTGAACGTGTAGTTATCTTGGCCAGCTTCCTATCAACATTCGCACCGCACGTGGAAATCAAGCACTCGGATCTATGGACGACAGCTTCATGCAAGCCCAACAGGTGTCGTCGGCTTCGTTGAGCACCGCTCATAAGAAGCAGGACCATCGCCGAGGCTTCACTGGTGGCAGCGACGGCGCAGCAAGCACTGCCTCACGTATTTTAGAGCGCAGCTCTTTGGCGTCTGTTCCTGGGTTTCGCGTCGGTGTCGTCGTCGGCCTCGTAACCAGCTCCGCCCCCCTTTCATCCCCCCAGCGCTAGCAGCGACCGACTGATACCGCTGGATGCCGCTGACGCCGCTAGAGAGTCAAGATAACGTGACTGCATAGAACACCGTCGCCGCCATGCAGAAAGAGGAGGAAAGGGTCCCCCCCCCCCTGTTCTTGTGTGGCTGATAGGGTGCTCTTCAGTTGCCGACGCGCCGGTTATTCGTTGTCCCTGAAACCAACTCCGCAGCTGGGGTTGACTCACTATCGGCGTCAGCGGCATCATTCAGTCGCTGCTATCTCTTCCCTCCTCCCTTTATCGTGTTGTCCGCTTGCTGCGCGCGCTTCTGCCCCCATCGTTTGCCGCTGGGTGTACACGCCGCCCCCCTCTCCCCTCTTCCTGCGAGTCTCCGGTTGTCAAAGCGCCGGCTCGAACTTAATTCCTTTCTTCGCTCCTCCTCCAATGCAACCCCTGTGCGGTGGCAATCAGAGAGCCAGATCGGTGGCGGCGGATCTGTATATGTGCACCGCCCGAGCCGAAATTGCCGCTGCCGTTCGCCCTGTGCGGTGGCAATCAGAGAGCCAGATCGGTGGCGGCTTGACATAAAGACAAACAGCAATTTTCTAACACTTATGCGGGAGAACATCCCGTTCCTCTCGCTCGTAACGCGTCCCACGGCTGTGACAACCTCGCGAGGCACTTGTATAGATCTCGTCTTTGAGAATCAAGCATTGGTGTACCAAGTCGAACATATATCAGTCTATTTCTCCTACCACAAAGCTTCCTTCATGACTGTCAAGAACTGTTAGTGGAGTCTTTGTTAAAGGAATACGTGTGAAAAATAAAAAAAAAATTCTGTGATAGCGCATACATGTGTTGCTCGATTTCTTTGCCTCAATCTATCGAAAAGGTGAAACAGCTTATTTGCTGCGCTCAAATTTCGCATTAGGAAGTAACGTAATCGTCGGCAATTTTTTTCTCTGAATGTGCAGGTTAGTTGCATTAAATCTTGCCTAATTTTTGTGTGTGACCTGTTCGCTGTCGCTGCTGCCACAGTTACTTTTTTTCCTTTTGTGCTCTTGTGTGTGAAGCTGTTCGGTTAGTGCTTTGTTGCGAAACTAAAATGCCGAGAAATTCAGAGCTTGCCAAGAGGATTGAAGCAATTGAGACTAAACTGGAAAGTGAATGCACCCAATTCGCTGACAACATTCTCGGTAAATTTCTGTTAAAGTTACAGTCCACTGGGCTTGATGCTGTTGAACTAAAAAAGCGGGTTGAAAGCCTGGAAGCAAGTATCGGTGTCTTAAATAACATCGTTGAAAAAATGCTGGACGAAAAACTCAAGCTTACAGCTGACAACAAAAGGCTAATCTCAGAAACAAACCACTGTCTGAAAGGGTGGCTGAGAGGGAACAATACTCTAGAAGGAACAATGTTGAGGCCAGGGGCGTCTCCTGCACCCAAGGGGAGGACTGCATCGCTGTCATACAAACCATTGGCACTAAAATTGGGTGCCCGGTAATGGCTGGTGACATCGATGTCGCTCATCGGGTCCCTACAAAAGTGCAAGACAAGAAAAACATCGTGGCTAGATTCTGTGGCCGCACAAAGAAGGATGAATTTGTCAGCAAGGCACATATGGCTAAGCTTCACCTAAGTGACATCGGGGTGAAAGCTTCTGTTGACAGTGCGGTCTACGTCAATGAGCACTTGACAGCACGAAATAAAGCGCTCTTTTCAAAGGCGCTGGCTTTGAAAAACACAATAAAAATGGCAATTTCTCTGTATCAGCAACTGCCAAATCATGGCTAGAAAAGCCGAGAAAACCAGAGTGTACCGCATTGCTGATGGTTCAGACCTAATGGTCATTAACTAATCGGCATAATGTTTGTGCCTCCCTTAACCCCTTATTTTCCATCATGGCGTCATATTACACAACGAGCGAGTTAAATTACTTCCTTCAGGATAGTAATCGCTCTCTTATTCATTTCAATGCGCGCAGCCTCCGTAAACACCTCGATGACTTCCAGAATCTGCTTTCAACACTTTCTTTGACGTTTTCAATCATTGCAGTATGAGAGACCTGGCTTAGCGAAGATGATAAAAACTTGTACTGTTTCCCTTCTTATAAATGAGAGTATACACACAGACAGTCCAGCAACTACAGCGGTGCGGGTGTCTATATTTCGTCAGGAATCCCGTACAAAAGAAGACTCGACCTCACGTTAAATATTCAAAACGGCGAATCAGAATGGTTGGAATTCGATCCTAACTTTTTTAACACCGATGATCGAAACTTCATCTTTGGTTGCGTTTACCGTTCACCTTCCTCATCAATTCCAGACTTTTGTATTGCTCTCGAAAAAATATTGGCAAAGTTATCCGCTGAGATAACAATGTCATAATTATGGGTGATATGAACATAAATTTAATGGAGTCATCCCCGAGCTCTGTCAATTATTCGTCTTGTTTCCGAAGTTTTTATTATGAATGCCTTATTAATATCCTTACTCGTTCAATTCTTGGGGGTTCCAACACTCTAATCGATCATACATTGTCTAATCTTTTGAATTCATCTGACGCAGGAGTACTTGATAGTGACATTACTAACCATTTTCCCCTTTTTCTGCACACTACATCTGCACATTGCTCCTATTGAAATTCTTACACCAAACTTGTTTTTGATAAAAAATTGTTCTCAGCAGCAGTATCTCACACTGACTGGTCTTTCGCTCTTTACACAAATGATCCGCAGGTAGCCTCGCGATTTATAACAAAGTTGATATACTATCACACCTACTCTCAGATAAGTAAATGCAGAAAGAAAGTGGCTTCGCCTCAATATCCCTGGGTCACCGATAGTTTGCTAAAGGCCATGTGCACACGAGAAAACTTATATAAAGAAACTAAAAGGCAACCATTCAATTTAAACCTACATGCGCGGTACAAGAAATTTCGCAACACACTTTCTTCATGGCTTAAAAAGCTAAAACCAAATATTACGAAGAAAAAATACTTAAATGTGGTTCGGACGTAAAGAAAAGATGTCAAATAGTGAACTCCTTTTTGAATAGGAAACAAGGAGCTGATAGCTTAACTAAAATATCCCATGGTGGTAATACTTATTTCGAACTTCTTAGGATTGCGGATGCTTTCAGTGATTTCTTTTTGCTAATAACTCCACTCAAACTCAACACAACTTATACGCATCAAAGCGCCTTCCACATTCATTTTATATGTTTCCAACCACTCCTGATGAGGTGGTATCAGTAATCAAGAATTTAAATATAACTAGTGCTGGACATGACAACATTCATCCTGGTCATGTTAAAAGAATTTCTAAATCAATATCATTTGTACTGTCTGAAATTATTACCCTCATGTTTAAAACAGGCACATTTCTTTACGAGCTTATAAAAAAATTGTTTGTGAATTGTTTGGGCGGTAGCTAGCGTACGTAACATGGTCCCACACAAAGAGTTGGGTGCCAGAGACAGCACTTTCTCGTTTTGTTCTCGGAACTTGCCCGGATTTTCTCGTTTGAGTGCCCGGAAAACGGCTCTGGCTTTTGGCTCAACGTCACTTGAAGGTCGGTGACAACGATAGCTGAAAGCACTTCATGCGTAGAACTGCAGCAGATCCAACGAGTTGGAATCTATATAAAGCGAAGCTTTGTGTGAGTGCATAAAGTGTGAAAACACGAATACACGCACGGGCACACAACCGCGGGCCCACACAAATTAATTATGCCGAGCGTTTTGTTACGCGGAGTTGCTGACTACCAACGTCTAAGGCGGACGGCTTGAAGGCCTCACGGTTTTAGAGGCAGCGTGCGCACACGTACCTGGTGAAATCCGAATCCATTCTATCCTGAAGAAGCATTTACTTCCTCATTACCGTGTGGCCCCGGATGCGCGAAGGCTAGCTTTCTGGTTTCTTTTCTTTCCTTCCCCCGCAGCGCCGCCGCTGCCGCGGTTGCGCGGAGACGAGCGCCATCTGTTGGTGGTGCAAGGAACCCAGCGAATCACGCCGCGTGCGTACTCGGCAAGGGAACAGGCAGGCCGTAGCCACGGTGACGAAACGCACCGAGGTTCATAAACTTGACAACAATGAAGCAAAGCATGAGCTATCGTTTCTGCTTGTTTGCAAATAAGGCAGCGAGATCCCCAGGAAGAAATAAGCCCTTTTCCTGGAAAAAACATTTTTCGTGGCAACGTTCAAGTGTGTAACTTCAAAAGAAAGATTTAACCCCCTGGCGCAACTTGCATTTTCTCTACTCTATTTAATACGTCCCTTCCAGAGCCTCTCCTGTAAAGGCTCTGTACATGAAATCCGACAGAATAACGTCGCACAAATCCTTGTACAACTTTTTCTTTGTGGCTGTGGATACATATTCTTTTGCAAACCTCGTTGCGAAGAATCATATACTTGCGACAACTTCTCTAAAATAACCAAAAATACCTCCCGACAGTGTTTCGGTTGAAGCAACAAAATCTGGCAACACGCGCCCCTGGCTTACTTGGCATAAGTTGCGCAAAAAAGGATAGCTGACGTCTCGAAGGAACAAAGATCTTTTGACAATCTGCCGCAAAGAAAAGGGTGTCCAAGGCCAAATCCACCATTCCTAACTCCCCTCAACAAATTCGTTCGGCTGCACCTTTCCCACTGCGCAGCTCACACGAAAAGGCGAAAATTCCATGCAGCTTCTGTACGTTGTCTTGCACTATGTAACCTGACCCGCCGATAGGTATCGGCTGCCGTCACCGGGCCGATGGACGAGTGCCATCTCTACTTTATCTGGTCGATGACGTCTCGCAAGCAAGCCGGGAAGTCTCCTCACCTAAATAGATTGTCTCTTACACCGTGACCGGGTGGAACGCGCGTACATTTTGTTCCGCAGCGCAATGACATAGCTACTGGGATATGACGGCGGTTTAGTCTACGAGAGACTAGTTCGTAATATGCGTGCGAGCGTAGCGTATTGTCAAGCGTATCCGGCCTATGCGCAAAGAAGAGCAGGCTTGGTTAGTTTGGCCACGTACTTCTTTTTATGGCAGAGACCCCAAACGAGGCGAGACCGGGATCTGCTGTATTTACTGCGAAATGCCTGGAATGAAGCAAAGAATGCTTCGCAGAAAAGAAAATGCCAAATAATGAAGAAGGACAAGCGTTCTCTTTACGCTGCGTGTATATTTCGAAGACGCTTAACCGGGCCGTCGCAGATGACTGAGCTGGTTCGTCGCTGCAATTCTAGCCCTAACTTGACACCGCCACCTGGGGCGCAGGTGAGGCACTGCTTTTAAAGCAAAGCTTTCTTTGGCGTCTTCCTTCGACTTTCCCGCTGCGGTTGCTGCTGCTCCTGTTGTTGTCACGCCGGCGACGTCAGGACGTAGTTGAGACGCACGCCCCTAACGGTCGCCGCGGCAGGACGTGGTCGAGGCGTGGCCATGTCACAAAAACATAAAAGGCATGCCTTGTCGGTGTTTCCTTTCATCAGATTTTTTTATGGGCTGTCATTCTCAAACTTCCGCCGAATAAATATGTAAAGAATTTTGGACAATGCATGCGCCACGTGGAGGGCTGTGTATGTCGTCTCTCGCAGTCATTGTCCTTCACGCTGAACGTTATTTTTGACCGTGGTGGGCCTGCGCGGTTGCGGTTCAGAACGATTATTTCGACGCGGCGTCGACACCGGATTTTCTGCGACACGGGGACCTTAACGCTATCGCGTTAGTACACGACAGGAGTGTGGCACAAAGGAAAGCCGACCAGAGAAGCTCATGTCAAGATTTACGCCGCGTCGCATCTGCACAACGCCCTGCGGACGCCGTAACTAGGCGAGACCCCTCACAAATGCCGTGCAGGAGCGGCCGCGCTTGTCTCCGTACTCATCCGCAACAGCAACGGCAATAGATAGAGAAGGTGGGGAGAATATTAGCGAGGGGATAGAGAGAGAGAGAGGGGGGATGGAGTTTTGTGATCTACAACGCTACAATCCCAAATAGCGCCGAAGCGTGTATTTGTGCCGACGAGACGAAGGCTTGCATAAAGCGTCGAGCGGAGCAGGCAAGGTAACATTTCACATCCCGCCACGACTCTCGTATGCCGTCAATAATCACCAACAAATAGGGTCAATGAACGCAAACAGACAAAGCTTCGCTTACATCGATTCCCACAGTGCGTGGGATCTGCATATTTTTTTTTCTCGGCATGAACTTGTGCGGCACTGCGCATGACACACTTTACAGTTAGTTGAGAGGGTGCCAAATTACCAGATGGCTCGTTTCTCACAGTTTCGCTGACCGTAGCTGTCATGCGCAAACCAGCCACGGTTGTAGGCAATAAGTTTGTGCGGCAAGAAAGTGTGAAGGGTGGGTTCTTGCATACTCAGAAGCCATTGATTGGGTATACAAGCGTACGGGTATCTGATACAGGACGTTTCTTTTTTTTTGAGCTTTAGGCATGTTAACGAATTAAGTCCGCGGCGGCGGTAATGTATCCAGCACGTGAAAGCGTACGCTTAGCCATGATTAACTGTCCATTTTCTAAGGAAACTCTTACCATTCGAACCATCCCGTGAGAAGTGTGAACACGGACAATACGTAGTGTCAAGCTGCCATGTTTTATTCAGAATATAGGGCGTTTTTTAAAATTCGGACCAGCAGCGTTTTCGACTTGGCCGCGGGCTACGTGCACATGCGCTGTCATCAAGAATGCTTTCGCACTTGCTCAGGTGAGTACGAGACTCGACCATTTTGACGGAAGACGACAGCGACTGAGGGGGCAGCCTAGCGCCGCTCCGCCATCGGACCCGCCGACTGCAATTGACAATCGCAACAAGGTTCTCTAGTCTTTGCCAAATTTCTACGATATGACGGAAAAGGACTTGCTCAGCATTAGCTCCTACGTTTTTCAAGTGCCACCAAAGGAATTGGGCTCCATCGAGGGGAAACAGGCCGAGTGGCTTCCGCGGCTGAAAGGCGCAACGTCATGGAAGGCGGCCACGGCCATCCGGGACGCTCTTCGCGCCATTGACGAACCGACGGAGCGACTACGGCGAGCGACGCGATTGAGTGGCTTGCTGATTCCGCACGACACGCTGGGGAGATGGTCTCTGTACCTCCACAGAGACTTTGCAAAGCATCAGTCGGCAATACGAGTCTTCAAGAGCGTGGCGTACGCGTTGGGTAGCGACATGGGGACCATAGGCCGGGGCAGGAAGAACGCCTGCTGCTCGTGCATTATGGTGGAAGACCCGAAGTCCGCAGAGGGAGACCACAATTATGCCTGCTTGTACGTCTGGAATGCGATGCCGTTCCTGGCCGTTCACGCCACCGGAGATAAGTTCGAGCCTGTTGTCAATGCTGCCGTGGGCGCGGTGATGGGAACCGCTTCTAGGAAGATCCGGGTTGGCACGTACCCTAGTCTCGACGCCGCGTTTGTTAGGGCCCATATCTACTTGGAGGCGGCCGTTCCGTCAGAAAATCCCGAGGAAGATGAAACAGAGCGACGGCTGGGGGCTAGCCCTGACCGATGTGACGATTCCAGTGGTAAGAGAGAGTTTATCACCTTTAATTCTAGTAAGCGTGTTGGGCTACATACGTGCTGATGAACTTAGTTGTCGAATACGGGCTTGACGGGTTGGTTTGACGAATGGGTGTTTCAGATGCCTATAAACACTTGTATATCGGGCATGGAAAGAAATGTGTGGGAGTTACCGTATTCGCAGTACTTTGCTGAGAAGTCGCCGTACGTCGTCTTCGATAAAAATAGGTGATTAGCTAGAAATGCTAGGCATTCACAAGCAAGACCCGCCGT
Organism: Dermacentor variabilis; assembly: GCF_050947875.1. Taxonomy (NCBI): domain Eukaryota; kingdom Metazoa; phylum Arthropoda; class Arachnida; order Ixodida; family Ixodidae; genus Dermacentor; species Dermacentor variabilis. Next base: position 51,951,500 of record NC_134578.1, read on the forward strand.
GGTTTGCTGAGTGGCTATGTTGTTGGGCTGCTAAGTACGAGGTCGCGCGATGGAATCACGGCTACGGCGGTCGCATATTGATGCGGGTGAAATGGGAAAAAACCCTCATGTGCATAGGTTTAAGTGCGCGTTAAAGGACCCCAGCTGGTCCAAGTTATGCCGGAGTCCCCCACTATGGCGTGCCTCTTATTCAAACCGTGGTTTTGCCACGGAAAACGCCATAACTTTTTATTAGAAAACAAGCAAATTAGTATTTCTCAACAGAATAATAAGAGCGCGAACTCATTCGTGTTATATTTAGTTGAAGGGCTGTGGCTAGCTGCACTACAAATGTGTATTTAGGAATGAAAAAAAAAGAAACCTTCTTTTTTCTTGCAGGAAATCAAACAGGCAGCGACGATGAGGTCCAAGAATCCAGCTGTCTTGGACTTGAGGCCGTACTACGCATGTTGCTGCCGCGCTGTAATAGCGAAGACTGGCTTGACGGAGTTCGGAAGAAATCCAGATCAAGTGCGTAACATCACGACTTCGATCGTCATTTGCAGAACAGGCACGCAGGCTTAAGTGTACTGAGCATGTATTAGTGGGCTAGTTTGTTCCACATGCTAATGCAGTAGCGCCTGAATGACAAACGAACGTAGAACTGATGGCAGGAGTACTTAACTAACGACTTAGTGTTTAGCCACCGCGGTTATTTATTCCTCATGGCGTTGGGCTGCTAAGCGCGAGGTACCGGGTTCGATTCCAAGCCGGGGTTGTAGTACTCCGAGTTTGGGAAAGTATAAAAACGCCGTGTACTTCGAATCAGGCGCACATTAAGAAAAGCGGTGGTTGTGGAAACTATTACATTGACCCCTGATACGGCATGTTTTCCTGCGCAAAAAAAAAAAATTACACGTGTAGGCGCACCACACATCGGTGACCACACACGCCGGTGACGTCAGCAGGGGTACTCGCCTTTCTCGTGTAATGCGCACCGGCTGCAATAGTTGCATTTTTGTTGGCTGACTCACGCCCCGATTGCCTGCTAGCGCAGCACGGCGACGCTGCAATTATAAGCTTCGTTGTTTTTTCTAGTATGAGCTTTGATAATTCCAGCATTTGCAGGAAAGGAAACCTTGTGGATTCAATGCATCTTTCGTAGAAGCACCAGACCTCGTAGCCCAATATATCTATGGATTTCTGCTGTTGAGTTATAAGTCGCTGGCCACTGGAATTCATGGGGGCTTAAATGCAAAAAAAAACAAAGAACAAAAAAAGAACGTTTGTTTACTTTCGTGCATGCTAAAGAACCCCCAGTAGTCACTACAAATCGGGGTCTACCACTAAGGCGTGCTCAAAGTTATATTGTGGTTTCAGTAAGAAAATCCCCAGAATTTAGCCACTTATAGCTAATAGAACCATGGCGGTCGCCGTTACACACGCGATCTCGTGATTCAGCCATAAAACACTACACCTAGCGAGTGAACGACAGACTACGTAGCTTTGGAAACAAAGCACGATCGCTGTGCTAATACACAAATCCGCGTCGACTAAGTAGAACTGTAAGTGAATGCAAATTTAGTATTACATTTTAATTTCAATTTCTGTGACAAACAGTTTATCCCAAACATTGGCCGCACAATGCGTCGTCATGTTTCACAATCAGGAGTCGTATTTTGCACTATTTTTCTTTGCAAGTAAGTCTGGTTATACCTTTCCGGTGCAAACACGTTGGCCGTTTAGGTTAGCGCGAGACTACATCTGTTCGGTGCACTTTCAAAATGCCGAAAGCCACTGGGGAAACGTCAATTTATTAGTCCTATAACAAAAATTTTGATGTAGGAAACGCAGGAAGATATGTCAACAATATATGCCACCTTTGGGTGCCCCCCCCCCCCAGCTTTTTTTCTTGTATACTTAGCACTCTAGCTACCTAAATTCGGTCAAGTTCCAGCTCATCGAAATTTCTCAATTCTCATGTCTTAGGCTGAAATGCGTATGAAGCACATACAGAACAAAATATATAAAAATGGCGATAAGCAAAGTTTCTTGCCTGTATTTGATATACGATGGAAATCATTCTCGTCACTGTACGGACCTTCCGCGCGAATTTAGCCCACTACATGTCGCAGAAAGCGGGAAAGGCTGATCAGACGAACGTGCAAAGGCCGAGCTTAGTGAAGGTGCAAGTAATTAGGCATACCTCTCTTGTGAAGTTCAGCAAATCAGCATGCATCTAAAGGCTCCTTGTCCATATTTCTGCCAGAGGTTCCACAAATCTCGTAACCGACGCGAACCTGCTGATGGGCATTCCGCAGTACACATGGAAATGCAGATGGCAGCGCTTCGGTACAGGTTTGGTGTATTTTCTGGTATTGGAGCTAGCCCTCTAAGTTCATTGAATTCATAACATAACCTCCGCTCGCGTCGCTTTCTAAAGTGAAGCTATCTTTGTGAACCCCCGTGCGCCTAGTTTGCAGACGTTGTTTGCCACCTGCTGCTGCTGGTGCTGCTACTCGTGCGTCCTCGCCGAATAACACGCACTCGGCTGTGGGACGGCGCCATCTAGGATATATGGCTCACATTACTTCGCCTGCAGCAGTGGAAGGTAGAGGCGAGAAGCCGGCCTGCGCGTGCGGGTCGTTGACCACTGGTGGAGAGGGCGAGGCACCGGCGACCCGGAGAGCCACGATCAAACGCGAGAGAGGGCATCGGAGGAGATGGCTTAGTTGACGTTGAGCGTGCGTTGCGCCGCCTGGCAACCGCCTGGATGGTCGCATCTGAGCCTCCAAGGGGAAGTCGGGTGTCCCAAATGGCGCAGAAAGCCTGTTTCCTTGCGTATTTCAGCCCCTGTACCGCTGGTTGCGTTTGCGCAGTTCGTCCGTCCTGTCAGTCCTGTCCTGCTTTGTCTTTTGCTAAGATGTTCCTTTCTCCCTGGTAAGAGCTTGAAATATGCCAAATTTTGAAGCCCCTACAGGACAAGCGTTATGCCTTAGGCACACAAGAGACATGACTCATGCTGCGCACTCTGCATTTTTTCTAAGAGCACTGTGCTTTCAAAGAGAGAGAGATAATTTAATGGAAAGAAGGCAGAGAGGTCGGCCTGAGCTAAGGTGCTCTAGCCTGCTGCTCTGCACAGGGGGAGGGGGAACGGGGACATAAAGATGTGATGAGGGATGATGATGCCATAGCAAGAAGGATGCGCAAAGGTGAAAGCAAGTTCAGCACTCTGATGATAAACATTCACAAATGTCGTTCATGAAGCCACAACCAGGTTTCGCATCAAGTCTGTAGTCACCAATTCGAGTGAACTTAAAAAATAGAGGCACTATAGGACGAAGCTGGTGTGTGGGCCTCCCCTGCGTGAACAACAGAAGCGCCAAACAAAATCTTTATATCATATAAAGACCTGCAATAAGCGGCTCTAGCACGGCGAGCACTTGTAGGGCACTTTTAGCGGCCGGAGTCTCGAGACCACCGAGAATCACGCGCATTGACTCCACTAGGTGCTTCAGCATTTTTTGTACATTCTCCTTCTCATTGTCTTCATCTCCTTGCTTGCCCGTTGTGTCACCGGTTTCATTGGCCCTATAATTCTTGGCTTCATGGAGCAGAGGACCGCTAGTGCCCGCTGGCATGGCCGTGGGCCTAGAGGGCAGCAAAGGCCATTCCGTGTCTGTATCAGCCGGCGGAGGTGAATGTTTGCCACGTGCTCTCGTGGACCTTGAATTATCAGGAGACGCCGTTAGTCTTCGATGCACGCACAGGCAGAGGTGGTCGCAGTACTTGTGCCACGCTAGGTAGTTCTGCTGAAATGGTTTTGTGATGCTTCTGTCGCGAGCGTTGGTCACTTTGGCGAACAGATTGAGCAGCCTCTTTACGTGAAGATTGGTCTCTGGCCATTTTTCGAAGAATACGAACCTCTTGTTTAATCTTCGGGTATTCCTTCGAACTCGCTTCGTGAGAGCCAGTACAGTTGGGACATTTATATGAGGACGCCTCACAGTCGGTGGTATCATGCTCTCCGCCGCAACGCGAGCAGGTGGCTTTGCTTCTACAAACAGCGCTCACGTGTCCTATCTTGTGACATTTCCGGCACTGAATAGGCCTCGGAACGAATGGTCGTACTCGGTGTATAACGTAGCCCACTTTGACAGACGCTGGTAATGTCAAAGAAGCAAATGTTAACTTGATACATCGGGAGTGCCCCAAGCGGTGAATCTCAAGAATGCCCACCGATGACCTCGAAAGACTCTTGAGGTCCGCATCCTTGATTTCAAGCTCCACATCGGAAATCACTCCAGTTGTTGTCTCCTTCCCGTAAGTAATGAAGGAGCGGACGGGGATTGCGCTTAACTGTGCAATGGTCTGTAACTTCTGAAGTATTACGGAATTTTTACATCTATTGTCAGGATGTTCTTGCGAGCGTTGATCCTGATCTCGTTAATTTGCCCAGGGGCCACACTTTCAAAATATTCGGTTAGAAACTGCCTGCTGAGGGAGCTCATGCTGTGTGACGTCGAAAGCGGCACGTAGGAAACCATGAAGGATTCTTGTTCACTCTGATGCGATGAAGTCGCCTCAGTCGACATACGGCGCATCTTCTTCATACGGCGGCCCATGACTACGGTGTACTCGCTGTCAGAGTCCATGGCTTCTGGCGCTGAGCTCTCCCAGGAATCGAGCTGGTCCGAGCTTTCAAAGGCACGTCGTCCAAAAATGAGCGATGAAGTAGACGACTGGCCTTGTTCAGGTGGTCGTGGGAACATGTTCTTACTCATCCTTGATGCAATGATTCTTACGAAAATGGCAAGAACGTAAAAAAAAAATGCATAACAGCGAGAGGCCCAGAACACCAGTGAGCTCTGGGCACATATATCTTGTTTTTGTTTCTTGCCATACTTGCAGTATATGAAGATATCACTTCCGACTATTCGTCCTCGCCGTCATCGGTGACATCACGCCAAAGCTCACCCAAGCAAGAAGACCTCGATGTATACCAGGCCAAAAGCAAGCAGCAAACCCAAGTGACCACTAGGTAACACATCTGTTCTCTACTGCAACTACAGAGTGGAATACTCTATATCTCTCTAAAATTGCAGACACAGCGAACATTTTTGTTGCAGCTCTTTCAGCGATGCGCGCTATGGCGGCGGGGATCACAAATTCGTGATTGATGGGTTCTGGGACATATGCTGTAAATTATTAAGGCGCTGGATATCATTGCTACAAGTCGCGTCGTCTAGTTCGTTGAAACCTAGCAATTCTCATGCGTCAAAGAAGACGTTCGGCCCTTTACTTTTCTTTCATTCCGTACGGAAACGCCTCTCTCCATAATTGCGATCACGGTGAAGCTTCGGAAGCCAGAATGCGACCGCTAGATAATCTGGGGTGACACTTGATCTGGCTATCGGGCAGAAAAGACAGATTTTATCAAATTACACATTGTATATTTCGGCGTAACTCAGGTGGCCGTAAGCGGAACATGAAGCAACTCAGAGGAAGAAGGGCATGATTGTATCACACAATCACTTGGTTATCACGCTCGCAGTATTAAATGATCTATTATATATATTTGTACATACACATATATCATAAGAAGCCAACAAACAAATACGAACACCAAAGTCATCACAGGGGACATTACTTGCACTAACTAAATGAATTAAGGAAATGAAATCGAATTGAAAGTGGATGAAAAAACAACTTGCCTCAGGTGGGGAACCATTCCACGTCTTCGCATTACGCGTGCTATGCTCTGCCAATTGAGCTACCGCAGAGCCGTTTTCCCATCCACTTTCTGGGGTATTTATGTGTTACTACTAGAACTAACACTGGGATTGTTAGCCAGCGCCACCACTTACAAAGCTTTGCAGAAGACATGGAACATCATTTCTGCCACAGGGGTCACGAGTGCGGGATCTTTTTGGGTGAAGGCAACTGGTCCATAAACCCACACATGCTGCCTGAAGGCTTCAATGTTGCCGGATTCGAGACTCCTCATTACGTAATGAACGGGAAGAAAGAGGGCTAACGGAGGGGCCCGATTTTTATTAATCATGTCATAAGGATATGTATGTATGTCCATGAAATAATACCAAGTTTAAGAAATTCTCAAGTTACGTGCAACACAATCTCATTGTGGGGCACGACGTAGAGGGCGAGTCTTCATTAATCTAAACCACCTCGGATGCTTTGACATGTTCCTTCTTGGATGTACATTATTATGTCTGCATTTCGCCTTCATAAAGATGTGGTCACCTCTGGCAGGATGGAGCCTGTGATCTCGAACTCAGCTGCGCAAAGCCATAGCCACTGGGGCATCGTGCTGGGTTAGATAGGTATATAGATAGATAGACAGTAGAATATAGGTAAATGCATATAGATAGAAAGTGATATATTGAAAATGTTTCATTATACTTACCTAGAAAAATCACACTACCAAAGCAAAAGCTTGATGAACAGTCGAATTCTATAATGAGGAAACTTGTGTCGAGCAAGATAAGTAAAACTCAATACAGAACAAAACAGGCGATCACTGTCATTGGTTGTCGAAATTTCATTCTACGGGTCAAGTTCATCGGCTGTTTGTAGATGAATCATTGTACACTGCACTGGAATCGCTGGTACACGCATGTGTTTCAGAATGAACTGTCGCGATGAAAAGCACTGTATGTCTGCGAGGTTCGCGCCGAAGAGCATATTACTAGCATCTGGCGCCGCCGTGTTCAAGCTCTCGTGACGCCAGTTCTGGTGCCGGCCTTGCGTGAGTGCGTTCCTATTATAGTGAACTATACTATATTATAGTGACACGACCGGAAGGGCGCGCCTGGCCTTCCGGCGTCCCGCTACGCTCTCGAAAGCCGCTAGAGGCGCTGCCGCCCTCTTTCGTGTTATCTGTGCACGAAAAACGATGATTCACAGTGGAGGAAAAGCACTAGGAAACTTACCAGCCAGCAAGCGGCCTGTAGGGTGGGCAACACTGCAACAAAGAACGCCAAGCGGAAAGTCAGAGGCTGAAAGAATATCATGGGTGGCGGCAATGGAAAAGAAACCTGCCATGAGTAACTATACTTAAGAGAAAAAAACGAAATCAGGAAAAAAAATTATGATAATTCAAAGGGAAGCTCATTACTTTTTGAAGCGAGATCGGGATGCCTCAGAACACACACCTGTAAAACGAGATATGAGAAGGAAGAAGGAGCACGTGCTTGCTGCGGTAAAGCTGCGGAAACGATGGAGCATGTTTCATTAGAAGGTCAAGACATCCGCCCAGTGGTCGATTTAGGCACCACTGGCCTCCTTGAAGCCCTTGGCTTCGGCGAGAGCAGGGGAAATGTTAACATGTCCCTAATAGAGATTAGTAAGAGGCGATTGGAAGATTGGTGGAAGAAAAGTAGAGAAACGACAAACAACGGAGGCGTAAAAATGCAAAGTTCACAATAGGGGGTTAGAAAATTTGGATGTGAGTGTTCATCATGTTTTTTTCCCCTTTTTTAACGTATGTCGTATATTAGGCAGTATAATAGCAACAGCTTGGTGGCGCAACCCACCATCCCGTTCCAAATGGGATGCTCATAACATCCATCCATCCATCACATACTGCCGCTCGTATGGCTTGGCCTGTGCAGGCACAAGTTTCGCGAAATCGGTCATTTATTGCCCGATCACGAGTAATCGTACGTGTAAGATGAGTGTGTTTAGATATCAGCCCCGATCACTTCGAAATCTGCAATGCACAAAAACCCCTGAAACCGTAGGCCGCCGCTTCATAGCAGTAGGAAAAGTTGCAGTGGCGCCATCTCTTGGCATCCACACGAAAACGGGCCGGCTGCGCGGAGCCGTTCGCTCTACTAGAATGTATTATAGTTTGCTACGGTTCCTATATTTTTGTGCCGTGGCCACGCTGCCGCTTCGCGAATGCTATCGTGAGCAGCTGCTGCAGTGGGCTCCCGCTCGGCTACACTCGGCAGACCGTCGCGGATTGAGTATAGATTGCGTAGTAATATCACGCATGTGTCGGAAAGAGCGATCGGTCATGTCAACAAACAATACATGAAGGCACATACGCACTATTCTGCAATTTACGTCACTGGAACTTCGGCAGTGCGGAGCCCATGCTGGGCTGGCATACTTCACAGCACGCACTCGCAAGGGTCCCTTACTTTTGCCCACGGCTCTCAATACGCCACTGTTGGCGTCGCACGCGCAATTCGATCAAATAGGATTTGTTCGATGAATATTAATTGACAATATTGAACAGCGTTCCCATGCATGAAGGCGTGCCTTGCACCTATCGATAACTCTGTAATAGTTGCTAGCCCGAGAAAGACGATCACCGAAAAGCAAAAAGGTGTGCGTGCCTGTATTATAGCCTGTAGTAAAAGCCAGCAATCTAGAGGGTACAAAAGTGTGCGGCTCTCAATATGTTGAGATAAGAGGAATAGCGCTTTCTTGGTTAGCAGAAGAAGAAATCATTCGAACGTTTTAAGTATGAAATGCTTTTAGCTCCCGTTGTCAGCGACGTTCAAGATACCTTGAGCCGAAATCTTGTGGCGAGAACATCCGGGCATCGTTGCGAGAACAAAACAAGACTATTCGGGCAATCACTCAAAACTTCAGAAAGTGCGGTCTCTGGCCCCAACTCATTGTACAGGACCGCATTACATACGCCACTTACTGCACAAACATGCTAGAAAAAAAAACTGCTTTCAAGCTCTTCCTAATATTTGTCCAGAATATTGCTCAAGCTCTATCTTCTAGTACGTTGAATTTTAATGTGTCATTGCCAATAGCGATGTTCAAAAGACATATACAGTGCACCATACACTTCATTGTCATCTTTTGGCGCTCAGACAGAGTTGCCTATGCTCTTTTGAACGTCAGCGGTCCGTGAGTTCCGCGGCACAGGTTTTACGCCGCCTCCTTCGATAGATGGCGCCACGCTGCATGACCAGGTCGGCGGCGCCCGGCACGCCACGGATGGCTGTTTGGCCGAGACGAAACTTGAAACGAGGTTTTGTCTGTGACAGGAAACTATTGCTTCCATATGGACCAGTTCAAAGTATGGCGTGGTGCAGTGTGGGGGGAGGGGAGTGTGCCGTTGCGAACATGCATTACACCCATTTTAAGATTGTGGCCAGTATCATCTCCAACCAATCTGCTTTGGCGGCAGCCATTTCATGCTTACATCTGCTCTGGATTACGGGAGGCCCAGCGATCTTTTTTCCACTCCTCCAACTGACGCCTTCGATTTACCGCTGGCGTTCGAGTTCAATAACTGCTCTTGCTTGGACCCGATTTCGCTTACTTATGTCTTTTTGAACAACGTACTGTTTCTTATACAAGGAAAATGAGCTCGCTATTTCATCTGCAGCATACATTGCGAAATTTATCCTACAGCCCGCTAAGAGCAATTTGTGGGCGTCTTCGTGGCAAGTTTTGCATAGTGTTTCATATACTGTGATGCGCAATTGATATAATTAACATCGGATAAAACACTCAGGTGACTTTTCGTTGCATACTGCGTCGACGTAGTGCCTGCCCCCCCCCCCCGCCCCCGCCCCCTTCAAAATAATAAAGAACAGGGTATTTTCGACACAGAAATCTTCTTTGCCATCACACACTCGCGAGTTTATTTGGTCCGATGAGAACGGAGTAGTGCTGTACGAATAGTGATCGTTGAGAACGAATTGAATGCGAGTAAAAAAAAGGGTGCCAGAGGCGAACTGAATTGAGCATCCTTCCGATACCTCAATACAGTTCTGGGACATAATCGCTTTTCAAACTAGTTTTTATTGTCTACTGCTACGCATCGAATGTGACAGGAGTTTGTTTATTTGAATACCGCGGCTACAAGCCAAAAGCCATACCTCAATGTACGTAGAAGTAACTATCTCCTCATGTTTGCTGTGGTAAAAAACTCCATTTCATTCACTAAACGAATAGATGAAAATAGAACTACGTGCTGTACATGGTCATGTTTCTGGTGCATCCTGGATTTTTCACGCAATATCGAGGAACTCAGAACAGCCTTCGGCGTTGCATTTCGCGGCCTGTGACAACAGGGAAGTCTAGATCAACTTAGTGTCACATTTCCAGAAAGCGAATGAAAAGAAAATTGGTAAACGACTTCGGTATAGTTCCGCATGCAGCATGACGTCATATACGGGATGAATGTTTTCTGTAGTCGTTTACAACGAAATTAAAAGAAATTGAAGGCAATGCGTAATACGATGAGTAAGGGGCCTCAGGAAGATATAGAACGCTTTTTGATTTGGAAGCCATAGTTGGTAGATAATTATGGACTCTCAGATTTATAACAAGGAATACGACAGTTTGACTAAAACAAGTCGGGTCATATTGTGTTACCGGACACATAATTAAGGCGTTGAAATCACTTTTAAACGTTTCTACTGTGTTTCAAGAATACTGACTAGCATTACGCAATTGAACGCTGTTCACAACAACCCATTTTTTTTTCGTTTCCTTACTTTTTCAGGTTTTACAAGAGTCCCTCAAGTAAAAATATTAAATGCCAAATACCGAAAATTGGCACAATTGCTTTCGTATTTGGCTGGATTTATGGTAGTCAAGTGTATGGCGATCAAATAAAAGTGCATTGCTGTGAAACAGCACAAGGAAGCATTGTCAGTGAAAAGAGGATATTGTGGGAATGTCGACACGCACCTTGTCGGGGCAGCACCTTCGATGAAATTATTTTGTTTTAATAGCGAGGTGGTTTATCTAGTTGAAATGCATGGGATGAAAACACAGTGAGGGTGATTCGTATGTGAGCGCAGCAATTTCACGAGTGAAGGGTGGACAATCACCGACCCAGCGATACCGCGTTAACAACAGACGAAAAGTTCACACTGAACTTTCCGCAAGAAAATTGTTATTTATAATACGCCTTCGCGCAAACAGTTGACACAAGGAGACAAGGCCTGTGTCTCCACCTGCCTTCAACTTATGCAGTCCACTTCACACTTACTTTCATTAGGAATAAGCTCGAACGAGCAGATCAGTGCAGCCTACTGTGAAAAGTTACGCTTACTGTATTAGAATATGAAAAATTTTGTAATTTTGGAGCGTTACATTGCATGATGAGCCAAGTTGACCCGTACTTCTTATGCAGATCTGCAAAAAATAAACTTTACACAGCAATGATGATTTAGCGGTGAGGTCTTCTGAGTTCAGTTGAGTTCTGATGTGCTGCATAGCTACAACAGACTTCATACTGCTCCTTCAATGGTTGCGAAGATCTAGGATACAAAATTCGAGTCTCACAGATTCGCTTTTTTCATTTGCCTTCGCAGCCTGGTTTTTCCACGTGTTTTGACTTTTTAACAAAAAACCTATGGGGAGGGGGAAGGCACTTGCAAAGCGATCAAGAGGTGTGGCTAGTGCGACAACCAAATGTTGCGTGCCGAGGGCAATACGTCAAAAAAGTACCTCTATAATTGTGTAGTATTTTTGATTGGAATCGTTCAATGAATAATGAGGGTTTACAGTTTGAATCAACTCGGTGTTTAAATAGGAACTCATCAATACTGAGGAAGAGCCGCAGGAGGAGGAAAGAAAGAAAAAGGGCCTTGATGTTAACCAGAAATGCGTCCGATCAGGCGGCAAGTACCAGAACCAGGGCTAGTTGCCAAATTACCACTCCATAAGATTTGTACAAAATGACAACGCAGAAACAAAGCACCGACGTTGCGCGCGATCGTGCGCCGGTGCTGCATTTTTGGTGACTATTTCAAGTTTAATCGTTTTCACACGCGGCAGTGGGCCAGCGGCTACGCCGTCGTGGCAATCGATGCGACTCAGCGCGTTCGAATCCTGGTTGCGGTGTACGCATGGGCTTGGGCTGCCAACGAGCCTAGGCTACCGGGCTTTGGTTGCGTGATACGGAGCCACGAATTCATTACCAACTACTAATCGAAGGTGCACTAAAAAGCCTCGCAAGTGTTTGCACTAAGAACGTTATATTTTATTCCGGAGATGCCCGTACTGGTGTACACAAACCTGGGCTCCACCCAGCCTCCGTGCTACCTAACTGCACCTCTTTAAGTGCGCCTTCGGACCACCGACGTTCGAAGAGCGCCATTTTGCCATCTAACATTGTTGCAGGAGCTTGATTTTCGTGTGCCTTCTGTGTGTTTGTTCCTGATTCGCGCTGTTATCGAGAATGTAGATGCAAAACGGCGATGCCTATGATTCCGAAGTTATTCATCAGCTGTGTGTGTGTGATTTTTGTGTGTGTTCTACCTCCAGCCGCAGGGGCGACCAAGGTGCAGATGAAGGGCAAGCAAAAAAGCTTTTGTGTTGCAGGGATTGCAACACATGCGATCTCGATTGCTCAAGCCGTGCCCTCCAGCTAAATACTGACGCCTTGAACACGTGGTATGTGTGCCCCGACTGCGTGAAGATTGACACCTGGAGCGCCATCTCATAAATCGGCGCCCAAACAATACTCTGCATAATTAATTAAAAGGCTAGAACAAATAACAGGGACACAGACAGCGAAGACGACAGGACAAGCGCTAAACATCAACTGAGGTATTACTGCGAGAGAAGGTACGTATATACATTTCGGTGGTGCATGCGCACACAGGACTAAAACAGTACAAGCACAATCTAATCGAAATGCGGCAAACTATTCTGCAAGTACACATTTTTTTTCTTTTTTGGACAAGGCAAGTGATGTCGTGCTGACACAGTTACCACCTTCCCTGTCAATGTGATATGCCTCACAAATCTCGCGCCTCCACCTTATGCCTCCCCTCTCAAGCACACACGTGGAATCAAACGCAGGCATTCACCCGCACCGCTTACAATGCTTGGCCAAATGGCCTCCCCCCGCTAATGAATCTACCAGCGTTCGGTGCTCGCGTAGCCGTTCATTTAGGCAGCGGCCAGACTGCCGAGAGCGAGCACCGAACGCTGGTACATTCATTAGCGGGGGGGGGGGGGCGGCCATTTGGCCAAGCATTGTAAGCGGTGCGGGTGCGTGCCTGCGTTTGATTCCACGTGTGTGCTTGGTAGGGGAGAGGCACAAGGTGGGGGCGCGAGATTTGTGAGGCATATCACATTGGCAGGGAAGGTGATAACTGTGTGAGCACGACATCACTTGACTTGTTCAAAAAAGAAAAAAAATGTACTTGCAGAATAATTTGCCGCATTTTGATTAGATTGTGCTTGTACTGTTTTAACCCTGTGTGCGCATGCACCACCGAAATGTATATATGTACCTTCTCTCGCAGTAATACCTCAGTTGATGTTTAGCGCTTGTCCTGTCGTCTTCGCTGTCTGTGTCCCTGTTATTTGCGCTAGGCTTTTGATTAATGATGACACACCAACTAGCCTAGCTTTCTGCCTTAAATACTCTGCATTCCCCACAAATGAGGGAATTTTTACAAAACTATCAACAAGGACTGCGCACGACATCGCAACAGACATTTGACTGTATTTCCATGCATATAGATGAGACATGCACGACGTGGCCGCTAAGATGTGACTAAAATACGTTTTAATTTTTATATTTTAGATGTGCAGTATTTCACCTATAGCAGCACAAAAATATGGCTGAAATATATTTTAATTTTCATATTTTAGATATGCAGGACTTCACGTGGACTAACACAGGGACCTTCACGTGATGTGCAATTTTAAAGCGGTTACTTACTTTTATTAAGTGGCTTGCTGTCACATTTTTAAGTGATCGGAATACAAATTTCATGCCTAAATCACTTAGCTGCGCTCTTTATCTTGCTTATATTAAAGGCGAATGTGTTAAATTGAGTCGTATACGTATCTTCAAGCGATATAGTAATAGACAAAGACAACATCCAGTGTATTCGGGTCATAGAAAATATAGGCTACCACACAAACCAGCCGCGGTTGCTCAGTGGCTATGGTGTTGGGCTGCTGAGCACGAGGTCGCGGGATCGAATCCCGGCCACGGCGGCCGCATTTCGATGGGGGCGAAATGCGAAAACACCCGTGTGCTTAGATTTAGGTGCACGTTAAAGAACCCCAGGTGGTCGAAATTTTCGGAGTCCCCCACTACGGCGTGCCTCATAATCAGAAAGTGGCTTTGGCACGTAAAACCCCAAATATTAATATTAGGCTACCACACCTTGTAAAAGATTCATTTTCTAACGTCATTTTCGGTGCGCGAAGATATATCATTGGTCCTTTCCTACAATAATTCTTTAAGATGCCTTCAATGTCTTCCTGCTGCTTCTGTTACCATCGCGCACGCCATTTTTTATTTGAATGTACTTTTGATTCTGTGCATTTATTCTAATAAAGCGCTGTGAAACGCATTGAACCTGACAAGTTACTTCTACTGATACAATGACGCAAATCGCTTACTCACCGTTGCAGCTAAGTGGATATTGCGTAGGGCTGCGGAACAAGGCGTCGAGGGTTCAATTTCGACCGTGGTGGCCGCACTCCAGGTGGGAGTGGATGCGAAAACGCTCGTGTACCGTGCTTTTGGTGCACGTTAAAGGAACTCACGAAGTCCGCCGGCGGCCCCACTGCGGTGTGCATTGATCATCCTTGCTTTCGGCAGAAACACGCTCAGCCCCCTCCCCCATTTCTGATGCGAACATGTCTTTTAGTCTCCTGCAGCGAGTGAATTATTCGGTGCACGAATGACTAGTGGTCCGCGAAAACTGATGAATATTACTGGGCCATCAAAGTAGTACCTTCAAAAGTACTGTACAAAATAAACTTCTCTGTTTCAATGTAATCAAGAGCAATCAATTCTTCTACATGTTTCTGTCGCTAGTCGCGGTAACAGTATAAAATTCCATTCTTTTCCTAATTCCGCATGTTCACCGCTTGACAGGAACAGCGTTTTCTGTCTACTAGACTGTTTTTGACAACCATAACAACCTACTGTCGGCACTAGACTCTTCAGAAGAAATCGTTAGGGGAAGCTTGCATTTATATCATGTGACCTCTTAAAGGGTGTCTCTCCAAAGCCCCAGGGTAAAATTTGGTGATCCACTAGAACTTGTAAGCGAAGACCCTCTATCGCGCGCTCCCGAAATTTAAGCTTGCATGAAGCCGCTCCTCCAGCTTACGCTGTCGCCGTCTCCGTGTGCCGCGCAGGCCCGTGACCTTCGTTTCATTGCAATAGCAATTATATGGACACTGCGATTGCAGTTTTGCCGTCGCAGTCGCCGTGACGTTCTGTATAAAGTTCAAGGGCGATAACACGAACACGGTTGCCGTGCATCGTATGTGCGAGCGAAGGCGCGCGAGGGGAGCCGGCGATCGCGGCCCAACCTGGCACGCGCGCGAACGAAGGAAGCGGGGAGCAGCGGCAAGGGTTCTGGCCAGTAGACGGCTGAACAGAAAAATTAGCCTAATTTGGACCCCTGCACACACGTCCGTTCCTGGCAACGAGGCGGCCCACGAGTTAGCCCGAGCTCTCTACTTCCGGGTGGCTGTGGAACCGCCCGACTGCCGGAACATGGACGAGCGTCTGCAAAATTATACGGAGATTGTCGAAAATTATCGGCTACGCAGGAGACTGGTGCCACCACCGGATAAAAGTCTAAACAATAGAGAGGCAGTCGCATGGCGGCGCCTGCAAGCTGGGAACTTCGTAAACCCGGTCTGGGCATACCATGTTATGCATGATAGAGAAACCGATGAGTGCAAACACTGTGGGGCGAGAGGGACCCTCGATCACATAATCTGGGAATGCGCTAGCTCACCAGGGGCTAAAGCAAACATAAATTGTAGAGAGGCCTGGGAAGCCCTGCTGCGGAGCGAGGACCCTACTCCACAGCAACACGCCATCCGCCTGGCGGAAGAAGCCGCGAAGAGTCAAGACCTCTTTGCTTGCTTCTAATCGCGGAGGTTCCGGCCCCCGTCCCCAAGGCCTGTGTGCCGGGGACGGGGAGTAGGCGCCTCCTTATCCGGCGGTACAATAAAGTTGCTATCATCATCATCATCAAACGCACCGTCTTCGTCCCGCGCATGGTTCCGCCAAACGCAGTGGAGGGACATGAGCGAGGGAGGGAGGGGGAGGCAGCGTTGTGCTCCGGCAGCAAGTGCGCGTTGCGCGACCGGGCGCGATGGGAACTGACGATCGCGGCTCAATCTCGCGCGCAGTATATGGAGGAAAGCGGGAAGGCAGCGCAGGAAGGGGTGGGGACGGAGGCTTCGACTCCGCCAAGTGCTTCCTTGAACGGCTGCGAGCGCCGTATCTTGAAAGGAATTCGCACACGGCTCATACCTTTGTGCGCGCTGTGTTCTCGCCGCTTTTGCGTTGGTGATCAAACGCATGAACGTCACTTCGCTCGCCGCAGCTGCCGAGCTTGCTCACACCACCGTTTTAACAGTGACTGTCCGCGCTCATCGAGTGTGATATGTTCGTGTTCGCTTGAGCGCGCTGACACCCTGCTTGTTAATTCAGTTAGCATGCGAATCTTTCCAAGATTATAGGGACGCGAATACTAATATCCTTAATTCATATAGTTGTTTGCTAATTCGCTGTCGCAATCGATGCTTCGACTTTCAGGCGAAACAGCGACTTTCTTTCTTTTTGTAGGTTTAGTGGATAAATTCGCTGATCCCGCTGGCACGTTGTCACGCTTAGAGTGGGCAGACGCAGCGTGAATCAGTGCGCATGCGCACGAGATTACATGGTAAATCAGTTACTGACGCTGTGAGGCAGTGATGATTGTACACAACGCACGATCTCGATTAGAGTAAGTGTACGCTGAACTTAAACGAGCGTGAGTGGCGTTTCAGAATATATACCGCTGCGTAACATGCATAAGTGTTTATATGCAAAAGAAAATCACCTCCCAAGCACTCCGTACAGGTGGTTAACCAACGAAGCTGAAACAGGCGGCCCCGGTGTTTGTCATTGGGTTAATCCCGACAGTTCATTAAGTGACGGCTTGGTAGGATGCCGGATTCTCGATACGCAGTTGCTGTTAGCACTCGGCCTGTTCTTGTGTCCGGGCTACAGCCTCGGCACGGCGCAGATCAACTCGCTCCAGGTTCGGCTTGCGGAGTTGGTGGTCGAAAGCTGCCTGCTCCTAAGGAGTACGTATGATGCGTGACCTACCATTTTGGAGCAATAGAGAGACTGCTGCGCGCGCACTGCGCTGCGACGAAGAGCAACGATGTCGCTGCTGGCGCAGCTAATCCAACACCACCTACATAACACAAGGCCCCTTAAATCCGACGCATGATGTCTTGTTACCTGGCCCAACTGCCATAGATTCTAATGGGGATGCTCCCTACTACGCAACATGGATTTTGACGTCACCGTTTCCATCACACCCGCCTTGTCAATGGAAATTTCGGGATAGGTAGCGTGACGTCATGGATCGGTGTAAACAGGCCTTGTGGTATGTAGGTGGTGTTGGCTGATCGCGCCCCTCCCTTTCTTCCTCTTTCTTTTAGCGCATTCGCGTGGGGTTCTGCCGGGGCGTTTTCAGTGTACAGGCGTCCGACAGACGGACGGACAGACGAGTCGGCTAGCCGTATACAGCTTCGCTGTAAAATTGCGAGCGTGAAGCAGCCGCTCACCCGTGTACTTTGCCTGCGTCGAGTGGCACGGGTTCCCGTGTTCACAACCACAAAGCTTGTGACTGTGCATTCAAATCCGACGCGGCCAAAGGCATGACGGCATTTCATGACCCTTTAGCAGAATACATAACCCAAACACGCAGGCCTGTACAGGTCGGCCATTTGTAATAATAGAAAAGGGCATATAGTAGGAAAGAATCAAACGTAATTGATAAAACATAATTTGCCGTCTTCAAGATACCAAAATGGCCTTCAAGGAAAAGTTTTGTTCTTTCGAATTCGAATTCATTTAGTTAGATTGATTGATGCCATTTGCTCTCCTCACTGACGTTCCCAGTGTGAGTCCTACTTGTGGAAATGCCGGAAATCAGAGCAGTGACTTCGTGCCTAGCGTAATGCAAAAGCCACAAAAGAACCGCTACAGGTGCTCCGGCAAGTTGTTTTTTTTTGCTGCGATTATTAAATCATTGTTTTTAGCGCAAAAGTGTTTTTATTTTTGTTCCAGATCAACGCGCTACTTGTCATGCCTACCGCAGCTTTGCCTAAACGGCACAAAATGTTTATCGACAAATTTCAGCCGGGGTACTCACCTCTGTTCTCCCAACCCAAACAACGAAGCGCGACATAAAATCTTTTCCAAGAATGTCGGGTCATAGACAGCCACAGAACACGTACCTTATAAATGAATATTATCGTATAATATTTCAACCAGATTTTGCCCCTAAGTTTCTAAAAACTTTGTTTCCCATTTGGGGGGAATCAGTCGTGTCATCTCCACCTTCCAGTTTTGGAGACAAGATTGGAGCGGTTCTTTTATCGATCGCCGAGTCTCAATTAAAGTAAGAAGACATTAATACCATGGGCCCACTGGCCATACCAAGATGCCATGTGTATACTTCATAGGCGTATTAGCGAATTGGGCGTGGTGGAATGCCGCAGGGTCAAGTGCCCCTCCCCTGTCAATGTGGGAAGAGTGGGAAAGTATGCCATTTGCCTTTCCGCTTTTGAAAACAGGCACTATCGGCTGCACACTAGGAAAGCAACAAAACTGAACACGCTTTCTTTCACAATAGTGGCCTCGCTAGTAATGCTTCTTTTGTTACGTATCTCCTACTGGGGTTGCGAGGATTGTCTTTCGTGTCTCGCAGTGACACGCTGTAGCAGGCGAATTGCGGCTCGTACACTGCATGCCTGCATACGAAGGACCTTGGCGCTGAGCAGTGCTCGCCAAAAAGATGTGATTGGAGTTGAACGTGGCTTGTACATAGTTATATGAGCGAAAGGTGTATGAAGCATAGCACATGAACCACATAGCACACGGAGTACACGACGCTTCAGTGCTTCTTCGTGTCAAGTTATATCGGCAGGTAGCTCAGACTCAGCCTGGCGCCTGCGGCGAAGAGTTCACGTGTTAGCACCGGCGCGTGCTTCTTCTGTGGCGAGAATGAGCGACCATGCGCCGGCGAAACAGCTGTTTAACCCTCGCCTAGTCACGTGGTACGCAGCGGCGAGGCTCGAGCGAGAGCAGCAGAGACACGTCTCCGCAGCGGATCACGTTACGTGACCTCACACCTTCCCACTTGCGCGCCGCTGGCTGAAGGTCAAAGGTGCGCCGAAATTTACCTTGGGAGTTGTATGTAACTCGAGGAGTACAGCTCTCCCTCTAGAGAAAAAAAGAAAGATACAGCTTTCGCCGCATGCACTACCCCAAGTTTTTTGAGCATATCTAACTGTCTTTAAGAATACTCAGCGCTCCTCCTTTTCTTGAAAAAAAAATATGAAGCATTCCCCTCTGTCAAGGTGCATTACCAGCGAAGCTGTTGAGCAGACGACACAGGAGTCGCATAGAAATTTGAAGAAAGGTACGAGCACATTTATTGCCCTGATCGGTGGTCACTGTGACGATAGGTACGCACCCACGTTCTCGTATCACGACTGTTAAAGAATGCGTCCATCACATAAGACAATCAATGGCAAATGCCCCTTAAGCAATGGTTCACACCACCGTAAATAAAAATATCAATGCTCTTCCACTCTGTGAGGAAGGATGACCAGGGAAGCTGTGAATGTGGGCCGCTTAATGGCGAACTGCACCTTGGCAGCGGGTATTGCACTATCTACGGGATCGGCCCACGCACGGGGAGGGATGAACGGCTGCATCAGCTCCGCCGCGGCTCCGGCCGGTATTGCACTGCCTTCGGGATCGACCCAGGTATGCGGAGTTTTCTGCTTACAACATCACGAAAGTTTCCTTGGACGGTAGAGGTATACAGCTTCGCTGTAAATGTAGGCGGAGGGGCGCAGGTCCCCATGATGTAATATAACTTGCCTGTTCCTAATTAAGGGTTCACATTGTGTGTTATACTGAGTCGATGATAGCAAAATTCTTATTAGTTGTTCCTGAACGCCGAGGCCCTCCCCTTTTGGGATATGAACACAAAGCAAGCTAAATATACCTGGCAGCGAAGCTTCCGTGGAAGCCCATGCGTACAAAACATGACGGTTCATGGGGCTTAGCGCCTTCTGTGTGACGAGGGAGCACTTCCGGTTGAAGAAAAAACATTATGTGATGCCATATCCGTTAAAAACAGAAGTGACGTAATTTTCTTTTCGAAGGCGCGAACTTTGTTTGGGTGGCCTGCCCTTAGAGCTATATATTCGAATGCCCAGCCATTGTACATGACGGGCGTGTCAAGCTTTCAGCGCGGAATGCGATGCAGGAAAAGTTCAGCCGTACGGCTGTCGAAATCGCACCCCTGCACAAAACATACTCTCTTTGGAGGCCGGTGAAAGCTTTAGGTGTAGAGTGCTGGTCCTATCCTCGGACGCCAAGCACGTTGGCAAGCGCAGTGCCACGAAAAAGGACTAAAGTAAACAATTATCTGGCGGTCGTAACTCACTACTCTTGACTGAACAGGTTAAGAAACGACGAAGCTACCTCCGTCACCGAATTCAGACAAACGTTCACAAGCAAGGAAGCACAACGTGGCAGGTGAGCGTATTGTAACAGGCGAACTCTACGAGCACGCATTTCCGCATTATTCAGGAGCCGCATTGCATTACACATGACAGTGGCCTAGCTGCGCCCCCTCTTACAGTGGGAGCTGAAAAAAGGTATTTATTGATTATAATATTAAAATATAATACAGTTGTCTTTTATTTACTAATCACGCTCAAGTAAAATCTATAGGCGTTTTATTTTCAAACAACAAATCTAGATGTGTCTCGCTTTTAATAAAAACCACTTTTTTTTCTTTTCCAATGTTCCCTGCAAACATAGTCGGGCTTCAATCGCTGCTCTCATAATCACCCATGTTGATGTCGGTGACAATTGGTTCTGAACCGCTTTTTGCACGAAGCTTCGCCACCGATTTGGATTGACCTTGGACAAACCATGGATTCCGAAGTGTCTATGCACTGACAATTAGGCGCCCAGAAGTGCAAAAAAGAAAATAATTAAATAATGCGGTTTTACGTGCCAAAACAACTTTCTCATTATGAGGCACGCCGTAGTGGATAACTCCGGAAATTTAGACCACCTGGGGTTCTTTAACGTGTACCTAAATCTAAGTCCACGGGTGTTGTCGCATTTCGCCCCCATCGAAATGCGGCCGCCGTGGCCGGGATTCGATCCCGCGACCTCGTGCTCAGCAGCCTAACACCATAGGCACTGAGCAACCACGGCGGGTCCCACAAATGCATACCAGGGGGTATCAGCTAACTCTAGCCAGAGTTTAAAATTATGCGAACTTCACATAACTGGACAGAACCAGGGTAATGTTGTTTGCCGTCGCTTGGAGATACTCAAATTACTTTTTAAAATTCGGCCTAAGTAGTGAATTATTCTCAATTATTACTCAACTGAAATATTTTAGTTAGATTAAAAGTGTGAATGACAAAATTGCAGACGACATGAAAAACTCCCGATACAGCTTTCTATTGCTCAATACGTGCTAAATGAAAGTGTTTTTCCGAGGGTGCAAGAAGCCCGCGAATACACGCAGAGTGCTCTCGAGCGACCAGTCGCGCGTTCGTACTTATATTTACGTGCACGTGAGAGAACCCCAGGTCCTCAAAATTACTGCCAAGTCATTCAGTTCGGCGTGCCTCTTAATCGCATCGTGTTACAGAACGCTGTACCCCGGAATATTTTCATGCGCAATCTTTGGCCGTGTCAGAGAAGGACAATATGCGCAAGCGCAATCTCGGAAAATTTGAGCGCGCGTGATTTCAGACCATGTCACAACTTTTTTTCTGGACGAATAGGCACTTTAATGCGTCACTTGCCGCAATATAAGAGTACCCGCAAAAGTCAGCGTTCGTCATAATCACTCGGTGTGTCCATTCGTAAGGTCGCGATAGATCGTTGACGCCATCTGCTGCTGCAACGATCGCGCTTCTTTCCACTAGGTCGACTTAGCTGAGACTTAACGCTTAGCGACTGCCGGAACTACCCGTTGACTGATCACCATATTTGTTCTAGTCCACCGAGCCGTTCGCAATTCCGATCATGACAGACAGAGACTTGGAGAAGCTGTGCCATTGCTTACAGCGGGCGCCGCAAGAGGAACTGCAAATGCTGGACGTCGCCTATGTACTTCCTGGTGTGTGGCTCACGGGCCTTCCACAGCACTGTGCCATCGACACGATCCACGACTTCTTGAAACGCATCAGTTCATTGGACGAACGGATTAATCTGGTCGCCTGGCTCTACTGCTGGCTTATACCGCATGACAGACTACAAGGGTGGCTGCTGTATCGGTTACACCCCGGATTCGAATCCATGATCTACACTTTCGAACTACACACCAGGATAGCGGAAGCGTTCTGCGGGTCCGGTATGACGAACGCCTACGTGCCCCTGGCATGCGCGTATGGCCGCTACGCCTGCGCCGTGACCAGCGACCCGGAGAACGGTCCCGAAGAGCACACTGTTACATGCATGTGTGCTTGGTTGGACTTTCCCTACCTTGCCGTTCGTTCAGCTGGTGTGATTAATGAGGCAATGTTCATGCGCACTCTAAATAACGTGGTAGAAGGTAGCCTCGATGGGCTTCTGCTTGGCACCTACGAGGAGTTGAGCAGTGGCTTGGCCGCCGCTCTTCATGACTTTACCGAGCGTTGTAGAAGTAGCCAGATGCCGCTGGTGAGGTTTCCAGAGACGTTTGAGCGGAACATCTAGGCGAACGTTGACCGCCTCGGAATTCATTGTGGTAAGACTTTCATTCATCTGAGAAAACGCGTGAGTCTAACCATGTCAGAAAATGAGCGTGGGCTTCAAGGAACATTTTTTTGAATGTGTTGTTCCTTTTAGGCAGTGGAGAGAGTCGCTGGTTGAACAATTTGCTAAAACTAACTGATCGTATGTTAGCTTATTGAGGTAAAAGGAAAAGTGTCGAAGCATTCAGAACTATGTCTACCCGTCTGTTAATCAACGCTTTTTTTTCATATACAAGGAGACAAAACGCAACACAAAGGTGGACTGCTACAGTTATCTTCCGGCAAAACTTGTTCTTGTGATCGGCATGGAATACACTTTATCAGAGCGATATGCTGGCATCAATTTACAATTTCCTTTTTCAGCTATTCACAATGATCTTTCAATTTGCTTGGCAGGGAAATGCAAATACGGGACTCCCATATATATATAGTTTTTGATTTCGTGACGCCTGACACAAACACCACTAAGCGAGAGCTTGCATTCACATTGGCAGTACAAATTGAAGAGGCCAACGTGCGTTCAATGTATTTCCTTTCTTTTGTTTTTCGTGTGAGTGCGGTCGTTCAATTTAGTGCGTCCAAAGTGAGGAGAAGCTCCAATACCAACTATCGCGTAGTACCGCCGTGCCAATCACAGATTGGTATGATACACTTTCACCAATGTCGTGGGCCCGATGATTACTAAAGGAATTAACCAAAGTACACATGGAGCACGCATTATCACGTCCCCGCTCACCTCGTGCGCCCAGTAGAGGTGTTTCACATGGCGTAAAATGAGCACTTAATCATCGCGTTTCATTATGTGATCCTACATCAAGACTCCGGTGAAGCGCAGGTTCTACCCGTAGAAAAAAGGCTTGTAAAACGGTTTATTTGAATGCCTATTTTCTAAAATGAGAGCATAAGTCACTGCCTGAAAGCATTAAAGAAATAAAAAAAATGCCAGTATTTTCTTGAATTCGAACTGCGCAGTTGCAATACGCGGAACGTTTCGTAATAATAATAATAATATTTGGGGTTTTACGTGCCAAAACCACTTTCTGATTATGAGGCACGCCGTAGTGGAGGACTCGGGAAATTTTGACCACCTGGGGTTCTTTAACGTGCACCTAAATCTAAGCACACGGGTGTTTTCGCATTTCGCCCCCATCGAAATGCGGCCGCCGTGGCCGGGATTCGATCCCGCGACCTCGTGCTCAGCAGCCCAACACCATAGCCACTGAGCAACCACGGCGGGTAACGGAACGTTTCGTCTTGAGGATGGATGAGTGCTCGTTATGCTGATGTTAAGTCTTGGCCGATCGCCGATAGGAGCCATGGGCCAAAGCTAAAACAACAGATCAAAGAAGTTACAAGTGTTCCTGGGCTACGTGCCTAAGGTGACGGGTCCGTTGACCCATCTTGGCTCAGAGAGACTTTCACATAGGTTTAGCCATGCTGATGCCCCTCACCCTAACATCACTACATGAAAAATAACCTCGGACCCCCGATGTGCTCTTATCTCAGAAAATATGCTGTACTGTGTTTTTACGCCGTTATTGTCACAATACTGAATCCGAATAATCCATGTTTCTTTCCTTTCAGGTAAAATCAAACCAAGTCAAATTGGCATGGGAGAGTGAAAGTGGATTTATCGCTCTAATTAGAAGGGACAACAAAAGAGAGAACAAGAACTGATGCTAGCTCTTGTGCACGAACAGTGACCAATCCGTCGATAAGATGTGTCAAACTGCGCCATCTCTTCCCGAGTGATATATAGAGGCCACGCGCGTGCAAGTACATTTCAAGCTTCTTCCAGAAAATTTACGAAGCGGAGTGCTCGAGCGAACACACACTCGTCATACTGATGTGCAGTGCCCATATTTTGAAACCTAATGCGCTTCCGACGTTATCTTGGTTGTCAATACTTTGCTGAAATTGTGCATTCGCTACACCAAATACTCGTCGTTGATATGTGTGCCGTTCTGTCTACAAGGAATTCTGAGGCCGTTCGTCTTATGTGATTGTCCTTTTGCTACAGTGGCTTCAGGACTGTGGTCTCTCTCCAACACCGTCATCTGACATGCCGCACTTTTTTGGTCATTTGCTGCTCTGGGGTTCACATATCGGAATGCGTAAATAAAGCGCAACTTTTAGCCATACGGAAGCAACGCTCGTCAATTTCCACTTGGCCAAAGTATTTCCTAGGCAGACGCCCTACGACTTGCATTGGCACCGTCTTCGAAAGCGGTGACTGAAGACCAAAACCAACACGACTTGACTGAGGCCCAAAGCTCTCAACACATTTACACTTCACGAAGGCCGTGACACAGAGTTTTTGCCGTCAATGTCCATTAGTAAATTTACTCATCCGCTTCACTTGACACACGCCTTTCGTGCAGTGATTGCCAATAGAGCAATGTAGCAAACTATATTCAATAACAATGGGAAACGCTGCAGTTGTGCTTCCTCTGTGGTTTCTTCACACGTTGTTTACCGGATTTTTAATTTACTATCCTTAACTAGGGAGTGCATTAACCGGCGTGATAGGTCAGGGGCTGTGAAGATGAGCCGCTGAGAACAAGAACGTTGCTTTATTCGCAGCCGAGGGAGCAGCGAATAATTTGGGGTGAAATGCGAAACCGTGTACTGGTGATTCGGTTGCCCGTTAAACATGCGAAATGGTGAAATTTATTTTCCACTCCAGCACAAAAAAAAGTAGCACCACTTGGGGCGATGAATGGTGTCCTCACCATCAGTAAATGGCGTTCGTCACTTAAATGTTCGGACAAAACAAAGCTTTCTTTGCCAGCACTCCCAACGTTCCTGTTCGCATCTGCTCCGTGCTCCTGCTATCGTGCCGAATAGGTCATACTTAAACAAATAAATTGCCTCGGTGCCCTAGCGCCAGAGCCCCTCATCATTCGGCCACAATCGCGCGTATGCTTTTATACCGTCCCAAAGCCAACCAGATCTTTGAAATATTCGGCGTGTGTGTCACATTACGTAGCACCGGTGCCCAAAAGCGCATGCGTGTGCCAGTTTCATGTATGTGAGGCACTAACGAAAAGAATAAAGTTAAAAGATTTCGTTTGCTGTTTCCCGAAAGCGTCCATTCAGAAGCATTCGAAAATCTTCAGTCTGTGTGCATAAAGTTTTTGTTCTAATTTCGGGACGTTACGTCCCACATATATGTCACTGTTGTGCAAGTTTTTTTTAGGGAGGTACACTGTGATGCATGAAAATAGGAGGTATGAATGCCGGAATACCAAAAACATTATAGCCCAGCTGCGCTTCTGGTGGCAACAGTTTGAAGCACTCTTACCATTAAAAACGCATTGAGAAGTCTTCGCGCATCAAGAGCATTCATAGAAGTATAGACATAAAGATGCATTATTGATCAAGACGTCACCAAATAGTTTACGCTTACCAATAACTGTTGCTCAGTAGGCGGAGAAAATATGTTTGGCTTGCTTTCATTCAAGAACAGGCCACCAGAAGCCGTACATTAGACTATTTCCTTCATCTTAGCCGGGTGTTTTAACATGCAAGTTTTTGATGGGTTCGGTCGGCTGAACGGCGCTTCTGCGCGCAAAGCCTTGAAAAGTAACTTGAGCTGTAGTAAAGGCACATAGCGGCGCCGCCTAAATTTTCGCTATAACGAAACACTTGATAAGCGTAGGACATTGGTAGTCTGTGAAAATTGCTTTCGCTCGTAAAAACAGCCAATGGAATGGAATAAACGAGGCCAACACAAATTGGAGAATTTATTTGCTGAGGGTCACTATTTTGGATAATCTGACACTTTCCAAAGACTCTGTTCCAACTGTGCTTTCGCATCGTAGATCATTGTCTATATTACAACCACGTCAGTAGCTCTGTATGTATATTGGATATTGACAACACATTCATTTCGTCGTGGCAATAGCCTCGTCTGAAACTATGAATTCGTAAGATATCTTCCCATCAAATATTTTTCGCTCTCATATATTTAGTTTTGGCATGGTAACATGGTTGCTCGAGAGCACATGCCCCATTATCTGCGGTAAGTGTGGCGGCCAACTACCGACTAAAAAAAGGCGGAAGAGCCAAAGAAAGACATTTTTGCGTCTTAAAAAAAAGTCCACAAGTTCCACGCACCCTGAGAATTAACGTTATGCGAAGGATTTTTGAGCTAGCTCACAATCCAGAATTGTTCGGTTGTAGCAAAACATTCCCGGGTAGACCAACGTAAAACGATCAGTCGTGACCACAAGGTTCAGCATCTGTGGAAAGACAGCGTCAAGGGTCGTTAGAAGCAAGCTTACGACAGGCGTATAGTTGGGTTCCGTAGATACTGCACAGGAGTAGGCGAAAGTAACAGATTCTAACGTGATCTGCGAATGTTATACAATAGAATAACACTTATTTGAATACGCCATGTGATGCGTGTGGTTAAATGACCATGGCATTTGTACTCTGACAATGAAACATCAACACCTCCATGACCTCCGACAATCATGAAGTCATAAAGCTTCCACGTAACATTAGCTGCTTCAAGGGATGCACTGGTGAATAGGGGCCTATCCCGAAGGTGATGTAGTCAAACCGCCATTGGTGTTGCAAATGTTTTCAGTGATGAGGCCCGAAACGAGATGTGACAAGAACCTACCCTTGAAAAAGCGTCTGGAATGAGGGAACAGAGAAATGCATCGCATTAGTAACACTATTAGTAACGACTGGTCATCTGGCATGGTAATTATTCTGGTTAACATGCAGGGTACCCTGCGCATGAAAAGCAGGGCCTGCTCGAATGACCACGTCATCTTCACCATGGTAGTGTTGTTTACGCCGCATGCAAATCCGACAGCAGCCTCGTTGGCAGACCACGACATTGCGTCATCGATGGCAACGCCGACGGCTAAAGCGGGGCGACGACAGTATATGAGCGACGTTATGATGATGACAACCGAGACATCCTGACAAGACAGTTTGTTCTGTGACTAATTAGAAAAGAAAGAGCTGTCTCTGCGTGAGGTACAACGAGAGTGACTGTGGAGCAGAAGGTAGCGCGGCGAACGATTGCTGCATGATCGCACTTCTTGCTTTTGCATTCAAGACACGAGGACAGATGACACAGATCGGCATGTGCGTGCTGCACATGTAAGAAGCCATCAAAGGGACTTAGCGCTGGAGATGCGGAATATCTGTGCTTGGCAGTAGTTTCATTTCAAATGCGATGGGCTGTCAGACCTAGCGACAGGAAAAGAGTGATGAAAGTCGGCCTGATAAGCCGGCGGTATGTACAGAGGTCACTCGGGGTCAAGATGCAGGAACTTGCGTATGAACTTGTCTAAACGATGTATCAAAGGCGCTCCTGTAATGATGGGGCGTCTTTGAGGTAATCATAGAAAAAGAACGGATGAAAAAAAGACGTTTGTGCAAGCTAGAGCCAAGAAGATGGTTCTTTTATAAACTAAGCATACATATGCCCCTCGGTGAGTTCCCATGGCTGCTGCACTTTTAGGTCAAAAAGAACAACGAAGTAATTTTTTCTATGCAGCAAAATAACTGAATCACACTCGTTTTTAACGAAATATCTTTTTTGAAGAGTTCCCCCTCCCTGCTCGTCGTGGATATTTCGAGCCCCTAAAAGTGAGCCAGCTAAGCGAACAAGTTTGGTATATGTTCATCATTCAGCAGCTACACATTACAGCGATAATGCATGCAGCGTGACTCATCTTGATGTTTGTTTTCTGCGAGAATTTGCACCGTGGTTTGTCATGGGGATTGGAGATGGCTGCCGCTGCACCAGATCACCATTAGTAAAGAAAATGAGGGCTTGGGGAAATAGCGCGTTCTTCTTAGATTTGAAACTCTTTGGAGCGATCATTACCCGACGCTTTTCAGTTTTCCTCTGCATTATCTGAAATGAACATATTGCTAGGCAAGTGGGCCAATACTTGATTTTGACAAGCGCACACATGTCGGGTACAGCGGTGCTGACGGCTACAGTGGCGTCATGTAATGTCTTTGCCAGTGCGTCAGCCTCCCGATTGCTCTAGAGGCGGAAGTGGGTGGGGAGCCACGGAAGTCGTAGCGTCAATCCATTCAAAACAAGTGCGCGAAGCTTTTCCACCAGCAGTGGCTATCAAAAAAAAATTATGGGTTTAACATGCCAGAACCATGATCTGATTATGAGGCACGCCGTAGGGGGGGTGGGGGTGTACTGCAGGTTAATTTTGGCCCCTTGGGGTTCTTGAACGTGCACGTTAAACTACATACGCGGGTGTTTTTTGCGTTTCACTCCCATTGAGATACGGCCTCCGTGGCCGGGATTCGATACCAGCGAGCTCGTGCTTTGCCGCGCAACACCGAAGCCAGTAAGCAACCCGGGCGGGTAAAGTGGCCGTCAAATCGATCCTTTACGCCGAGTGTGCGACGGCGCCTGCTTGTTTCATTTCTTGTGATGCGCTTATGCGGGATTTCGTCGGGAAAAGGAGCGCCCTATAACAGACGATGCTCCTATCTTTGCGCTCTCTGCGAGCTTGCGGAGAACGTCGACCACCTCGCACACTCTTTCCGCCCCGAAGCGCTCATCAGTCGAACGTGCGCGCTTTCGCGGGCGAGCTAAAAAATTTGGCTAGTTGTGAAACATCATTTGCGTTAGCATTTCTTCGCTTACCCAACGAGGAAGCCTGTCTGTCCGTCGGTCCATCATGTTTGGCGAATCGATATAAAGAAAATGGTGTATAAAACAAAACAAATTGGAAAGGAAGAAAGAAACGGTGGTGCTGGTGATATTCAAAGCTAGGACCCCACGCTAAGAAGCTGACTGTCTTTACCCGCTGGGCTACAGATCTTTTTTTCTAAATTGAACAGCACAAGCACCAAATAAAAAGATTCGGGGAAACAGTTTCTAAAAACTGGCCTTACTGTACAAACCCGTTAATATTCGCGCACGCTAACCAATGCCTAAGCCCCAGGGAGCCATTCAGGTTTTGGGGTTTGAAAATGGTACACAGCTATAATTCTGCTGATGCCTTCCTGGAAATATAGCCATATTGGCTTCGCGTCTATGTCAGCGTTCCGAACTGCCATCCCAGATCGCCAAATGCTATGGAGGCTCAAAAACCTAATGAGGTCGAATGGAATACCATCCTCATGTGGAAGTGGCAGAAATCTGATGACCACAGGTAAGTATTTCTTGAGGGTACGTTGTAACACATCCACGAAGAAAAATGCTTCAATACAATCCAGAAATGCATCCTCGATCGTTTCTGGATTCCGAGAAATGAAACAGTGAGGCCCCCAAGGTACGAAAGTTGCCTTTTCATCCAGGTAAGACTTCCCATCTAACGTGTTTGTGTGCAATTTGAAGAAAATGTTTTAACCCGTCCTGGCACATTCATACTTTCAACTCGTTTAAGAACATTTGCCGATGATCCGGCAAAAAGAGTGTGATCTATAGAGAGGAACGTGCAAGACCATGTCACATAGATCGTTATATAGTTTCTTCCGCAACACAGTCCAAATGTAGTCCATTGAGAAACGAGCCTGCAGGAAAGTACATGACAGGCAGACCTCTTTTAGGTATCTGCTGAGGCCTCCCAGTGCACTTTCCGACGCGACTGCTAAATTAGGCAATGATCTTCCCAGTATAATTTGGCAAACAGACCGGAGAAACGGATCTGATGCATCTCGAAAAAAGAAACATGAATCTGTGCACTAGCTGTCGTATGAAGAGGTGCGACAAATTCAGTCCCAGGTAGCGCGCACATCGAAATAGGTTAGTTCGCCTTGTGCGCTGCCACGTATAGATCCCCAAAGGAAAACGGCAAAATCTCTACGCATCTTTTGCGCATTCACATGTGAACAATAAATTACTCGCATTATATACCACAATTTTCATATAAAAGCCAAATTACACATTATTGCTCTCGCCAAAAATTGACCAACAAAAACACTTGAGGTTGTCAGTTTTCTCACGCACTTCAGCGATTTTGGGCCACTACGAAGGCTTGCCATCTTTACAATTTTCGAGTGACACTTCCATATATGTTGCCGGAGTCGTATCCCACCTTATGTTACAGTAAATGTTTGCGGACTTTCAAACACTCGCCCCGGTTGATTGAACTGC
Organism: Dermacentor variabilis; assembly: GCF_050947875.1. Taxonomy (NCBI): domain Eukaryota; kingdom Metazoa; phylum Arthropoda; class Arachnida; order Ixodida; family Ixodidae; genus Dermacentor; species Dermacentor variabilis. The sequence goes on from NC_134578.1 coordinate 51,982,365, forward strand.
CACTAACCTCACAGACGCAGGCTTGCAGAAGGTGAATGCGTCTAAACCATGCGCACGTGCTGTGCGAAACTACTGGTACGACTCCGCAACGGCGCTTCCAACTCGGCGGAACTCAGTCTCGAGCCACTGTGATTGTTGCGGAGCGGCGGTACTCGCTGCCTCGACATCACGCTATCTGAAACAGCCATAACGAGCTCCGAACTCGAAGGGTAGCGGGCGATTTATCGCTAGTTGTTGCTATTACCCTGAGGGGCGCACTCTTTTACTTGTCGCATGTTCCTTTAACACAAACGTGCACACCTTATTATTTCCGAACGACAGATTGTTGCTCTTTTCGCGTTTGAAAACATAAACTAGTTTCAGCATCATTACTCTCAACTTTTCGCTTAAAAACTGTTGCCGCTGCAAGCCGGGTACACACGCAAAACGCGTTAGAAGTGGCGAAATTGGTTGATCGCGCACGATGGGCAAGTGACATGATAAGAAAGAGCGGACGTACGACTAAGCGGAAACCGCGTGATAGCCGATGGATCGGAACCTAATACATCCCTCGTCAATGGACCAATCTGACCGAACCGTGTGTCACGACCTCACACACACGACCCTGTTGGCCCTACATCGTGCGGAGGAGGGACCAGAAGGGTCGGGAAAGCGAAATTCGATTGTTCTTCTTTATTTCTTTTTTTTCTAAATTATAGGTTTCTCCCCGGCGTTGAGCGCTACCGCGGTTTTGACCGTTGATCGTCACCGTTGACCGAAGACGTTGCACGTGTTGTATCAGAATTTGTTAAACGGGTGTCACGCGTTTTGTGTGTTGATGTCGATTTAGCCATAGCGGAATGAAATTATTTGATCGCAATTATTTCTTTTCTTTTACGTAAGCTGGTGGACTGGCAAGAAAGGCAATCAATTAATTGAATTTATTCGCAATTGAATGTTCTCCGTGTTTCTTCTGCATCAAAAATGCAAAAAAACGAAAGATCTGCCATTCGCACTTTGTACGCTGTAGCTATTTTCTTTGATACTTGAAAATTTGTGTCATCACTTCCAGCAAAACTCCTCGCTGAATTGTCAAGAAGGGTCACTAATATTGAGAACCATACGTAAAATTAGGTTTTGTCAGAATGACGTTATCTGCCATAGACGATATATAAAGAATCCGGAAAAAAATGGAAGGTGACTGTGGCGCGCTCCTACGAGGTTCAGCAAGCGGTGCCTTGCGATTCGACAAGCTATAACCCTCTATAATCAGGACTTATTACATGGAAAAATTTTCTGCTTTCTGTCTAAATGTGCAGCACACATTCAGAATTAACATAATCGAGGGAAAGAAGAAACATAAGATACATTGCGAGAGCTTATTAAGTAATAGGACAGGAAACTCCAGGTAGGAAATTGGAAGTGGGCTTCAACTGAAGCCACGCACGGCTTCGTTTGGGATTTGTGCAGCCAGCTCTCGTCATATGTCAACCGTTGGTGTGCGTTTCATTTGCTTGGCGTCAATGATATGATAACACTGCAGGTGGAGGCGTTGTATTGGTCTGTTTCCTCTGATCGCGCTTAAAAAAAGAAAAAAAAAAGACCCTGAGGCGCGCGCTTTCTTCTGTTTGCTTTTTGCTGTAAACCAACAAATGGCGCCACTCGCTGCCGTTGGTTCAGATCTGGCCGAGTGTATTTAGCAAAAAAAAAAAAAAGAAACCTTTATGCTGAAGGCCGAATCCCCAAGAAGAAAGAAAATTTGCCTGGTATGGGTTTGCCAGTAGGCGACACTCGCCCATACAGGGTCATTTCTAAACAAAATTTTCGCTTGCCCTACAAGGCGCGCAATCGTGGCTGGGCGTCTTGTTCGTCACTGCAATCTGTAGCCCCTCTCACGTAGTAGGGCAACCATTTTGCCTTGTGGCAAAAAAGAAAAATTTCGTTTTCACTGACTTCCACAATACGTGGGGTGTCCACAGTTCTTTGGTTCGCGTGTTCGTATCAGCAGTTTTCACGCATATTTTCAGTTTTGCACCAAGTGAGGCTCCGTATCTAGGGCACCCGCCGATAAAAAGGCCCCCGACACTGCCGACTATGGCTTAGCCGCCGTAGTGTGACGTGCTTTCGTGGCACGAATATACACAGAAAAAGGCCAGCAGATCCCACGCCCTACGGGAATCGACGATATGGGAAGCAGTGTGCCGGGAGCCTACCGCGTTAACGAAACGACCATGAGGGCACGAAGGCGTAGGTGGCTGTTTTGTAACCTACATGACACACGTGCCATGATGTTCGCATGGGTACATCATTTATGTTCATTAGGCACTCTTGTCATACTATGCCAATTTTGGGGCCTACCAAGTTAGCGAAATTACCATGACAGCTCCAAGACGTAGGCGGCTGTTTCATGACCTACATGACACACATGTCATAATATTCATGTCGTCACTGATCATTTATGTTCGTTCATACACGCTTTTCGTATTGCGCCTATTGCAGCACATACCAAGTTAACGAAACGATCGTGAGAGCACCAAGACCTAGGTCGCTAGATAGATGAATACTGTGAAAGTGGCAAATGTTCGACAAGAAATGCTTCTCGAGTAAAGATGCTTCGTATTTAAAGAATAAAAGGCACCTTGCCGTCGATCCCTAAGCAAAAACGCTGCACCCAAGCGTCAGCACCACAACGTGTGCGCATGCGTGTGCTTAAGCTTGTAAGCATTTGAAGAATCAGTATGCCGCGTGTATTTTAGCTCGCATTAATACCTCGCAGATTCCTAATCGCTTTGCAAACTACTTCACCAAGAGAATAAAGGTAAAAACAGAGCGTGGCCTATAACAGATTATGAATTTTCTTACTTTTACCACACAGTGGGTTTTTGTTAGTAGTGCATTGTGCTCCAGTGCTCATTTTTGATATCTCTCTTTCTTGCCCAGTTTATCGTCTCATGCCTCGTCATAGCACGTTATTCGTAAGTGATATTAAATTTGTTCGGTGTTTGTTAAAAAAGAAAAAAAAAGACGCCTCCCTTATACGGACAACGTAACCGCGGCTACACGCGTGACACTTGCGCGACAATTAGCGCCACCATCTTGCGAGAATCGTGACCGTTAGTGGCATGTCACTGTTTCGGCGATACTTAAACGCTAAACACTTACTAGCCCGCCCGAAGAAGAAACCATTTTCCACTGCCACCTCCAAAGTGCAGACGACACAGCTGACAGTGTTCTCGCCCGCAAAAAGAAATTGTCTGGGATCCCTACACGCTCACTGAGTCTTCACCGATGACTGACGCGGACGTAGAAAGCGTGTGTGGCGCCTTCTACTGCCTTTGTGCTGAAGAAGTTCACTCCTTGGACAACGCCATGCTCCCGTGGCTACCACGGGTCGCGGGAATGGGCCTCGCAGCAGCCGTCGAGCGGATCTGCCACGCTCTGAGGGCCATCCAGGACCACCGCCGGAGGCTCCAGGGTGTCGCCATGTTGTACTCCTGGCTCGTGCCGCGCGGGATATTCTTCAAGTGGACCCTGTACCGCCTCAACAGTGGTTTAGAGGCGCTTGAAGCCTCGGCTGTGATGCTCCACTTCCTGAAAGCGATGGATTCTCCCTCTTGCTGCCCAGCGGAAAGGCTCCTCGACACCGGATGCGCTGTGTACTTAAGCGTTATGACGATGGACCAGCCGTCCGAGCCGATGGAACACAAGCTGGTATGCTTTTGCATATGGCATCGCTTGCCATTTCTGGCGGTCCACACCTCGGGACATGCTTTGTATCAAGCGTCCCTCTCGACAGCTCTCTCGTTGGTGTTCGGGGCTCCAGAGATGTTCGTGTGTGGTACCTTCGACGACCTGAGGTCCGCCCATTTCGCGATTTTGCGAAGCCGGGCAAGTTACAACACACTTAGGATGTTTGAGTGAAAAGCTTCGTCATGTCTGCGTTATGTGGTCGCTGAGATGCGGGACCATTTAATTTTGGCACGTTCTCATATTATCCGTGTTGTGTTCCATCAGGTCTAAGTATTGTAGTGTCTGGTTATCCTGAGCGAGAATCGTAAACAGTGCATGACAAACTGTCTTTATGTTCAACTTCTATAATTTTTATGGCATGGGCTTAGCGGTACAAAGGCTTTGTATGCGTGACAAATGAATATTTCTTGTTTTATTTGCAGTTGACAGTGGTGCGCGATAAGCATGGCCTACGTGGCTCGCAGGACCTTATTTAAGCATGCTGCTTGCTGATGGCAATTGTAGTGAATGCGTTGTTTTAGTAAATAAATATTTGAAACCAAATTTTTCATTTGATTTACGGCGTTGCATGCTGGCAGAATGTGTTAAACGCTGTAGATGCAAGCTTTAAGTACCTTTTCACTGCCTTTGCTGCTATTCTGTTCAACAAAATCCACGCAACGTGGTGGCTTCGTTGTTGCGTAGTCGGAGTGATGACGTCGTGCTCATGTAAGTGCAATGTAAATACGCTTATGTACAGATTGCCCTCCCCCCTCCTTTTCACGGCAGTCTACAGTACGCGTCCAATGGTAACTAGCTAAAAGCTAGTTACCATTGGACGCTCACTGGACGCTACCACTGGACAGCTCACTTCTGAGCATGCGCTACTAGGTGGGAGAGTAGTTCGCCACTCGCAATAACACACGTGTCCATTGCGCAGCTGCCAATTTCTTGCGGTTCTGAGTAATGGCCGAAGGAGCCGCGATGTTGTGATGCGGTGATGCGAGGTCGTGATGCAAGGAACGGTTCTCGATCGTTTGGCAACAACCCAACGACGCAACAATAGATCACCAAGAACCACAGAATCGTGGGTCCTCTCTCTCATGTTCTCTCATCGGGCAGAACGATAAGAAATGTGCAACTGCTCACCGCACATGGCGTGTAGATGCCTGAAGAGCATGTCACACTGTGACAGCTCGCGGTTGTCGGGCGTGCCGGACTCCTTGTCGTCATGAATGTCCTGCTTGAGAAGTACCGGCAGACGCAAAACAAAAAAGAAATGCGTAATATAAAAATCTTATATACCCAATTATTTGGGTCCGTGTAAATGCGGCGGTCGTCCCTGCGTCCTAGACGGCTCGTAAATGTACATTCAACCCTCCGTGGTGGCGCCGTGGCATTGTCATTGCGCTAATACGCTCGGTCAAATCCCGGTCGTCGTGGCCGCAACTCCATGAGGACGAAATGCAAAAATGTCCTCGCATTAGGCGGACGTTAAAGAACCTGAGGTGGTTAAAATTATTTCAGTGCCCTCCTATACGGCGTGCCTCAAATTGAAATCGTGGTTTTGGCAAGCAAAACTGCGGTAAAATAAAAAAAGTGGTACATTTTGTTTTTCCTGACGTCTGCTCAGGGGGCGCCATAGTGCGGTACAAACGATGGATTCCACATGAAAGCATTGATCGACCCACGGTGTCATTTAACCAGGCGTCAATTAAATATTGCGTCCGTTCGCACCAAGTGGCCTTGAGGTATGAATAAAAGAATGCGAGTATATAGTATATATCCTTGACAGGCGCCTACACAATATGCGCGCCAAATTACGCGCTCCAAAGAATAAAGAGACCACCATCATTCTTCTGCAGCAACATGAACGTACTTTTCACTCGCGTAATTCCTAATCGCACCTTGATTGGTGCGTCACTTAGGCGTAACACTTAGAGGGCCTCAAAACAACGCTGAGCCCAAAGACAAGAGAATGGTTCCTTGCTTGCTTTCGCTACCCTCCTAACGAGCGTACTCGTCCTGTTTCCTCGTGCTCATTTAGGATATGCGTGTACACTATGTGGAACCGAACGTCACACTAGCGCGCTTTATTCCTTGTAGGACACCGTCTACTTTCCTTTACCACAACCCGACGCCTGTCGACTACAGTACGCTGATACCACTGCGCACTAGCAGAACAGTGCAAATGGTGCTGCACGCGATAATAGTATTTGGTCGCGCACAGCATGCAAGCCACAGGACGAGGATGAGCGTGCCTGTGAGCCTGAATTGGAAAGGCGCGCTAGCAGATGGATGGACACTGCTGTCACTCGCAGAAGGACCAATCGACTGCACATAACCAGATGACGTCACAAGACGACCCTGTCGGTGGCAGGTCGTTTGAGAAAGGGACCAGAAATGCCTGCATTTGAAAAAGAAAGTAGTTTTTTTTTTCAGTTGTGGCCTCGCCGCGGAAACTAGCTTTGACATGTGCGCGAAAGTAGAGTGTCACGGTTTCCTTTCCACAGTGTTTTATTAAAATGTGCTTCAAAAATGTCGACAGTGGTTAACACCATCGAAGGGAAAAAAATTGATGGCTCTCCCGTAATCGAGAGTAGATGTGAGCACGAAATGGCAACGGGCAAAGCAGATATGTTGGAGATGATACTAGCCGCAACATTAAAATGGTTGTAGCGCATGCTCGCAACGGCACACCACACCACCCCGCACCACGCCATACCCTGCACTAGTATATATTGAGGCTGCCAAGCTAGGAGAAAAAAAAAACCTGCTGAAGGCTACATGAAAGGCAGCGAAGGACGCCAGGGAGACAGAGTGCACTGCCTACCTAGAGAAAGAAAATTGTCTGGATGAGGTGCCACAAAGCGTGGCGCTATCTCTCGAGGATCGCTCGCCTGGTGCCATCCTTCACGGACCGCTGTTTAAATGAACACGCACAACCCTGTCTCAGGACCAAAAACGACAATGAAGTGTATAGTGCCCTGTACCTGCGCTTTGAACATCGCTGCTGCTGGAAATGCCAAATAAACCTTCAGCCTACTGGAAGTTACAGCTTGGGTGATATTGTGAAGAAACATTAGGACGAACTCAAAAGCAAAATTTTCTGTAATTTGTTTGGGCGTTAACAAGCGTACGGATTGCAGTCTTGCAAAAGATTTGAGGGCTAGAGGCTGCATTTTGATAGGTTTTGACTGGTTGCCCGGAAGACCTCGTTTTGTTTTCGCAGCATTGCGAATCTCTACTACTGCGCTAGCTATGTTTTGTGGTGCTTCTGCAACATTGCAGAACAATCTCGGCAGTCAAATAGAGCAGTGTACCCGAGACTGCGAAAACTACGGGTGATAGTACGGTGTAATCTTAAAGAACAGTTGTTCAAACTCGGTGAAGACGAGTTTCTTCGACGCTGGTCTACGCGGTACCGAACCGTCTCCCGAGGCAAAGTCCTTGTACAGCCAGAATAAGGCTCTATTGTGTTTGCCTGAGTTGAGACTTTGCATTTGTATGTACCACGGGTGTCTTTCACAAATTCGAGGTTGACAATAATGCTTTTGCGTGGACGCTGTAATGATGTTTTATTGTTGTTGTTGTTGTTGTGTGGGAAAGCCAGTGTGAAGCAGACACCACTTATTATTGCATATACTGATCTGTTTTGTTTACAGCGAGTATGATGTATTACACGTGCTGTACCTTATATTGTACTTTACTTACATACCACAGTTGGAAGCGTGCCTACGGGTGAATAAATTTACTTGTCAACTTGCCCGAATAACGGCTCAGCCTTTTGGCTCAAGCTCACTTGAAAGTCGCCCACAACGGGAACTAAATGCATTTCTTGCTTGAAAAACGATTGGTTCTGTGGTCCATGACCTCTTACAGAGGGGGGGGGGGAGAAATTAAAATAACACAAAATTAGATTTTTTTTAGTTCAGGGGCCACGAATCGCAATATTAGGGACGAGCCTTTTAACAAAGTGATAAACTCATACAGCTGCTGGATGTCATTTGAATGATTGCGCCGAACACACTGCTTAATGGCTCCGCCTACCCCTAATTTAAGTTGGAATGATCTTGGTGATTTTCTATTTGTATGAATAATGTTACCAATTTCGATGGCAGTTCACAAGAATTAGGTGCTGTGTGTTGAACTTCGAAAAATGAAACCATCCCAAGACCCTCGACATTGATGTATCTAATCCTTTAATTAAATTAAGATATCCGTTCTTGAGGTTTGCAGTGTAATAACACCGGTAATCATGAGTAAAAAATTGTTATAGTAGAACAGAGATCCTTTACGAATAAAATGCACCGAAATATGGACAAAGTTTTCAGCAAATTGAGAGCAGTAACAATAACGTAAAACCTAATAGGAGAGGCATTACTGTGGAGCCCTGACGTGCCATCAAATTCTGCTTACATGGTCGCATAGCTGGAGGAAAGAAAGCCGAATGCCTGAACGATATGAGATCGAATATTTCTTGCTACGTTTATCCTGGCACACGTCTTTGTTTATTACATCTACACGACTTAGCCTTAACATTTTCCCCTGTTTGCAGTTTATCGATAGTGAATTTATTGTATGGCTGAAAAAACAAAGTAACACCTGTTTCTTACGTGTTTGAACGGTTTCTGCAAATTCCTGGGTTGATGAACCGAGAAATTAGGAGTGCGCGTCCATAATTCAAGCGCGGAAAGAGGGGCTGCTGTTCTTAGGTAAAATCCTTTCTGGAAACCTACGTACACCAGAGCATGTTGGCAAGTCGTTGAAGCAGTCACCGCGATGGGCACAATTTGTTGTGACCTTGAGCTCCAGGTGCCATCGACACGAAGTTATCACGTCGCATAGTTTGGTTGAGACCTTTTTCATGGTTTTTCAGCGTTGAAATATTTCAGATCCTTACTCTTTTACTTAGACACTTATATTTCTATAATCCTCCGAGACCTTGGAGATAAGGACTCACCTTGCAGTCCCTGTTCTCTGAACATATTTCGTTCTTCCTTTTGCAGGGAGCGTGTCGTTTGTGCCATCTGAGTGCTGGGCATAGTAATACAGCTCCTCTCCACGGTACGATGATGCAACTGATCTATAGGCTAGTTATATCAATAAAATATTTCACATGTAGTCTTTGGCTTTTGCTGCTGCTTTGCAGCGCGCTGATTACTCATCAGTTTCAAGACTATTTCGCTCTAAGAATGAGTACCTACAAAAGACCACCGCCTACATAAGATAGTGCTTTTTTTTTCACGTGACCAAAAAGCCACTGCTTCACGGCAGTCCCTTCGCTTCAGTGTTTAGTGCATTCTTGCCAATTCCTCCGTCATTCTTTTCTGTCGACTAGATTAAGAATCAAAACTGTGGGCTGTATGCAAAAAAAAACTTATAAATGTGCCGAGTACTCGGTGCCGAAAGACGCCTCCTTGCCTGCAACATAAAAGCAGCACCAGCCGCGCAATGCGCCGACTAGTTTCGGCGCTGCCCTGTGAAACGGCCGTCCACTAGTGCCGTCTCTACTTTTCACGACACATGAAAAGCCGGACACGCGGGATCTTGCGGAATAACCGCTTTTCACTGCTGCTGCCAAAGTCCAACGCGTGCAGACTTCGCTCGTTCCACTGGCAGGAAGAAACTGCGCCCGAAAGTCCTACGCCGACACAGTCCTCCAAGCCAGCCACCAAGCTTCGCTGATGACAGCCAAGGACATAGCAACGCTGTGCGGCGCCTTCTACTGCGTCCCATTCGAAGAACTGCACTCCTTGGACAACGCCCAGTTCTCGTGGCTCCGACGGCTCAGCGGTCTGAGTCTGGCAGCGGCGGTCGACGCAATCCGCTGTGCACTGCAAGCGACAAAGGACGAGACGGAGCGGCTCAATCACGTGACCGCGCTGTACTCGTGGCTCGCACCGCGGGGCGCAATCCGCCCGTGGACCCTTTACCACCTCGGCACAAGCTTGGAAGGTCTCCGGCCCATGAACGTTATAGATATGCTGGCGACAGCGATGCAGTATCGTGTCGCCGGCTATGTAGGCAGGGTTATCGACACCGAAGGCGCTGTGTATCTGAGTGTTATGACGCAAGACGTGGTGTCCGAGGGACTCGAGCACACGCTGGTATGCTTTTGCATAAAGCGTGGGTTGCCTTACCTCGCCGTCCACGCTCCTGTAGATCTACTTCATCAAGCGAAAATTGGGACAATCCTTTCATTGCTGCCCGGTGACCCAAGCAACAGTATCTGCGGTACTTATGACGATTTGAGGTCCGCGTTTTCAGCGGTAGCTGAGGGAAGTCGGACAAATTTCAGTGAATGTCGACCGTTCAATTGACAGTGTTCTTTAGGACTGCTTTTGGTGGCCGTGGAGGAACACAGCTATCCACAAGCCCGCCAGACAGGAATGTGTCCTACATAAATTTGCGATCTAGTTTCATCAGGGCTATCTCTTGTAGCCTTTGTTTACCTAGAGCGCGCAGTCCAGTACGTGGCTGATAGACTGTTATAGTTGAACAGTTTGCGATTTTGCAGAATTGCTTTAGCAGTAGCAATGGGACAATGTTTAGCCTGTTCGCAGATTTTTTTTTTAAGTGAGCTTGGTGCATAAGGGCATGTGGCTGACATAATTTCTATAGGGGACCAACTTTCCGATGGGGAATAATAGTGTTCTTGGTATGCGAAATAAATATTTATTAGCGCAATCTTGACTGCTTGAACAATGCTTTCGATATCACGAATAGAATGCGGCGAAAGTTTTATTTGCTTCCCCAGATCAACTTTCCGCTGTGATTATTCCAATTTCATGTGAAAAAAACAAACAAAAAAACGTCCATAGTATGGTTCTGCAACCATGGCTGCTTGTCAGTGCGCAGCTGCTAGGGGCGTCTGCATTCCTATCAGTGTGGACTGCATGAACCCGGATATACTTAGATTCGTTTATACGTCAGAAAAGCGAAAGTTGTCAAAACAGTTCTTCGCAACTTTCCACTACGGAGTCTCTACGAGCACGCATATATAACTTTCGCTCGTCAAAATCTTTCGATTCGATCTTTCATGTTTTACTACAGATAGTGTTTTACTACAGATAGTCGGTGGGCTCGGTGGCTGTGCCACGATACAGTCCACTAAACTGCTGCTGTTTAACATGTAGGTGCTCATCATCGCACTGATCGGCGCAGCTCTGCCCGCTACCATCTCGGCTGTCCCACAACCAACTTCAATCTGCCTGGAACCGTGCCTTGGCCGTGCCCCTGCTGTCTCTCGCCGAGTCACGCTAGCGCCCCCTACGCTTCTACTAGCGCCGCCTGTGACGAGCGTGATCGGCCCTACCACCAGGGAGCTGCCTGCGTCAGCAACATCTGGCAGATCGCCTATAAAAGCCCAACGCCTTCACGCGCCAACCTGTGGGCTCGGTGGCTGTGCCACGATACAGTCCACTAAGCTGCTGCTGTTTAACATGCAGGTTAGTCAGTGTTATAGTCTATACGCTAAGAAATCAAGCAACTATGTTTTGGTACTGCTGCCGAGCCCCCAGTGTCTGTTTGCCATCGCAATGAATTGTATTCATGTCTCGCGCACTTTGCTGCTACTGTCGGGCGACATAGAAACTAACCCCGGCCCTGACTCTAACGCTATACTAACTGAACTAAAGAAGCTATCCGCTGGGCAATCGCAGTTAATTAACGAGATTCAAGGTTAAAAAAGCGGACTAGTCGAGACAAACAATTCGATTTCTGAACTAAACAGAAGAATGCATGCCGTCGAGAGCCACTGTCAACACATCGAGGACCTGCAGCGACAGGTTGAAACATTTAAGACTTCTGCGGCCGTGACGACACGGGCAATCTCCGATATAGAAGCGCGCATCGATGACGCAGAAAACCGAGCCCGCCCCAACAACCTTGTCTTCTTCGGTATCCCCGACCCACGTGCGTCTACATCAGCCGCTCAGGCAGAGGAAGAAATCATTCGGCTTTGCGCCGACCAGTTAAACATAACCGTGCATCCTGAGGCGATTGAACGTGCGCATCGTCTCGGCCGCCATTCTGATAACCGAGACCGTCCTATAATCGTAAAGTTCCTTTTTTATAAAACAAAAGAAAAAATTCTGTCTAACGGCCGCAAGTTGAAAGGCACTAACTATAGCATTCGCGAAGACTACTCTCGTACTGTGCAGAATGCCCGGAAACATCTTTTGGCTTTTGCAAGGACCAAGTCAGCTGCATTTTCATTACGCTACAAAACTCTGTTCATAGGATCTGCTAAGTACATGTACGACGAAACTACAAAATGTGTAAAAGAAATCCAATAGCAATCGCTGCATCACCGTCATCCAACACACCGTTCGATAACGACAACCCGCCCTAACAGTACTATTTCAGCAATATACTCTAACATACGTAGCTTCCTTTCCAAACGTGACGTTGTATCTAATCTGGTCTTATCATCTGGATGTAACTTGTTGATACTTACAGAAACCTGGCTAACCGCTGACGTATCCGACGCGGAGGTCATGGATGACCTACCCGGTTTCCATGTCTTCCGTAACGATCGCCAGCACTCTAGAGGCGGCGGGGTGCTCATCGCCGTTAGTAATACAGTGCCCTGCTCCGTTGTTCACAACCCAAGTGACCTTGAAATATTATGGCTACTCTTTCGTGCAACCCCGCAAACTATTTTACTTGGCGTTTGCTACCGCCCCCCGCGAGCAGACACTAGCTTCACTGACAAGCTCAACCGCGTCCTAGATGTACTAATGAAAAAATACACTAACGCTCAGATTTTGCTCTTTGGAGACTTTAATTTCCCTAATATCAGTTGGGATAACTATCCACCTTCGTCACATAATACAACCGAAAATGATTTCCTCGAAGTCTGCTTTAATTTCAACTTGACCCAGCTAGTCTTAGAACCAACACGCGTGGTGAATGACTCGGCCAACATTTTAGATCTCGTATTAACTAACAATCCGTCTAGCCTATATTCGATATCGTATCTCCCGGCAATTAGCGACCATAAAGTAATCCACACTGTCTTTAACTTTAGCTTTCCAAAACGAGAATCTTGGAATAAAATAATACGCCTATACGATAAAGGCAACTACGAAGCCATTAACAACGAACTAATGTCCTTCTACCCCACTTTCAGTGATGAATTCCACAACCGCACACTTCAAGCAAATTGGTCGATCTTCCAACACAAAATCACCGACCTCGCTAATAACCACATTCCAGTTGTTTCAGTACCGACTAACAGCAATAAACCTTGGTTCACAAAAAATTATCAACTCTAGAAAAATGGAAGAAACGATTTTTTCGGTCGGCAAAGCAAACCAATTGTGCTGTGGCCTGGGACAAATATTAGGAGGCAGAGAAAGTTTATCTCTCGGCTATACGCCGCGAAAAACACTCTTTTTTCCATGACACGTTGCCTCGTGTACTAAACACTAACCCCCAGAAATTCTGGCAATTACTAAACCCCAAGCCACCGAATGCTATCACTATCGCCGACCATAACGATATAGTAATCCCCGAAGAAGAGTGTGCCGATGCATTTAACCGCGCGTTTTCATCAGTATTCACCACTGAACCTGATGCTCTGTTACCTATACCACCGTCAGCTGTGCAATCTGTTATGTCACCGATCGAATTCACTGAACATGGCATAACGGCAATAATTGAAAAGCTAAAACACTCATCGTCATCTGGGGCGGATGCCATCAACTCTAAACTGTTAAAAAATACTAAACTCATCTGCGCATCGTACTTTAGATTAATCTTCTCACAGTCTTTATCCTCCTGTAGCATCCCCGTCACATGGAAGGAAGGGCAGGTCGTTCCAATCTACAAATCAGGTAATAAAAACTCTCCTCTTAACTACAGACCGATTTCCCTAACCAGCGTACCCTGCAAGATAATGGAGCACGTCATTTTCACCCAAATTATGCACTTCCTTGACGCTAACAACTATTTTCACCCATCCCAACATGGTTTTCGTAAGGGTCTCTCGTGCAAAACGCAACTTGCTATGTTCGTCCATGACTTACACGTTAATCTTGATGCTAACACCCAAATCGATGCCATTTTTCTGGATTATGCTAAAGCATTTGACAAGTCACCTCACCAACGCCTAATACTCAAGCTCTCCCAGATGAACCTGCACCCTGACGTCTTAAATTGGGTTATTGAATTTCTCACTAACCGATCACAGTCAGTGCATGTCAACAATCGCACCTCCGCACCCCTCCCTGTAACTTTTGGCGTCCCACAAGGTAGTGTTCTAGGCCCCCTACTTTTTCTTATTTATATTAACGGCCTTCCCCTCAATGTTTTCTCTCAAATACGTATGTTCGCTGATGATTGTGTCATCTACCGCACAATTACTAATGACTCTGACCACAGTATCTTACAAAATGACCTTAACAATGTGCAAAGCTGGTGCAACCACTGGTTAATGACCCTTAACGCCAATAAATGTAAAGTAATGTACTTCACTCGCCGCCATCAGCCCTTATACTCACCGTATAATATTACTAATACTACCTTAGAAAAAGTCATCATCATCATCATCATCATCATCAGCCTAGTCACGCCCACTGCAGGGCAAAGGCCTCTCCCATACTTCTCCAACTACCCCGGTCATGTACTAATTGTGGCCATGTTGTCCCTGCAAACGTCTTAATGTCATCCGCCCACCTAACTTTCTGCCGCCCCCTGCTACGCATCCCTTCCCTTGGAATCCAGTCCGTAACCCTTAGTGACCATCGGTTATCTTCCCTCCTCATTACATGTCCGGCCCATGTCCATTTCTTTTTCTTGATTTCAACTAAGATGTCGTTTACCCGCGTTTGTTGCCTCACCCAATCTGCTCTTTTCTTATCCCTTAACGTCACACCCATCATTCTTCTTTCCATAGCTCGTTGCGTCGTCCTCAATTTCAGCAGAACCCTTTTCGTAAGCCTCCAGGCTTCTGCACCGTAGGTGAGTGCTGGTAAGACACAGCTATTATACACTTTTCTCATGAGGGATAATGGCAACCTGCTGTTCATGATCTGAGAATGCCTGCCAAACGCACCCCAGCCCATTCTTATTCTTCTGGTTATTTCAGTCTCATGATCCGGATCCGTGGTCACTACCTGCCCTAAGTAGATGTATTCCCTTACCCCTTCCAGTGCTTCGCTACCTATCGTAAACTGCTGTTCTCTTCCGAGTCTGTTAAACAATACTTTAGTTTTCTGCAGATTAATTTTCAGACCCACCCTTCTGCTTTGCCTCTCCAGGTCAGTGAGCATGCATTGCAATTGGTCTCCTGAGTTACTAAGCAAGGCAATATCATCAGCGAATCGCAAGTTGCTAAGGTATTCTCCATCAACTTTTATCCCCAATTCTTCCCACTCCAGGCCTCTGAATACCTCCTGTAAACATGCTGTGAATAGCATTGGAGATATCGTATCTCCCTGTCTGACGCCTTTCTTTATAGGGATTTTGTTGCTTTCTTTGTGGAGGACTACGGTGGCTGTGGAGCCGCTATAGATATCTTCCAGTATCTTTACATATGGCTCATCTACACCCTGATTCCGTAATGCCTCCATGACTGCTGAGGTTTCGACTGAATCAAACGCTTTCTCGTAATCAATGAAAGCTATATATAAGGGTTGGTTATATTCTGCACATTTCTCTATCACTTGATTGATAGTGTGAATATCGTCTATTGTTGAATAGGCTTTACGGAATCCTGCCTGGTCCTTTGGTTGACAGAAGTCTAAGGTGTTCCTGATTCTATTTGCGATTGCCTTAGTAAATACTTTGTAGGCAACGGACAGTAAGCTGATCGGTCTATAATTTTTCAAGTCTTTGGCGTCCCCTTTCTTATGGATTAGGATTATGTTAGCGTTCTTCCAAGATTTCGGTACGCTCGAGGTTATGAGGCATTGCGTATACAGGGTGGCCAGTTTCTCTAGAACAATCTGACCACCATCCTTCAACAAATCTGCTGTTACCTGATCCTCCCCAGCTGCCTTCCCCCTTTGCATAGCTCCTAAGGCTTTCTTTACTTCTTCTGGCGTTACCTGTGGGATTTCGAATTCCTCTAGGCTATTCTCTCTTCCACTATCGTCGTGGGTGCCACTGGTACTGTATAAATCTCTATAGAACTCCTCAGCCACTTGAACTATCTCATCCATATTAGTAACGATGTTGCCGGCTTTGTCTCTTAACGCACACATCTGATTCTTGCCTATTCCTAGTTTCTTCTTCACTGTTTTTAGGCTTCCTCCGTTCCTGAGAGTCTGTTCAATTCTATCCATATTATAGTTCCTGAATTCCGCTGTCTTACACTTGTTGATTAACTTAGAAAGTTCTGCCAGTTCTATTCTAGCTGTAGGGTTAGAGGCTTTCATACATTGGCGTTTCTTGATCAGATCTTTCGTCTCCTGCGATAGCTTACTGGTTTCCTGTCTAACGGCGTTACCACCGACTTCTATTGCGCACTCCTTAATGGTGCCCATGAGATAGTCGTTCATTGCTTCAACACTAAGGTCCTCTTCCTGAGTTAAAGCCGAATACCTGTTCTGTAGCTTGATCCGGAATTCCTCTAGTTTCCCTCTTACCGCTAACTCATTGATTGGCTTCTTGTGTACCAGTTTCTTCCGTTCCCTCCTCAAGTCTAGGCTAATTCGAGTTCTTACCATCCTATGGTCACTGCAGCGTACCTTGCCGAGCACGTCTACATCTTGTATGATGCCAGGGTTCGCGCAGAGTATGAAGTCTATCTCATTTCTAGTCTCACCATTCGGGCTCCTCCACGTCCACTTTCGACTAACCCGCTTGCGGAAAAAGGTGTTCATTATCCGCATATTATTCTGTTCTGAAAACTCTACTAATAATTCTCCTCTGCTATTCCTAGAGCCTATGCCCTATTCCCCCACTGACTTGTCTCCAGCCTGCTTCTTGCCTACCCTGGCATTGAAGTCGCCCATCAGTATAGTGTATTTTGTTTTGACTTTACCCATCGCCGATTCCACGTCTTCATAAAAGCTTTCGACTTCCTGGTCATCATGACTGCATGTAGGGGCATAGACTTGTACCCCCTTCAATTTGTACCTCTTATTAAGTTTCACAACAAGACCTGCCAGTTAATGCTATAGAATTCCTGTATGTTACCAACTATTTCCTTATTAATCAGGAATCCGACTCCTAGTTCTCGTCTCTCCGCTAAGCCCCGGTAACACAGTACATGCCCGCTTTTGACGTAGTAGTTCTGCGGAAACCCGCAAGGTGGAGAGAAGTAATGAATAAAGGGAAAATAAGACATCCACCCGTTCGTAGCAATTGCTACAAAGGAAACCCATACGGGTTCCTCGAAAGAAAAGCCTCATAGTCGAAGAAAAATTCGTCCTGGTCCGGGACTCGAACCCGGGACCACCGCCTTTCCGGGGCAGCCGCTCTACCATCTGAGCTAACCAGGCGGCTAGCAGATGGCACAGCGAAGTCGAATTTGTCGACAACACGAAGCAAAGGAAAGAGTTTGACGTAGTAGTTCTGCGGAAACCCGCAAGGAGGAGAGAAGTAATGAATAAAGGGAAAATGAGACATCCACCCGTTCGTAGCAATTGCTACAAAGGAAACCCATACGGGTTCCTCGAAAGAAAAGCCTCATAGTTGAAGAAAAATTCGTCCTGGTCCGGGACTCGAACCCGGGACCACCGCCTTTCCGGGGCAGCCGCTCTACCATCTGAGCTAACCAGGCGGCTAGCAGATGGCAGAGCGAAGTCGAATTTGTCGACAACACGAAGCAAAGGAAAGAGTTTGACGTAGTAGTTCTGCGGAAACCCGCAAACTTGCGGGTTTCCGCAGAACTACTACGTCAAACTCTTTCCTTTGCTTCGTGTTGTCGACAAATTCGACTTCGCTCTGCCATCTGCTAGCCGCCTGGTTAGCTCAGATGGTAGAGCGGCTGCCCCGGAAAGGCGGTGGTCCCGGGTTCGAGTCCCGGACCAGGACGAATTTTTCTTCAACTATGAGGCTTTTCTTTCGAGGAACCCGTATGGGTTTCCTTTGTAGCAATTGCTACGAACGGGTGGATGTCTCATTTTCCCTTTATTCATGCCCGCTTTTTAGCACTGTATATGCTTCTTTTGTCCTCCTAACCTCACTGAGCCCTATTATATCCCATTTACTACCCTCTAATTCCTCCAATAACACTGCTAGACTCGCCTCACTAGATAGCGTTCTAACGTTAAACGTTGCCAGGTTCAGATTCCAATGGCGGCCTGTCCGGAGCCAGGTATTCTTAGCACCCTCTGCAGCGTCACAGATCTGACCGCCGCCGTGGTCAGTTGCTTCGCGGCTGCTGGGGACTGAGGGCCGGGGTTTGATTGTTGTATTCATATAGGAGGTTGTGGTCAAGTACTGCACCAGGGTGGCCAATCCTGCTCTGGTGAGAGAGTGCGTTACAGGTTCTGGTCACCGGGATCAGGCCGCACTCCAGGCCTGTTTGTGCAATTTTCTCAACACACGGTTTCTTTTTTGTATTTTCCGGTGGAGAATTGCGCGGCACCGGGATTTTAATCACGGTCCTCTTGCACTGGAGACGGATACTCTACCGTCCCCGCAGGAGTTAAATTAAAAATTGAATTATGGTGTTTTGCGTGACAAAACCACTTTCTGATTATGCACGCCGTAGTGGAGGACTCCTAAAATTTCGACCACCTGGGGTTCTTTAACGTGCACCTAATTCTAAGTACACGGGTGTTTTCGCATTTCGCCCCCATGGAAATGCGGCCGCCGTGGCCGGGGTCCGATCCCGCGACCTCGTGCTCAGCAGTCTAACACCATAACCACTGAGCAACCACGGCGGGTCCCGCAGGAGTTGTACGCCTCATTTAACCTACAGTCGTGCCCTATTTGATCAGTCAAGGTGGACCAATCTGAGCTCGGTTATACCGCATGGATGGCACTCGGCTAGAGAACCTGGTATTTATGACCTGCACATGTGTGGCCACACATAATTGAGGATATATAATTTTTTTTCTTTTTTTTAGGAGGGTTTCCGTACAGAGATAAAAGGAAGGAAAATACATTAAAAGAAAAAAAAGGGGGGGGGAAAGGAACATAACATGTGATTTGAACTCGTGATCCTTCAATGTTGCCCGGAAAGGTAGCTCAGTCGGTTGGTTCGTCAAGCCAACGGTTACTTTCAAGCGCCATAACTCCTGCTCCGAGCCTCATACTTATGTGGAAAGTTACTGATATTGTCCGCGACAGTCGAGTTTATATAATTATATAATATAATATATATTTATATAATATAATTATAACCCTAATAATAATTGTAAATATTCATCTCATCTATTAGGATCTAAAGCGCGCGTTGTTGCTTTGTCTATGCGTGTAGTAGTTAAGAGAGCCAGTTTAAGGGCGGAGAAGAGGGAAGGAAAGGAAAATCTCTGAAGCAAACTTGCAGCGCCGTGGTTTTAAAGCGCGACCGAGGTAGAGAAACGGAAAGGCGGTATAAGCATGCGTGGCCATGATACGCACACGACAAACTGCCTTACAATATTTAGACTTGAGGGGAAGTTTCGTTAACAAACTATAACACGGCAATCAGCACTCGAATACGACGAGAGAAATTATTGAGAGGTGGAAAATTCCCTTGAAATAAATCCGGTTTGCGAGACAAATGCTTGTATGTATTGAATCTCTTAAAAGATGAGGGGGGAAATATGCGCTCACCGAGAGGGCATCGTCAGCACGAGACCACCACCAGGCACCTTACTGAGATGTAGAGAGCTTCGCGGCCGGAACGAAGTCTCCCCTCTCCGCCGGCCAGGGGTGGAAAACGCGCTTTCCGATCGCTCAAGGTTGCGCGGACATTGTATAGCTCTAGCGTCTAGGAAAAAGCATAAACAGGTGCGAGGGTGGCACGCATAGCGTGGGAAGCTAGCCGCCGGAATAGCTATCTCAAATACTGCGGCTGGCGAGGCGAATTACACCTTCGTGTAATTATAATAGCCCTAATAGGACTTCTTTCAAAGAAAAAAGAGAAAAGAAAATAAAGGCAAACGGCTCAGAAGGCTATACTACGAGAGCTATGACTGATACTTTTCTATATTTATGTATTCATCTCATCTATGGGATCGCATGCGCGCACTGTTGGTTTTAAAGCGCAACCGTGGTAGGGAAACGGAAGGCGATATAAGCATGCGTGTCCATGATACGCACACGACAAACTGCCTTACAATATTTAGAATTGATATATATATATATACACACAAAAGCCAATATAGGCTGCTCGACACTATCTCGCGCGTTTTTATAGCGACGTACATCAGAACTGACTCGTCGTTCCACTACAACCATTTCCTGAGTGATCGCCAGATATATGCAGAATAACTTCCTGTCATTCAATAAGAATGTCTCTCTTTCATGCAGCCTACCAATTCGCGCTGTCTCGGTTTAGACAAAACAATTTATCATTCGAGGCGCACTTGCCAAGTTTGCCTCCAATTAAAACTGCCTGCGATGCCTATAGTGCAGCTCTTATCTCACTCAACATACACAGCTCTATATACGTGCATCCGGTGCAATGCTTTCCGTTGTATCAGCAATTCCAATGTCATGGCTGATCATGTAAGCAAAAGTAGCTGTTTACTATTTACAATATCCAGAATTGATCAAACGTGAAGTTGTCACCGGCATTCTGAGTGGTTGGAAGGCATAATTTCTTGGAAAAATGGCCGCCAGAGGAGCAGCGTGAACTCGAGCGGCTTTTGAGACTAGGAAAACTGCCTTACAATATTTAGACTTGGGGGGAAGCTTCGTTAACAAGCTATAACACGGCAATTAGCACTCGAATATAATTATAACCCTAATAATAATTGTAAATATTCATCTCATCTATCAGGATCTAAAGCGCGCGTTGTTGCTTTGTCTATGCGTGTAGTAGTTAAGAGAGCCAGTTTAAGGGCGGAGAAGAGGGAAGGAAAGGAAAATCTCTGAAGCAAACTTGCAGCGCCGTGGTTTTAAAGCGCGACCGTGGTAGAGAAATGGAAAGGCGGTATAAGCATGCGTGGCCACGATACGCACACGACAAACTGCCTTACAATATTTAGACTTGAGGGGAAGTTTCGTTAACAAACTATAACACGGCAATAACACGGCAGAAAAAGTGGACACATTTAAATAACTCGGCGTCACCCTTTCACACGACTTAGACTGGTCTGCTCATGTAACGCGCATTACTGCATCTGCTAACCAAACACTGGGATTCCTAAAACGCCATCAGCGTCATGCACCGCAACACGTCAAACTACTAGCATTCAAGACGCTCGTACGTCCGAAAATTGAATACGCATCCCCCATCTGGTCACCACATCAAACTTACCTTATCAATGCACTTGAAAGAATTCAGAATCGTGCGGCAAGATTCATTAATTCTTCGTATTCTTATAACACTAGCGTATCACTACTTAAAGCACAGTCCGCCTTAAATACGCTATCATCCCGGCGTCGCATTGATTCGTTAATCCTCTTTCACAAGTTCTATTACAGTTCGCTCCACCATGCACCATATGTGCTGGCCCCACCCCCTCGCCATTCCCTGCGTACAGGGCATTCCTTGCAAGTAACCCGTCCACGCAGCCGAACTACAACCTTCTCTGCGTCCTTCTTTTGCCGATCATCAAGCGACTGGAACGGCCTGCCCGGTCACATAACTGAAATCACCTGTTCAACGACGTTTGCTGATAAGCTTATTACTAATATTCTTCACTGAACTCATGTGGCCACCAATTAAAATGCACATTTGTAAACCCCACCCCTTATGTAATACCCCCATTTCAGGGGTCTTTAAGGAAAATAAAAGTGAAGTGAAGTGAAGTGTTGTTCTCTTGTACAAATCGAATTTCGCATTTTGAAATTTTGAGTGCAGCGGTCCGCATTCTGCATGACCTCAGTGGGCATAAGCCACACATTATCACTGATAGCAGCAAACGTTTTGTAGCATTGACAGTTCGAGGAGCAGGAAACACGCACGTATGTTCCTTAGAAAAGCTCCCGAAGCGGGAAGCACAGTGAACGTGGATGCGAAGTAAAGTTTTCAACTCAATGCTAACCATGCGATACATTATCTTGTGCTTCGACACAACTGACGGTTTCCCGCAACGGCACTCAAAGTACGTTCAGATTTGACGCACAACTAGACAAGTTCTGTTTTTCGGCAACGGAGGCCTCGGCTGTCGGACTGCACCTACGTGTGTCGGCGGAAGTTTGATTTACCGAGACAGCTGGGAGCTCGACTTAAAAATTATAACAGCCCAAACACATGCAGCCATAAAGTAACCAGGACGCGACACAAGCTCAGAGCTCGTTCTCGTACTGCAACGATACAACAGAATTGTCCTCGCGCTGACGCGCGCAGGGTGGGATTTGGTGTGTCTGATTTTTCGACCTGCTCCC
Organism: Dermacentor variabilis; assembly: GCF_050947875.1. Taxonomy (NCBI): domain Eukaryota; kingdom Metazoa; phylum Arthropoda; class Arachnida; order Ixodida; family Ixodidae; genus Dermacentor; species Dermacentor variabilis. Next base: position 52,004,517 of record NC_134578.1, read on the forward strand.
GGATAGTCTTTTTCATGCGTCCTCAAAAATGCCGTTGCTGAAGAAATGTTACAAGAAATATATATGTACATGTTTGTGGATCTGTAAGGTACACGATTTGCCTCAAGATCGCTGATGTCCGCTGGGGTGCTGCAAAACGAGACAAGCCCCTTTAATTACGTCAACACATAAGACCTCTGCTCGTCGTTCTCTTCAAATGTGGTGAGAACCTCGAAGTATTGACATCAGATTATGCTAGCAACGCAAGCATGTTCCTGTAGTACTGACGCCAGCGATATGAAGCTTATCGGGTGAGAGCGTCGCAAAATTGTTTCAGCGTCCCAATTGAGTATGGGCGTGTGGCATATTACTTTGGCTTCTCTTTTCTTTCAGCTGTCCTGTGTTACAGGGAAGCTTTCTGTTGCTAGGTTCTGGCGGATCTCGTCTCTGTGGACATAGAACAACAATGTTTAATATGCGGGCCATTCCCAAAGATAGTGCAATGCCGACCGACCCACGGCGGAGGTGCAGTTCGCCATTAAGGTGCCCACATTCACAGCTTCTCTGGTTATCCTTGTTCACAGAGTAGAAGGGCACTGAATTGCCGGTGATGATATTATCACTCCTGGAACTACGGCGAAGCGAACTGCTGCATCTTCATTGTAATGGGTGTAGTTATTGAAACTGTAACGGTAGCATGACACTAGTAGCAGAAATTGATGAGCAGGACGCAAGATCTGGCAGGTGATAATTTATTTGCTGCAAGATAAGAATGCTTAATGCGCAAGTGGAAGCACACACACATACCCAAGTAGCAGAGGAAGCACTTGGAAATCATTCGTTGTTTTTAATGCAATAACATTACAGTCTAACTGCCTCCGCATTGTATACGTCCGTCTGACTAAGAATGTGGGCCGATCTCGAAGATTGAAGCCAGTGCTGTCCAAGAAATTGTTCGAAAGCTCTAGCTCCCATTCGCACAGAATGCGACAAAATGGCACTTGACACAAGTTTCAGAATTTCCCCGAGTCCTGAAGATACGCATCCTAGGCATGCATATAACGGCCAACGGGTGAAACATAGAAGCTATTCGCAAAATCGAAGGCAAGGTTACAGCGGCTACCCGCCTTATCAAACGCATTACAAATAAGCACACGGGCATGAAGGAGGACAGTGTCATGCACCTCATACACACTTTCGCAATCAGTCACATCACTTATGTGGCTGCCTTCCACAATTGGAATGTCACCGAAAGGGAGAAAATCAACACCCTTATACGCAAGGCTTACAAGAGCGCCCTTGGCCTACCGGAGTCCACAAGCACTGCTCGTCTGCTACAGCGGGGGGTATACAACACGCTTGAGGAAATCGTGGATGCGCCAAGAGCCTCTCAACTCGAACGCATGTCTCTGACAGCCACGGGCCGGTACATCCTGCAGAAACTCGGCTTCAGCTACCACGTCGAACACGGTCAGAAACAGGTCATTCCACCCGACCTCAGCGACACGCTGATTGTCGCCCCTATCCCTCGAAACATGCACCCCGAATTTAATCAGGGCCGACGCCAGGCCCGTGCCAGGGCACTACTGCGCTCCTTCGTTAGAAAGAGGACTACGCGCATTGTAGACGCCGCAGAATACACATGAGAACACCGGTTCACGGCGGTAGTCGTAGACGTTAGCTCCCTGCTTACGCACGCGTGTAGTGTCGCAACGGAATACCCCGAAACAGCGGAAGAGGTAGCGATTGCGCTTGCGCTTACCGAACCCTTCTGCGAGGTAGCTTTAGGCAACTCATAATCCGCAGTTCGCAACTACGCGCGGGGGCGCATTTCCTCCGAAGCTCTCCTGATTCTAAGGAAAGCTGCTCGACAGCACTTTGATAACACCGCGATCATATGGTTTCCAGCGCACGTCGCCACCCCCACCGATGAGGGCCTCATTAACCTGAACAAGGTAGCACACCGCTTTGCGCGAGAACTGACCCGCCGCGCAGAATCGGAGGCCGCCTCTTCGAGTTCGGAACTCCGGGTTCAAAACACGCGAGAACGCTTGGTCAGGTACAATGACATCACCAAGCACTACCAGCTAGGTAGGCGGTTGCTGCCCTCACCTCACCCCATGCTGAAACGTCGCGAGGCAGTCGTCTGGAGACAATTGCAAACAACAAACCTTCCCCTGTCCAGTGCTATTGCAGCACATTTTCCCCGCGCAATACCCGACTGCTCTTTGCAAATTATGTCAGGAAACTAGAGCGAGGCTGTCACACATGTTGTGGGTGTGTCGTGTTAGATCAGCTACAATGGCAGTAGCTCTGGAGGCTCTTGCGTCGATGTTGGCCGCCGCTCTGCGCAGCTACAACCTCAAGACCACAAGAGTGAGCTGTCCAGCAAGCCCGAGAGGCGGCGACGAGGCAATTCCTCGAAGTACTCTTATGGGAGACCTGAGTCCGGGTCGTCAAATTTGCCGGATTCAAAATAAAGTTGTTTGCATCCATCCACAAGTTTCAGATTTATTAAAGAGCGATTTTGGCAAGAGAGATGCGCGTGAGGGATCGCGGCCTAATGTCTTAGGCATCAAGGCGCTACGGTGATAGAGAGGCGTTAAACCACTTAGGAGGTATTTAAATGAAAAACCAAAGGTGCGGTGAAAATAATGGAGCACATCGCAGTGTGCACGAAATCGCAATTGTGTAGCAAATGAAATCCGACACTGCAAGAAGGTCAACCGTTACGCGCGCAGCTGTCGGAAGATTAGATAGTAAGTATGCTATCGAACTCTTCTGGAGATGGTGGTGCTGACTTCTTTTCCAGTTGGTGGTTTTGCCAAAACACGACCCAACCACGAAAATGTCAAGCGCCTATAGTGGAGTTCAAACCGGCTGCGATAATGAACATTGCGCATTGCTTGGTAAAGGCTATGGTGACTGTACGATCACAATCGTCACTGAAATTAGATGCACACAAAATTTGAGCAATAACTTTTTCTGGGAATCGGTGCAAGCGATACTTTGAATGGTGCTTTTGAAGCACGCTGCTCCTGCTGATCGATCCTCTGGAAGCACATTTGACGTGATACACTTGGACACATATTCACGGGAAACCATTTCTCTGAAGAACAACCCTTTGGGCTCGATGATGCGCACGTTACGCATGACGACAAGCGAATGACGACGATGGCATGACCACACTGGCATGACGCTGAATGTAACCGAAGAACGCAAGCACGACGTTGGTTTGGCGACGATGGCATGACATCACTACAACAAAACTACTACAAAACGGCCATGACGGTGAGGCAGCGATGGTGTCGAGATTACGACTACAACATTGTGACGACGGCGGCGTGAGCACAGAGGGACGGTGATGGTATGACGACAAAGGTCTGAAGAAGGCAGGGTAATGAAAAGAATGATGGAGCTTGAATGACGGCGACGGCTTGAAGATAATAGGATGACGATACGAAACTAATTGGAGTGTTATAACCATGACAGCATGAAGACATTGCGGGTCATCAGGACACAATAAGGGCGGTGAACAGACCCTGACGAAGTGACGACAACTACATGACGACGTTGCGTCTGTGACAGTTACATGAATACAATCGAAAATGAGTTTGAACTGGACGATAATGGCAACCAATTTTAAGGAAGCTGGAGAGACGACTATGGTGTGAAAAAACATCCGGAAGACGACGGCCTCACGATGACACGATGCCAATGCTCAAGTATGCAGATGGTATAGCGACGACGATGTGACATAAGGGATGACGTAACTGTAATGACGTCTAGATGACAATAGGAGATGGTGATGTTAAATAGTTGCAATGGCATAGCAATGATGGCATGATGACAGAATGACTTCGATGACGTAAAGACAACGGAATGACGACAATGACAGGACGTCAGTGTGAAGTCGTTGCAGCAGTAGCCGTGACGTACACAATTTCTGGTGATCTTGAACTACAGGTGCCGTTTACACGAAGCTACCACGTCGCATAATTTTGTTAAAAATTTTAAGTGACTTTTTAGCATTAGAATATTTCAGATTCTTACACGTTTTCTTACTTAGACACTTACTGTTTTATAATCCTTCGAGGATCTGGAGACAAGGATACGCCTTTTGTTTCTTGTTCTTTGAGCTTGTTCCAAGCTTTCTTTTGCAGGAGTGCGTGGTTCATGGCATCTGAGTGCTGAGCCTACTTTCACAGCTCCTCTCCACAGCATGATCATGAGACCGATCTAGACGCCAGTTACATGAATAAAATATTTCACCTATCCTTATCGACCTGTGTTTTTTACTGCCACTTCACAGCACGCTGATATCTTAGTTTCAAGACTATTTTCGCTGTAAGAACGGGCATCTACAAAAAAAAACACCGCGTACGGAAGATAGCGATTTTTTTACGTAACCGCAAAGCCGCTGCTTCATGGCAGTATCTTCGCTTCCGCGCTTATTTTATTCTGGTCAATTCCTCCGTCATTCTTTCCTGTTTGCAATATTAAGTATCAGCACTGTGGACTGAGTGCAAACTGTTCAAAACGTGCCCAGTGCTCGTTTCCAGAACACGCCTCTTTGCCCCCGCAGCATAAAAGCAGCGACCAGCCTGGCAATGCCCCGACAACTGTCGACGCTGTCCTGTGAAACGGCTGTCCATCAGTGCCGTCTCTGCTGTTCATGACACATAAAACGCCGGACACGCGGGACCTTACAGGAAAGCCGCTTTTCACTGCTACTGCCAAGGTGCAAAGCACGTAGACTTTGCTCGTTCCAACGGCGAGAAGAAACTGCGCCCGACATTCCTACGCCGAGATAGTCCTCTAAGCCAGCCACCAAGGTTCACTGATGACAGCCAAAGATATAGAAACGCTGTTCGACGCCTTCAACAACGTGCCATTCGAAGAACTGGACTCTTTGGACAGCGCCCAGTTCTGGTGGCTCCAACGGCTCAAGGGTCTGAGTCTGGTCGCGGCGGTCGACGCAATCCGCTCCACCGTGACGGCCACCCAGAACGAGAAGGAACGGCTCAATCGCGTGGTCGAGCTGTACTCCTGGCTCGCACTGCGGGGCATGATCCACCAGTGGGAGCTTCACCTCCTCGACAGAAACTTGGAAGATCTCGGGCCTTCGCATCTTGTGTATATGTTGTGGGAAGCGATAGAGTACCATGATTCCGGTTCTGTAGGCAGCATTGTCGACGCCGAAGACGCTGTGTATTTCAGTGTTATGACGAAGGACGTGGAGTCTGAGCTACCCGACCACACGCTGCTATGCTTTTGCATAAAGCGTGGGTTGCCCTTTCTCGCCGTGCACACGTCTGGAGATCGACATCATGTACCGAAAATCTGGACAGCCCTTTCACAGGCGCTCGGTGAGTGGAGGAACAGTATCCACGGTACTTACGACGATCTGAACTCCGCGTTTGCAGGGGTAGCTCAATGAAGCCGGACAAATTGCAGTGCACGTCGAACGTTCAAGTGACAAGGTTCTTTAGGACTGCTTTCGGTGGCCACGAAGGAACCCAGCTATCCAGAAGCCCCCAGGATTAGAATGTGCCCAAATGAATTTGCGATCTAAGTTTACATGGGCTATCCATTACAGCTTTTGCTTACCTAGTGCGCGCAATCGAGCCCGTGGGTGAGACTGTTATATGCGTGCAGTTTGCAACTTTGCAGCATGGTTTTAGCAGATAGGTTTTGTGTAAGTGGCGGCGGGACAATCTTTTACAATGCGTGTGAAGCTTGGGGGGAGGAGGCAGAGGATGTGGCTGACTTGGTTTTATTAGTGGACAACCTACTCATACGGCATAGAGGTGCGTTCTTTGTATGCGAAATAAATATTTTTAGTACTATTTTGAGTCTTTGCACAATGCTCATGTTATCGCGAAAACAATGCGGCGATAATTGCACTTGCCTCTGTTGTTAGTCTTTCCGCTTTGATTATTGCACTTTACCTTGAAAAAGAAAGCCAAGAATGGTTGAGTGGCTTTCGCTGCCTGGTGGTGTGCAGCTGCTCGGGTGTCTGCATTCCTATCAGTGCGGAATGCGTGAACCCAGATATACTTCGGTTTCGTTATACGATGAAAACAGCAGGTTGTCAAACAAATTGTACGCCCCTTCCCACTACAAGCCAAAGCTATAGATGCGTGCTAATTGGATGCATGTATAGCTTTGGCTCTTCAAAATACTACAGATAATAGTGTAACGTGCAAATGAAAGTTTGTATTCTGAAGTTGTTCAGAGAAATGATCCGCATTTTGTATGATCTGGGTGGGCATAAGCCACAGCTTATCTATGATAGCAGCAAACGTTTTCTAGTATTGACGGTTCGAGTAGCAGGAGACTACGCGCATATGATCTTTAGAAAAGCCTCCGAAGCCGGAAGCACAGTCGACGTGGGCGCAAAGTCATGTTTTCAACGCGGTGCTCACCGCGAGATACATTATGTTGTGCTTCGCCACAAGCGCCGGATTCCTAACAACGGCTTTAAAGATACGTTCATGCATCGACTAGACAATTTGTGTTAGTCGGCGGCAGCGGCCTCTGGGGTCTGACGGCGCCTACGTGTGTCGGCGGGAGTTTGATTTACCGGGAGACAGCTGACACCTCGTTCTCGTACTGCAACAGGACGACGGCATTGTACTCGCACTGGCGCGCGCGCGCAAGGTGGCATTTGCTGACCCTAAATATTAGACCTGGTCGAGAACAGTCTCTTCCACGCGTCCTGAAAAAATGCCGTTGCTGATGTAAATGTTATAACAAATGCACATGTGTTTACTTGTGGATCTGGAAGGTACAGAAGGTCCCTCGTGATCACAAGGTCCCACAAAAAAGACAGACTGGCTTGTCGGCAAGAAGTGTACCTTGGGCCACTTAGCGGAGGAGAGACGATATATATATATATCAGTTATTTATTTAACAATGTCCTTACGCGCCTCGTATGAGGCATTGGGTAAGGGGGGCGTTACAATAAGATTAACAGAGTATATGGAACATATAAAAAAACTTAATAGACCTACATTATTAAATGACAGTGGAAAAATGTATACATATCTTATACAAGTATTAAAAGTATTGTACAAAATAACAAGGCCTGGAATGTACATATTAGATAAAGACAAACGATACAGTTCCTTTAATAAACAATGAAAAATATTGTTGCCACTCCAGCACAAATACTAAACAATACTAAAAATACAAGAATAATAAGCGAAATGAGCTCGTAAACAAGAGAGCACATAACTGAAAGAAAGCATCGTGCACTTTAATGAAGTTACGCGGTGGAATATGAAATGATGAGCTGGCGGAATTTATCGGGATTAGGTTCGGAGACGATGAAAGGAAGCGCTGACCAGTTGAATGCACGTGTGTTCCCGTATATGCGTGTGAAGCTGAGGTGATTATGTAATCTGCGAGATGGGAAAGGTGCGACTTCAAGCCGTAAAGAAGATTTCCTATCCGCATGAACGTACTTGTGAAATAATCATATGAGTGCAAAATCGCGTCGAGTACTTATATATATATATATATATATATATATATATATATATATATATATATATATATATATATATATATATATATATATATATAATTTACTTATACAATACTGCAGGCACAAATGGGGGCCCAAGCAGGAGGGGCAGAATACATAAATATTTACGTATGCACGTATATATCAACATACGCACATAAATAGGAAATACAAAAGCAATGCAACATATGTAAATATCATAAGAAAAAAAATGAAAGCGACAATTAATAACATTAAGGGGAGGTACACCGAAGGAAGACAACTTGACAAACATTCGAACAGTATCACACGCATATATGAGCACTTGCGATCACTATCGTGAGAGGGGAAAAAGAGAACAAGTACCAGAAGTTGAACGAGTGACCATTGCAAAATATTGAAACTAATAGAATAAGGAAGATGTGGAAAGTATCAAACAAAATTCACGTGTAAAAAAAGAAAAAGGAAACTAACAATGCTTGCCGACATGGCAATACCCCCAGTTTCAAAGACACAAGCAGTCAATAGAATCGGTGTTTATCAATTGTGATAATGGCAGGCTGCTCCAATCTGTAACAGCGCGAGGGAAGAAGGAAAATTTAAAAAGTTAGTTCGGGTGTTATAAGGTGTTAAAGAATCAGCGTGACGATGCCGTGTTCGGCGCGCTGTAAGTGGTTTAACATAAGCCTGTGGGTGGAGGGACAAACAGTTGTTTTTAAGCAAGAAAACAACTTTTATTGTATTTCCCTGCGCTGCGTAGTTGTAGCATTTGAATATTATGTTGATTCATTAGGGTAGTAGGACAGTCACTCAGCCTATATTTGGAAAAACTAAACCTGACAGCTTTACGTTGGACCATCTCTAAAAACTGCAGGTCATACCATAGCATGGTTCCCGGCCCACATGGACAATGCAACTAACCGAGCGGGTTGCAACCCTAACGAGTGGGCCAACTGCCTGGCGCTTGAATTCATGAACCGCGCCCGAGCTAGCGGTCCGGCTCTCCCGCAGGATTGCCGCTTCAAAGATAAACTTACAACCTTTCACGAAATTACGTCACATTACATACACAGCAGGAGAAAATTCCCTCCCCCCAGCCCGAAACTGAACAGGGCTCAGGCTGTTACTTTCAGGCTTTTACAGACGAGATCGTACCTCACCCCGAGAGTGCTTAGTTGGATAGACCCGAACTTTCAGCATTCGTGCTCCAAATGCGGTCACGCGTGCTGCTCCTTCGACCACATGCTCTGGCTGTGCCCGTACAACGCGGGCTCCGACTTTCATAACAAGTCCAAGTGGGACGCCTTGCTGAAGAGCTCGGATTTCCCAAACCAACTACAGGCCGTCCAGAGGGCCCGCGACGTCGCGGAGAGTCACCACCTCCCTGTCCCGTCGTGGGCGGAGCCACCAACTTGATCAGGGAGCCTTCGGTTCCCCCAAATCAAGTTCCACAGGACACTCTAATAAAGTTCTTGTCACTGTCACTATCATCATCATCATCATCATCATCATCATCATCATCATGAGCCTGGTTACGCCCACTGCAGGGCAAAGGCCTCTCCCATATTTCTCCAACAACCCCGGTCATGTACTAATTGTGGCCATGCCGTCCCTGCAAACTTCTTAATCTCATCCGCCCACCTAACTTTCTGCCGCCCCCTGCTACGCTTCCCTTCCCTTGGGATCCAGTCCGTAACCCTTAATGACCATCGGTTATCTTCCCTCCTCATTACATGTCCTGCCCATGCCCATTTCTTTTTCTTGATTTCAACTAAGATGTCATTAACTCGCGTTTGTTCCCTCACCGAATCTGCTCTTTTCTTATCCCTTAACGTTACACCTATCATTCTTCTTTCCATAGCTCGTTGTGTCGTCCTCAATTTGAGTAGAACCCTTTTCGTAAGCCTCCAGGTTTCTGCCCCGTAGGTGAGTACTGGTAAGACACAGGTATTATATACTTTTCTCTTGAGGGATAACGGCAACCTGCTGTTCATGATTTGGGAATGCCTGCCAAACGCACTCCAGCCCATTCTTATTCTTCTGATTATTTCCGTCTCATGATCCGGATCCGCCGTCACTACCTGCCCTAAGTAGATGTATTCCCTTACGACTTCCAGTGCCTCGCTGCCTATTGTAAATTGCTGTTCTCTCCAGAGACTGTCACTATCACTGGAATGAAAAGCGTACCAGTACCTATTGCAAGAAACATCATGCAATGCCACTAAGATCCCTAGACGATGAGCAAAACGAGAATAAGGTAAAAGCGTGAGCCAACGTTTCGAAAAGTCGAGTTGTCTTTCTAAAGGCAAGTCCAGTTGTCGAAACGTTGGCTCCCGCCTTTTCCTTGTTCTCGTTTTGCTCATCGTCTTGAATTTCCATCGCCTGCCTTGCCCGTGTTTGTAATAAGGTCCCTAGATAACAAGCTTTGAAGGTAACGCCACTCCTTTCTGCTCCAACCTGCTCTCCATCATTCTACGGAAGCGTCCCCAAGAAAGTTCAAAACTACTCAGGCCATACAGAAAAATAGGAATCTTTGTTATGTATAGTTTCGCAGCAAGTATGAGTAGTTTCATAAAAAAACATCAATTAACACGCATAGTAAGCTGCCGTTTAGCTTTAGTACAAGGTATGCTATATAATGAAGCGTAATATGTGCAGTGTAACTGTCAACACTTTCCAGGTAGTATTTTATACTACCAGCCATAGCGGTTCGCATGCTCCCTCGCACGCGCTCTCTTCTATCCAAATTCACGCTCGTTACTTGCTCTCCACTCCTATGGCAAGAAATAAAGGGTTAAATCAGTCATCGCTTAGCCTCAGCTCATGCCGCGGGCCCCACATTAGGTACGTTTTGTCGTTGTTGTTGAGATCGGCTCTCTGCTATGGTGCTGTTAGGCCTACACAGACGGCGCGGAGAAAGGAAGAGGGTTTGATTTTAACCTAGCAGATGACACCACAGCCTTTGTGCTGGTGATGCGTTGACGATGCGGAACGCTTCAAAAGCCGAATTGTTCATCGCATTATGGTTTTCTTCTACGCTCTTGCACGGTACGCGATGAGGATGACGAGCGAATTCTCACTGGACGCCGACCAGACGACGCGGTGTGGGTGAGCTTGTTCAGAAGGACTTTTGCCCCCTGTTGTCGGCTAAGCAAACCTCAAGGAACTGTCAACAAAAACTGCCCTGGAAATCAAATGAAGTGCCAGCATTCAAATAAACGCGGCCTATATTTACGGCGCCGGATTATTTGTTGTTATGTACCACCGACACCGGCGTCGGGCTGCGTTATCTCGCCGACGGCCTGGTCTTACAGCTGTTTCGGGGCTCCAACGCGGGTGTCGTTTAGCTGGTAAAAAGAAAAGAACTTGCATTCGCGCAGGGTACACTGTCTCATAAGCGGCGTTAAGAAGGACGAAGGCGGCGAGGTGTGGGAACGCAGGTGCTTGCACAAGGTGAATATAATTTTGGTGTATTGTTACGCTATGATGGGTGCTGTGGATACTTACGCCGTTAAATGCGTAGGTCGCTGGCGACAAAACACGGACGAAAACATTTTGATGTGTTCGCGTTCCTCGTTGTCCGAAGCTCCAGTAACTGTACAAGGTTAGAAGTGTGCGTTGAGTGCTCGGAGACATTTAGCAGCGAAGCTGCATACCTCACCGTCCAAAAAAAAATTTCGTGTCATTGGCGTGGTAAGCAAGATACTCCCATACATGGGCCGATCCCGAAGATAGCGCAATGCCGGCCCGACCTGCTTCGGAGGTGCAGTTCGCCATTAAGGGGCTCATATACACAGCTTCGCTGGTCACTCTTCTTCACAGAGTGGAAGAGCACTGAGTTTTTTGTATTAAAACAGACTGGTCCTTCTATTTCTTTTGTTTCATTGAACTCAAAACAGTCGCCCGACACTGTCATAGCCTGCTTAATATGAACGCACCTATTCGCGGATCAAGGTTCAATAATTCTCCTCCATGCTGTCGGTTGCGCTGAGCTGGTGCATCGCCAATAGCAATGCCATTTTGACTGCTTCCTGATGTCTTTCAAGCCTATATTTTATTTTGCCTCGCTCCCTGTCGAGCGGTTATCGAGGGTCAGTCTGCCGCATTCATTTTTCAGCAATAGCCGTCATTCAATAAAAGTTGTGAAGCGTATTGTTCGAAAGCTCGCTCTTGCGAAACGTTCATTGTGATGATGGTGTTAATTTGAAGCGAACGTAGTGAGAAAATGCTAAACGTTTTCGTCTACATGTGGTTCCTCTGCAAGTATCTGTTAGACATCCCGGCATACGGGCTAACGAGACCTGGCCACTCGGCAATTCCAGATGGTTTCAACCCACATCGCCAACTGTGGGACTTGAGTTTCACGTCACGTCGTTTCGCTGCATACTGTGCAGCGTACGCATGCAGTATTCACTTTCACTTTCTTCCCTCTTTTGATTCCCCTTCTCTTGCCTCTAGTTTAGGGATGCAAACCGGACAATCGTCCGGTCGACGTCCTCGACTTTCTTCTCCTAGGCTTTCTCTCTCTCTAACTCAGAAGTAGTCAGACGCTTCTCCACTGGCACTCATTACACAACCGCTTTGATAAATTAGGACACAAACTTCGCCGTTCTAAGTCGTCTTCCGTCAGCACAGCTGAGAAGATGTGGTACTGCAAGAAAGCTGCATGTGACCGCAGCTCTTCACCGGCGGTGGCTCAGTTCGGCTTTTATAATGAAAGCTGGGCACTTGAGCATTAAAGATAAATTTTCGACAATGAATCAGTGAGACTGTCCAGGTCCTTCTGTCGTCATCACTGCAGCTTCGTTATTCGACTCGTGTCATGCCGTCGTTGTTACGCCATCGTCATCCCACAGTCGTTATCCTACTGTTGTCTTCATGCCGCCGTCCTCACAATATTGTTTACTATTGTCATCCCTTCAGAAACATCGTCTGATTTTAGTCATGCCGGCGTTTTCATACTGCCTTCGTCGTTCCAACAACGTCATCGCTTCTTTTTTGATTGTACCGGACGTATATCTGCGGTTGTAATTCAATCGCGATATTAAGCGGCCATTGTCAAGCCATCGTCTTCATTGCGCCTTCATCAAACTGTCGCTGCCATTCATCCGTTGTGATATTGTCATCTTCGCGCAGTCATCGTCAAGCCATCACCGTTGTTTCAGCATCGTCACCTGACTCTCGTCATGCCGCCGTCATCACAGCTTCTACGCCGACTCAGTGGCCCAAGTTTCCTAATAGCATGACCTACTGTGTGCTCATGCTCGTGAAGCCGTCGTGATAGTTCCATCATCGTCAATGCAGCCTCGTTATCTTGCCCTTGTCGTGTCGTAGTCATCGCGCTTTGGGTGCGAACTCAACGCCTGAAGTTCTACAAAACAATGGACCACTATGTAGATGCTCGTGGTGGTCATGTCATCGTAGTTGTTCAGTCATCGGCATTATTGCTTCGTCATATGGTTCTCGTTCGTCATAGGGTCCTCGTCTCGCCTTCTATGACTCAGTAGCCCAAACTGACTAATACTTTGAGCCGTTAGGTTTGTACATGGGGTCGTGGGGCCGTTGTGATCGCTGTATCGTCGTTATTCAACGTTGTCTTCCGAGTCTCGTGATGTTGTTGCCTCCACACAGTCGTCATACGTTATTTGTCATACTGTTGTCGTGAGACCATCGTAGTGGTACACTTGCCGCACTCTAGCTTCGTAATTTGACTTTCGCCGAGCCATCGTCGCCACAGCATCGTCTTCATACAGTTGTGATACAGTCATTGTCGCACCGTCGTCTTGATGCTATTGTGCCCACACAATTATACATTGTTGAGATTGCCTCGTCGCCGTACGCTCGTCTTCATGCGTTCGCTGTCATATTGTCTTCATCGTGCCATCGTGCTCTATCCATCATCGCGGTTATAACCCTGGCGTCCGACTATCTGCATGATGTCCTCGTCATACAGACGTCGTGATACTATTGTCGATAGGACAGGGTTGTCTTCGCAATCGTTTTATCTCCGTGACTGCTTCAAAAACTTAATTGCATTTTCACAATGCCGTTGTCATGATAAGGCTTTTGTCGTTCTATCGACGTCATTAAATCGTGACTGTGGCACCGTTGGGATGTAATCGTTGTCATTGCCTCGTCGTCAAATAGTTGCTGTCATGCATGTGTTCTAGTACTGTTTTCTCCATGCCTTCGTGACCGTACAGTCGTCGTAAATGCAGCTTCCTCACACCATCTTCGTCACGCCATAATTGCCTTACTGTCGTCGTCATTTCTTTGTCTTCATGCCGTCGTCGTGACACTGTCATTGTTATACCATCGTCACGATTTCAGTATTATTGAACTCATTATATTGATGCCGTCGCCGTCATAGCGCCCTTGCCATTTCGTCGACGTCATTCCTTCATCCTCATACTGTCACCCTTATTGCGTCGTCATACAGTCTTCGTCATGCTGCCATGATTGTGGGTTACTCTGGGATGCCAGTGCCACAGCAAAACGAGACGATGCCGGAGAGGCACTATATGTCGTATGTAGCAGAACGAACAGCTGTCTCAGAGAGACCACTACAGATTTCTTTTTAACGAGACCGTGCCGGTATAGATCGTGCCGGTACAGTTTTCGACTGCTGATCGCATTACCATCGACAGTTGTAGTGAGATGGGTTCTGCTGTGACAGAACGCAGCTCTTAGGTGCGCGTTCCTGCATTTGGCATCGGTCTCGGCATCGGCGTAACCGGCAGAACATGGAGCGCAGCGGAGTATGAAAGACGGCGATAGGGAAGAGAGCGAGAGGAGGAATGCGGAGGAGGGCACAGCGAAAATTTGAGGAGGAAAGCGGAATGCAGAGGAGAAGTGCTCCACGCTGCGACCCGCTGCGAGGTGGCGCCATTATAGTGTGTGTCGTCACCCTGTCGCCGATGACGTCAATAGTAAGGCAAGGGGCGAGCGCGTCCAGCGATACCATATATGGAAATAAAACGCTGGCGGTGGCGTCAGACACACTGAGCAAGCGCTACTTGACCTGTGCCGCCCCCACTAGAAGATGTGTTCCACGTCTCGCGTTCCCATGTTCACGCTTTCTTTCTAGAAAATGAGCGGCGTGGCCGGTGTAATATATAACACCTACAAATTGCGCTCTAACGTCGCATTTGGGAATATCGCAATCGTTGGAATAAAAAGAATTGTGGGGTTTTGCGTGCCAAACCACGATTTATGAAACACGCCGTAGTGGGGGATTTGGAATTATTTGGATCACCAGCGCTAATTTAACGCGCGCATAAATCTAAGTACACCGGCGTTTTCGCGCGTCGCTGCCACGGAAATGCGGCCGCCGAGGGGAGATTCGATCCGGCCACCTCATGCTTGGCATTTCAATGCCATAGCCACTAAGCAACCACGGCGTGTAAATTGTCGGAAAGAACTCGTCTTTCGTTTTTTGTTCAATTTAGCGGATCTTTTCATTCAATAGACAATATTAGTACTGTGTGCGTAGCATACCCAACGGCGTTGCGTACGTAAGATCGCTACGTTCTGCAAAGTGCGCATGTGTAGAACGAAACACGAACTGTACGTGATGCGTATGCCGCTGCGTACGCAGGCATCCGATTCTTGCATGCGTGCTGCTCTCGTGGTTTTCGTTTGTTTGGGAGAGCGCGAGACAAAAGAGTTTCCAAAAATTGCAGCGTCAAAGGCGACCAGCGGAAGGCTGTACTTTTCAATGGCCTACGATTCGGCTTTGCTGCGTGAAGTGAACGCGCAGAAGCCCCTCCCCGATCCTTCACGGTGGGAATGCATAGAAAAAATAGGAACTTTGTTTTTTGAGAAAGCGTTTAGTGTGTGCTGTTTGCGCGAAAGGCTCGACCTGCTTTTGGCGCAGTTCGTCGTAAATGGCCGTGCCAGCCTGAGAAAGCAAGCACTCAGTTTTTATTTTTCTCGATATGGGTTTGTGTATTTCATCCGTATTAAAAGTAGAGTCTCTTAAAGGCCTAAGTATAGTTCGACGAAGTGGGAACGCACCCACAAGTTACATCGCGTTAGCGAAATCAACAGCGTCAAGTTCGACCGACGGTACGACTTACTGGCGAACGTAGCCAATGCGCTCCGACGCGCCCGGCGTCTAACGCTCGTCAGCTTACGTACGTAGGCATTTCGCAATGCTAAAAGCCCTAACGCGACACGCGCTCCTACGTTCCGCAAAGCACTTGCGTGCTGCGTACGTATCCTCATGGCGCAGTACTCAAACTGTCTAATACATAGTATGCACGTGTCGTCGCATCCGCTGCTGTCGTTGGCTTCCGCACTACCTTCCGCCATCTTGGGGTACCTTATAAACAGGAGCGCGCATAGACTGGCATAGGCCTATAGGTTCCCCAACATGGCGCTGCCGTAAACCGGAAGCCGCGGAGTATCGTTGAATGACGTACGTGCATACTATGTATAGCAAGGACAGTCCAGGCGCTTTTCTGCCGTCGTCGCCGGCGTGGCCGCGAGGTTACGCATAAATTCCGAGGGCGATCAATCGTCGCCGCGGGCCGTATGGTGTATGTGCGAGTGAACGCTTGAGTTTGAGCCGCCGAACGCGGCTCAAACTCGCGGGCGTAAGAGAGGAAGCCGGGCCGGAACCGCGCCCTCTCCTATCATGTGGAAGGCACTTGGGTGAGGGAAGGGGCACTCTTCTCCGGCGGCTGCCGTATCTTGAAAGCGATCTGCGATGTTTGCGGAGTGCGCGTAGCTTCGTATGCGCAGTAATTTCGAGGTTTCGTTCGCGTTGAAGGGAGAGATGCATGAAGGTCGATTCAACCGCTGCTGCTGCCGCGATTCCTCACTCCAGCATTTTGTCACCCTGTTTCCGAGCTCGTCGAGCGATATGTGTTCATGTTTACCTGGGCGCGCGTGATACCGTGCTTGTTAATTTAGTTAAAGCACGTTGGCGGGCTAGTTGGTTTGAATCCGTGATAGAATGTGTAAGTGCGACTGAACGAGGGCGTAGAAAGAAACAGATCCACAGAGACAGACAGCGCTGGCTCTGTGCGCCTGTTACTTTCTACGTCCTCGTTCACTCGGCCTTACACTTTATGTTTTTGTTAATTTAGTTAGTAAAGGAATGTTTACAAGTTTATACGGCCGAGAAAGCTACGATCCTTACTTCGTATAGCTATTTACTAATTTGTTATAGCAATCGGTGTTTCGCCTTCTTGGGGAAACTGCGAATCTTACTGAAAACATCACTGTTTTTATAGCTGTCTCCACGTTCTTACTTCACATCATGACCAGTGCTTTTCTAATGACTTAGATCATTAGTGATTACGTGACTGAGTGTCACCAAAAACTGGTGCCTTCGGAACTCGATTGTGCAATATGTACTTAGCTTATCTCACGCAGAATTATTCCTCTTTCTTCAGAGTATATCGATATTCGCCGACAAACGCATCGTAATAACTTGGTGATTGATAAAGTTAGTTGGTTCAGCACCCTCAAATCTATAGAAAACATTTCTTGACTTTAATGGCCAGCAACTAAGACTTGCTTCCAGGGCCGGATTAAGAAAAATGGGGGCCCTGGGCTAATGGGAAATGCAGGCCCCCTTTCCCTATAATGACTCCCCCCCCCCCTTGTCGCCTGCTACGCTACTGGAAATATGCCATGTTTCATTTTAATTCCATCAAATTAAAAAGAACGAAGTTCAATCAACGTGGTTATTATTATTGTTATTATTATAAGGAAATAAACAACTAAACCTGCTTGAAACGCGTGCTGTTGTAAACACCAACACATATGTTCACTTTGTAATTAATCTGCATTCTGTTTTCAGCAAAAGCTAGGCTTTAAGGAAAAGTTTAGTGCACTCAAGACGAAGAAGAACGTAGAAAGAAACACAGCTCAGATGTCGATCCTTCTGAAGCTAGGCTTTGTTTGCATCACTAAGTTTAATCCCGTGAGGAAACGCATGGTTGTATACAAAACATCGTTTATTAAAATTCAAGCATCAGACTGCCGTAATCGTTATACACGTTACTCTATAGACATGCAGTAGATATATAGAATACTTAAGCCAATACAAACACCATAAAATGCACTACAATACAGATGGAAATTAGCAACTGTAATTGCAAAACATTATTTGAAAATATTTTCGTTAAAAGTAAGACAAGCAAGGACGGCACCAAATAAACGTGGCACTATCAAAAACAACAAAAATACAGTTCTTTATAAGCACGCTGAATATCACAAGAAGCACAAACAAGTGACGAACAACGAAGATTTGCATATCTTGAATTACACTGCTCAGCGTTTCATTGGCAATGTGGAGGCTGTGAGGCGACACGACGAACTTATTGGAACTATTCATGTATAGCGCAAACAGTCCTCTTTTAAAATGACATCTTTCGCGCCTTCGCTTTGACGAAATGAAATATAATCTGTTCGAAGGATAGATCGCGGAGCAAGTCACTTTCAATGGACACGATAGCAAGCGAGTTCACCTTGTCGTCGAGGAGGCTCGAACGAAGGCGATCTTTTATCAGCGACAACTTGGAAAACGATCGTTCGGTCTCGCAGTTTGCCGCGGGTATGCTTAAGTACATTCGTAAAGCAATAGGAAGGTTCGGGAACATCAATAAGCTTTCTTTCGTGCAGAAACTTCATTATTCCCAGGGGACCCGTGTCCTGGCACACAGAGTTGTGCAGAAAGTTCGCAAACTGAATGATTTCAAAGGAAAGTGCTGGCTCCAAATCTTTTTTGTAGGTTTTCATCAACTTGTCAGCCTGCTGTGCCAGAGAGGCCTCGCTTACAACTTCTATCAGCAATTTTAAGAATCTGAACCTTTCGCAGAGTTCAGTGTAGGCAGCCTTTTTCACTCACAAAGCAGAGCCTAGACTGTCAAGTACAACATTGTAGATCTCCGCGATAAACTTCTTTCTACCTTGTAGCGCACTATCGCTTTTTCCGTCCGCGTGATTACTCAAAACGATGCGTCTGCCCTCATCCTCATAACATTGATTGGTACTTAGCGTGCGTGCTCTCTCTTCGAAGGTATCAAAGAGCGGTCGCAAAGAATTAACCGTCTTCTAGAAAGCTCAGCAGGTCTACAGCAGTTGAAATGTCTAGGCCTGGTTTCTGAAGTGCTACGCTCGTTTTTTCAAAGCGCTCCAAGATTTCATTTCAGAAAATCGCCATGAATGCAGTCTCTAGCTTTTGCATTTTCTTGAAGAGAGAGTGCGCTTCGTTCCTAGTGTCACCGTTTTCTTTCTCGTTCTTTGATATAGCTTCAAGGCAACGCAAGACTGCATTGAAATTTTTTAGAGAATGGCCTTACATGATTCAACGTGTCTTGACCACATGGTCTCAGAGAGACTTTTCAAAACAAGCTACTGGCCAGTTCCGCCCATGCTGTCCAAAGGATACATCCATCGCTTAGGTGAAGCAGCAAAGAACACATACAGTCTCTGAATTACAGTAAAAAATTTGACTGCCTCAGGGCGACTGTCAACGTTACACGCGCCAACTGAGTTCAGTGAATCACCAGCAAACCGGACGTGGACTGCCAATTCGTTAAGGTGTTTGACTTGAGCTTACAGTCCTTTGTATTTTGCTGGCATATTACTCGCGTTATCATAAGCTTGGCCCCTACAATCATCAATTGAGATGCCATTGGTCATCAAGAGGGACATCACGGTATCGAAAAGATAAAAGCTGGTATGCGATTCAATTGGAACAAGTCCAAGAAAGCGTTCGTACACTTTCCCATTTAAATAGCATCGTAAAACAACTGACAGCTGATCAACGTGAGTAAGGTTTGGAGTCGAATCAACAATTAAAGAGAAGTATTTTGCGCGTTTCACTTAGTAAACGAGACGTTCCTTGACAGCATTTGCCATATGCTCGATAAATTCATCACAAATTGTTTTTGACAGATACGATGGGTGACCTTTTCGTTGTTCCCGTAGCGTTTGACGAGCTCCTCTAGAAAGGCATCAAACTTGGCAATGGCCTCGAGCACTTCCATATAGTT
This sequence comes from Dermacentor variabilis, assembly GCF_050947875.1. NCBI lineage: Eukaryota > Metazoa > Arthropoda > Arachnida > Ixodida > Ixodidae > Dermacentor > Dermacentor variabilis. Next base: position 52,024,017 of record NC_134578.1, read on the forward strand.
GCCATTTCTCGGTGAACCAAAAATCTCCTCACTTCCCCTAAACTCTAGGTTGCGCTCAGCTAGAAGCTTAACTACAACGAATGTGCGCTTCAACACCTCTGTCCAGTAACCGTTCTCAATGACAAAATGCTTAATCAGCTCCTTGTCAATTGTGCTGCTTGAGTTCGAGCGGGCGAGCCATGCTGCCACGTAGTTCCGGTGCTCGATGCTATTTTCATGTGCGCAAACCTTTTCTTCTGCTCTTTTCCAATCGGAAAAGCCGTGCGTGGTGAAAGCACTGCGGGTGCTTGAAATAGAAAATAGTTTGCACAGGAAACAGTACACGGAACCTTTGGACTTGGAGTACATTAACCAGTGTCGCTCGTACGCCTCCCCATTTACAGCCTTTCGCACGAAAAGATGAGTTGACATATAGCGTTTCTGAGTTTTGTATTGCCTTTCGAAAGACGAAAAATTTTCTGCCCCATATTGAAAATACAATGTCCCTTTCTCAAGGCATAACCTCCGAAAGCTGTCAGTAATAACGTCCGGCCACTTAGCGGGGTCACTTCGGAGAATCTCGCAACGTACCTCTTCCGGCGGGGGTGTCGGTACTTCTCTGTTGCCGCAACGAGAAGCCGTCTCATTCGTCCTCTCGAGGCACACTTTGTGGGTGGGAACATGATTAGTTGATGCCAAACTAAGAAGAAACAAGTGAGTCGGTTCTTGGAGTGTTCTTTCCTGGCGCTCGTCAGTAGAAGGAGGCTCATTGGGGACTTTTGACACCTGTAATCAGCTGTAGTACAAATCGAGCATGGCGGACCGGACACCTGCAGCTCTGTGGCAGGGGCCCGGCCGAGTAGCATAGACGTTGCTGACTCAGGAACAGGAGAGGGCTCGGTTAGCGTCGGCTGCTCAGAAATATGGACGACCGAGGTTGGAACCGTTTTCACGGGATCCAGACAACCAAAATGAGTCAGGCCTTGCTTCTTGCCAGGAAACCGTAGTGGAGTTGGCAAGTCCTCCACAGAAGCACAGTTTGACACAGACTCTGGGTAGAGCGATCATACTGCTCCGCGGAAGCTGCATTCAGTAGGTACTTTGTCATCTTTCATAGCTTCTTTTCACACTCTTGTCTTTCTAACTTCGCCTTTCGTGTAGACGCACCACTTTGATGCTTCTGACCGAGCATTTTCGCATGAATGGATGCTGATTGTTCACCGGGCTTTTCGTCAGTCCGACGCTATTGCAGGTGTCCAACGGTGGCCGTCCCGATGACTGGCGCACGCTGCCTGGATGCTCCGTGGTGCGTCCCCCGGGAGCTCCTCAACGGGCGGGCTTACGCAAGCTTAACCGGCGGCTCGGGGCTGAATCGCAACCCGCGATCAACTCCCTTTGATAGACGCGCGCCGCATCTGTCTGTTACTACCGCCAAAGCAGCGTTCACATACGCGTAGACTTCCTTGTACAAATAACCTCCTTCTCCGTAAAAACTCACTCCTTCTCCCGTTCCGGTCACATCTTCCTATTGGCTAGGAGCGATCGTTTGTTCTGGGAGGATCTCGATTTCTCTTTCGCCCCGTCCACGCCGAGCACGAGAACGAACGGGAGAGGGCGACTCCTAGCGCGGGCGAAGTGACGCGCCCTCCGTCGCCTCTGAGTCATCTTTTTTTACTTCTTTCTGGAAAGTTCGGCGGCCAGTTTGACCTACGTTTTCCATCGAGCGCGCGCGAGGGTGCGCAGCCACTAGGCAGGAATGGGCCCTGGAGACAGGCCTTTGTGTCCAGCTCTCCAACTTCCCCCCTCACTCTTTCACAGCCCTAGCCCGAGCAGTGAACATTCCATGCCCCACGGCACGCGGAAAAAAGTACGTGTGACGTCATATTTCCTTTCCTGCCTAGACTATGCCATCAGACTCATCATCATCTGCTATCGGACTCATCCTGCTTCACCCAAATTACCGTCACGGTAAAGAAAAGTGGAATGGGAGGCACTGTTGGGTACTGCAGCGCATTCTTTCTATGAGAAGGATAGCGGCGGAACTACTTGAGAGGTGGAGGGTGGCGTGGTGCTGATGAGGGGCAAGGGAGATTTAGGTCCTCTCCCACATTACATGTTTGAGGTGTTTCGCCTTTGCCCGTTCTCTCCAGACAGCACTGGACAGACGGACTCACAGGAAAACACGAAAACTCTTCCAAGCAAACGCACATTGCTTTGAAAGAAAGAGGGCCCCGCCGGGGTGGCGGGGGATTCCTGTTTTTGCAGCTGGACAAGCTTTCCCCAAATGACCAGGCTAAACGCGTGCTGTTACTTTAGGCGGGGGGGGGGGGTGTCTGCTCGTTCTGGTTTTCTCGGTTCATGCATGCCGCTCGTAGTTCCGTTGCGCATGGTTCCATATAATAAGCAGGCTAGAATAAATGGGTCCCCTTCACCTACTGTCCAAGGTGAGGCCCAGGGCTGCAGCCCCCTTAGCCCCCCCCCCCCTAATCCAGCGCTGCTTGCTTCACCTCCATAGACTCCATACCACGACTACATTACCGAAGAGGAAATGTCGTTAAAAATAGAGCAGCCGCAATCATCTCTCAATGGGTCACCGTCTTTCCAGCATTATTCAAATTAAGCCAAGAGATTTCATTTAGGTAAATAAAAACGTCCCCTTTATTACTCTTTCGTGTATTGCCCATGCGCATACGTTTGCAGCAATAAGCTGGCACGCTCCGGCGCTCCACGTGACATGGCAAGTCAGCGCTGAAACAGGTGCGCTCACAGAGACACGACGACACATGCGAGCACCTAATGGGCTATCTCAAGGTTCTTTCCTTCTTTCTTTCTTTGTTCTCTATTTATTTCCTATATCGTTCTTTCTTTCGTTCTTTAGTTCGTTAGTTTTTTCTTTCTTTCGTTTTTCTTTCATGTTCAGCCTTTGCATCTTCGTTTGCTTACGGGCTAATGAGCCATTCTTGGTTGTGCTACATTTTTTTTTCGGGAGCGAGCCATTGGTGATATATTTAGCACCATTCCACAAATTATTTTGGACCACTCGGCTTGATGATGATATTTTTTGAACCGCTCGAGCAGACGCCGCCTTTTCCGGTTATGAGCCATTGCAACAAGCTGCTTAAGGCTTTTGCGCTAATAACGTACCACTAAATAGGAGACGCATTACTGTTAGAGCCCTGAGGTGACATCAAATTCTGCTTCCATGGACGCATGGGTGGAATAAAGAATGCCCAATGTTGTTTGCCTGAACGATATGAACTCGACTATTTCTGGCCAAGCTTATCGTGCCACCAGCCTTTATTTATTACACATGCACGACTTGAGCTGACCGAAACGTTTTCCAAAGTTTGCAGTTTAATGACTGCGAATGTACCGTAAAATTGGAAAAAAGCTTGACGCAACGCCCATTTCTTATGTGTTTGAACAGCTTGTACAAATTCCTGGGCTGATCAATGAAGGAATTCATCTTGCACGTCCATATTTCGAGCGCGGAAAGAAGGTTTGCTGTTCTTAGGTAAAATCCTCACAGGGAACCTGCCTAGACCAGAGCATCGCGCCAGGTCGTTGCAGCCGCCACCGTGACATACGCATTTTCTCGTAATCTTGAACTGCAGGTGCCCTTGACACGAATCTAGCACGTCGCATAATTTTGTTAAGAATTTCATGTGTCTTTTCAGCATTAGAATATTTCAGATTCTTGCATGTTTTTACAAAGAGACTTACTTTTTTACTATCCCCCGAGACATTGGAGACAAGGATGCACCTTGCTTTTCTCGTTCTCTGAGCTTGTTTCCAGCTTCCTTTTGCAAGAGTGTGTGGTTTATGGCATCTGAGTGCTGATACTACTATCAGCTTTTCTCCACTGCACAATCATGAGACCAATCTAGAGGTCAGTTGCATCAATAAGATATTTCACGTGTCGTTTTTGACATGTGGCTTTTACTGCCATTTCACAGCGCGCTGAAAACTTATCAGTTTCGAAACTATTTTCGCTGTCAGAACGGGCATATACGAAAAACCACCGCCTACGTAAGATAGAGCCTTTTTAGGTAACCACAAGGCGAGTGCTTCATGACATTGTCTTCAATTCAGTGTTTCGTATATTTTTGTCGATTCGTCCGTCATGCTTTCCCGTTTAATAGATTAAGTATCAACACTGTATCAACTCTTCAAAACGTGTCCAATGCTCGTTTCCAAAGTACGCCATCTTGCCTGCAACATAAAAGCTGCGACCAGCCTGGCAGTTCCCGACTACTTTCGACGCTGTCCTGTGAAACAGGTTACCATTAGTGCCGTCGCTACTGTTCACGACGCTTGAAACGCCGGACACGCGGGTCCTTGTTGGAAAACCACTTTTCACCGCTGCTGCCAAGGTGCAAAGCACGCAGACTTTGCTAGTTGCACCGGCAAGAAGAAACTGCGCCCGAAATTCCTACGCCGACACAGTCCTCCAAGCAGGCCACTAAGCTTCACTGATGACAGCCAAGGACATAGAAACGCTGTGCCGCGTCTTCTACTGCGTCCCATTCGAAGAACTGCACTCTTTGGACAACGCCCAGTTATCGTGGCTCCCTAGGCTCAACGGTATGAGTCTGGTAGCGGCGGTCGACGCAATCCGCTCCACCCTGCAGGCCACCCAGAACGAGATGGAGCGGCTCAATCACGTGGTCGAGCTGTACTCCTGGCTCGCACCTCGGGGCATGATTCACCCGTGGCAGCTTCACCGCCTCGACGCAAGCATCCGCTATCTCCCGCCTTCACGTGTTATGGATATGTTAGAGGCAGCGATGGATTACTATAATCTAGGTTCTGTAGGCAAGATTGTCGACAACGAAGACGCTGTGTATTTCAGTGTTATGACGAAAGACTTGCAGGCCGAGCGACTCGAGCACACGGTGCTATGCTTTTGCATAAAGCATGGGCGGCCCTATCTCGCCATGCACGCGTCTGGAGATCTACTTCAGGTATCGAAAATCTGGACATCCCTTTCAGTGGTCCTTGGTGACACGAGGAACAGTATGCTTGGTATGTATGACGATCTGAGCTTCGCGTTTTCAACGGTAGCTTAAGTGAAGCAGGACAAATTGCAGTGCAGGTCGAACGTTCAATTGACAAGGTTCTTTGGGACTGCTTTGGGTGGCCACGGAGGAACCCAGCTATCCACAAGCCGGCCGGACTCGAATGTGTCTTACATAAATTCGCAATCTAGCTTCATATGGGCTATCCATTGTAGTTTTCGTTTACCTAGAGCGCGCAGTCCAGTACGTGGGTGATAGATTGTCATAAGCGTAAAGTTTGTGATTTTGCAGAATTATTTTAGCAGTGGCGATGGAACGTTTAACCTGTTCGCAGGTATTTTTTTACAATGCGCTTGAAGCATAGGGGGATGTGGCTGGGATGACTTCTTTAGGGGAATAACTTTCTGATGGAGATTGGAAGTGTTCTTTGTATGCGTAATAAATATCTATTAGCGCAATCTTGAGTGTTTACACAGTGCTTCCGCTATACCGAAAAGAACGCGGCGAAAACTGTATTTCCTTGTCCCGATCGTCTTTCCACTGCGACTATTCCAATTTCATCTGAAACAAACAGAAAAAAAAACGCCCGGAGTATGATATGCTTGTGTACTCAAGGCTGCCAGCTGTCGCACAGCTGCTAGGGTGTCTGCATTCCCATCAGTGCGAAATGCATGAACCCAGTCTTACTTAGATGCGATTATACGTTAGAAAAGCGAACGTTGTCTAAACAGTTCTACGCAACTTCCCACTACGGAGTCTCTATTGGTACGCATATATAGACCGTTTTTTCGTAGGCGCAGCCATATTGCGAACGCAGTGGCGCCGCCTATGAGCAGCGCCATACTGGCTTGGGTGAAAGCGGTCTTTTGCATGGCAGGTATACGCTTGGCGGCAGTTTCTGGAGTTTGTTTTCGCGGTCGTGCGGTCTGTTTAGTATGACGTGCGTCTTCTACGTAGTAAACGGTTCTGTGAGACGTGCTGAAGTGGTTTAAGGCATCATGGCCGGAATTTCCGCTGGCGTTGAGGTGGACAGAACACGCAACGCGATGTGTGCGCGCATATTCGAGTCTGCAATCAGCCTCGGAGATGAATTGTGTATTTCTGAATGCTCCAGTCACTAATGTGACCTTAGTGCAGTATTATCCTCTATTTCTAAGCTGCGGAAATATACGCGACGATCATAACAGCGTGATCGTGGGTACCGTTCTGCTACGATAGGAGCTGCGATGTTATACTTTGGCAAGCGTTCAAAGTGTTCGCAGCAGGTTACATTGCGTGACTACTTGGTTCGATGGGTGAGGTTTCCGCACCTGAATAAAATAGTTTTGGCAAGTGATAGCAGCATACCTTGCAGTCTGAATTACGCTTGTCCAGCAAAGGGACTGTTTACGAACTGCGCGAGCGTCCTAAGCAGTGGTAAGTGCTGGATTACATATATCTTTGTTCTATATACCGCATGGTCCAAGCATACCGCATCATCGGTTATATATTTATAAACGTTGTGCGGCGTGACTGTGCGAGGCCCTATTGCGGCGTTAGCCCGTTTTCTCTCACTTTTTCGAGAAAGAGGATTATAACCGAATTTCTTTTTCGGTTGTGTTTGTTCCGTTCACTACGACGCACTCACACGCATTACGGAAATTTTGTCCTCAGAAATAAGCATCGCATTCTTTTTATGCGATCCTTCCTATATTATGGCTGTATGCAGGCAAAAAAAGGCAATGCCGAAGCGCACAGCTTACATATGTACCGTGCTGGTTCACAAACCGCAGTGATCGATGTGTTGAGCAGCGCCATCGGCCACATGCAGGAAGGCTAGCGTAGACATATGGTAATTTGAAGCCTACTAGACTTGAAATGCGCGAGAACGATGCCGGTGCATCACAAATATTTGATTGCGCCTGCCGCTTAGATGTTTCGTGGTTGCCTTAGGTTGGCCGTGCACGAGCACGCGCTCTTATGTTTATGCTTTGCTCCCTACGCCAAGCGATCAGATATTGAGCAGATTTACCATTTCATGCTGCTAATACAGAGACACCGGGTTTCTTTGTTGAATTAAAACCGATATAAGTAAAATAGTTCACAACACATACACACACCGCGACTGATAATGTGCGTACACCGCGGCTTATAAAACGTGTCACATTTCTGCGCTCCCAAAATTTATTTCCGCCTACTGTAGTTACCGATGCACCGAAAGGTTTCCCTGACGACCTTATATGAACGGACACGGCGTAAATTTCACAAAATACCATCTAAAACATCTCAAAATCGCTCCGCAGCACGCGACAGCAATACTTTCAAGCAGCGCCGCGCCGGATCGCCCAAGCCAGAGAGGAGGAAAGGCTCTCCGCGCGCCCTATCCTCCTCGCCCGATGAAACGGTCTATAGGCTCGTCAAAATCTTTTGATTCGATGTTTCACGTTTTACAACAGATAATGTTGTTCTCTCGTACTAATCGAAGTTCACATTTCGAAATTTTCATACCAGCGATCCGCATTTTGCATGACCTGAGTGGACATAAGCCGCACCCTGGCGGCGATGGCAGCAAACGCTTTCTAGCATTGACGGTTCGAGGAGCAGGAGATGCGCATGTAGGGTCCTTAGAAAAGCCTCCGAAGCCGGAAGCACAGTCAACGTGAATGCGCAGTCCAGTTTCCAACGAAATGCTAACCATGCGATACATTAACTTGTGCTTCGACGCAACTGCCAGCTTTCCGCAACAGTGTTCAAAATACCTTCAGATTTGACGCACAAAGACAATTTTTGTTTTCGGCGACAGATGCCTCGGCTGTCGGACTGCATCTAGGTGTGTCGGCGGGAGTTCGATTTACCGGGAGACAGCTCAGTTCTCGTTCTCGTACTGCGACGACACAACACAACTGTCCTCACGCTGACGCGCGCGGAGGGTGGGATTTGGTGTGTCTGATTTTTATACCTGCTCGCGCATAGTCTTTTTCATGCGTCCTCAAAAATGCCTTTGCTGAAGAAATGTTACAACAAATATATATGTACATGTTTGTGCATTTGTAAGGTACACTATTTGCCTCAAGATCGCCGACATCCACTAGGGTGCTGCAAAACAAGACAAGCGCCCTTGTTTACTCCAACACATAAATGGGGTGAAAACCTGGAAGTGTTGACAATCAGATGATGCTACCAACAAAAACTTCTTGTAGGGCAGTCGCCAGCAATTGGAAGCTTATCGGGCGAGAGCGTGGCAAAATTGCTTGAGCCTCACAATTGAGTTTGGGCGGGTGGCATACTACTCTGGCTTCTCTTCTTTCCTTTCAGCTGTCCTGTGTTACAGCAAAGCTTTTTATTGCTAGGTTCTGGCGGATTTCGTCTCCGTGGACATAGAAGAACAATTTTTAATACGTGGGCCGATCCAGAAGATAGTGGAAGGCCGACCGAACCGCGGCGCAGGTGCAGTTTGCCCTTAATGGGCCCACATTCACAGCTTCGCTGGCTATCTTTGTTCACAGAGTTGAAGGGCACTGAATTTTGTATGATATTATGATCACTCCTGGAACTATGGCGTAGCGAATTGCTGGATCTTCCTTTGGAATGTGTGTAGTTTTTCTAAATGTGACGGTAGCAAGTCAATACTATCAGAAAAAATAATGAGCGGGAAATGAGACCTGACAGGTGATCAAGTATTTGCTGCAGGATAAAAATACTTATTGCGCAGTGCAAGCGCACACACATACCCAAGAAGCAGAGGCAGCGCTTCGACATCCTTTGTTGTTTTTCAATGCAATACCATTATAGTCTGATTGAAGGCAGTGCATTCCAACAAAGCGTGTGAACGTGCTACCTGCCAAGAGGGAAGAATGCGAGAAACTGATGCGGGACCCGCCGTGGTTGCGCAGAGGCTGTGGTGTTGTGCTGCTGAGCACGAGGTCGCGGGATCGAATCCCAGCCATGGCGGCTACATTTCGATGGGGGAGAAATGCGAAAACCCCCGTGTACTTAGATTTAGGTGCACGTTAAAGAACCCTATATAGGTGGTCGAAATTTCCAGAGTCCTCCACTACGGCGTGCCTCATGATCAGAAAGTGGTTTTGGCACGTAAAACCCAATAATTAAAAAAAAACATTGGCGCGAAACGCAGATTTCAGATGATTCAAACACCGAGTTTGGCAAGAGATATGCGCGTGGGATCGCGGCTTAATATTTTTGGCTTTAAGGTGCTACAGTAAAAGAGAGGGGTTAAACCGAACCATCTGGCAGACGTTTGCTGAACTATCACTTCATCCACTTGGCAGGTATTTAAAGGAAAAGCCAATGGTGTGCTCAAAGTAACAGAGCGCATCGTAGTCTGCACGAAATTGCAATTTTGTAGCAAATGAAATCCGACAACGGAAAACGGTCAACATTGACGCGCGCTGCTGTCGGGTGATTACACAGTATACTGTTTGTATTGTTGCCCGCTTTATGTGTAACTGGCGTATTACTGTACTGTACTGTATTCCTGTATCTTGCTGATAAATCCACTCCTGTAACAGTCCCAGTGGGACTAACAGTATGCTAAAAAAAAAGTAAGACAAAAGATCACGCCAAATAATTTTCACGCGCGAAAGCTGTACATGCATGCTATTAGCACGCATGTACATGTTTCGCTCGTAATGGGAAGCAGCGTACAATTTTTTTCACAATATGCATTTTTATCGTGTAACGAAACCTATGTACATCTCGGTTCACGCATTCGGCACTGATAGGAAAGCAGACACCTGTTGGAACGCGCTGCTAGGCTGAGCTAAGCGAGAATAAGCATCCACGCGTCCCAAACAAGTGCGCTTTCATATACTCTGAAGCTCACGAAGAAAAGTCACGTGGTTCCTGGCGCATACGCTCTTGGCATTGCGCACGGAAGCACGGTTTTGTGGCGCTACAATACTCCCTCCCGCTCCCTCCTAGTGAATGGGTCAACAGCGAGCTGCGGTTCAAAAGTTCATTCGCAACGGAGGTCTTGCGCGCCATCCACTGAGTGTGAACTTTTCGACGACCGGTTAGGCCAGTTCAGTCTGGTCTGCTGGTAGTCCTTTTGGCTGTGCGACTCGAGATGATGCACGAACTTCATTGTTGCTGTCCACGTGCGCGGATTTTACGCGATCAAGCGAAACCATGTCGTGACGGTCACCTCGGCGGATCCTTATGTGATTTACTCCTCGTTTCCCCACATTCATTGGCCCGTTATACGGGAGCTGGAGTGGATGCAGTACGGCGTCGTGCCTTACAAACACGTGAGAGCAGGAGGAGAGATCACTGTGGACGTGGACAAGCCGTGGTGCCGGCAGACGTGGAGCGACAGCGCGTACCTTGCTCATAATGTCCATCAGTCGCAGGCCGCAATCGTTGTTGGTCTGGGCGATTGCGTTTTCCCTGTCAAGGACAAACTGCCCCGGAAGGCGAAATGGTGTACCGTATACGAGTTCATAGCAGCTGCGTACCACCAGGCAGCCAAAACCACTCCACCATACTCGTTTTTTTTTTCAGGTACAAGTGTAATAATCAGAGCAGGAAGACTAACGAGGAAGGCAAGTACAGTTATCGCCACATTCTTTTCGCGATAACGTAAGCCTTGTACAAGGACTCAAGACTATGCTATTAAATATTTATTTCGCATGCAAAGAACGCACTTCTATCCTTTATCAGTAAGTTGTTCCCCTAATAAAACCATGTCAGCCACATCCACCCCCACCCCACAAGTTTCACGTCCATGGTAAAAAAAAAAAGAAAATTTGCGAACAGGTTAAAGATTGTCCTACCGCCACTTATGCAAAACCTACTTGCTAAAATCATTCTGCAAATTGACAAATTACGCATATAACAGTCTATCGCCCACGGACTGGCCTGCGCGCTCTAGGTACACAAAAGCTGGAACGGATACCGCATATAAAATTAGATCGGAGATTTATTTGGGCACACGCCGATCCTGCAGGCTTCAGGATTAGTGTGTTCCTTTGTGGCCACCGAAAACAGTGTTAAAGAACCTTGTCAATTCAACGTTCGACGTGCCCTGCTAGTTCTCCTGCTTCACTTGAGCTATCGCTGCAAACGCGGAGCTCAGATGGTGGTAAGTACCATGAATACTGTCCATCCAGTCACCGAGTGCCTGTGAAAGAGTCCTCCAGATTTTCGGTACATAAAGTAGATCTCCAGACGCGTGCGCGGCGAGATACGACAACCCACGCTTTATGCAAAAGCATAGCACCGTGTGCTCGAGTCGCTCGGCCTCCAAGTCTTTCATCATAAGAGTGAAATACACAGCGTCTTCGGTTTCGACAGTCCTGCCTACAGAACCGGCATGATTATACTCCACCGCTGCCTCCAAAATATCCATAAGACTTGAAGGCTCTAGATGTTGGACGTTTCTGTCGATGCGGTAAAGGTCCCACGGCCAGATCATGCCCCGCTGTGCGAGCCAGGAGTACAGCTCGACCACGTGATTGAGCCGCTCCGTCTCGTTCTGGGTGGCTTGCAGGGAGCAGCTGATCGCGTCGACCGCCGCTACCAGACCCAGACCTTTGAGGCGTCCGAGCCACGAGAACTGGGCGTAGTCCAAAGCGTGCAGTTCTTCGAATGGGACGCTGTACAAGGCACGGCACAGCGTTTGTATATCCTTGGCTGTCATCGGCGAAGCTTGGTGGCTGGCTTGGACTGTGTCGGCGTAGAAATTTCGGGCGCAGTTTCTTGTTGCCGGTGCAACGAGCAAAGTCTGCGTGCTTTGTACCTTGGCAGCAGCAGTGAAGAGTAGTTTTCCAGCAAGGTCCCTCGTGTCTGGCGTTTCAAGTGTCGTCAACGCTAGAGACGTCACTAATGGACAGCCGTTTCACAGGACAGCGTCGAAAGTAGTCGGGGCATTGCCAGATTTGTCGCTGCTTTTATGCTGCACGCAAGGAGGCGTGTTTTGGAAACGAGCACTGGGCACGTATTGAAGAGTTTGCGCTCAGCCCACATTGTTGATACTTAATCTAGTAGACAGGAAAGAATGATGCGGGAATTGACGAGAATAAACGTAACACCGAAGCGAAGAGACTGCCATGAAGCAGCGGCATTGTGGTTATGTAAAAAAAATCGTTATCTTAGGTAGGCGGTTGTTTTTTGTAGATACCCGTTCTTACACTGAAAATAGCTTTGAAAGCGCATCAGCGCATCAGCACGCATCAGCGTGCTGTGTGGTGGCAGTAAAAGCCACATGTCAAAAAGGATATGTGAAATATTTTATTGATATAACAGGCCTCTAGATCGTTGTCATGACCGTGCTGTGGAGAGGAGCTGTGATAGTAAGCTCAGCACTCATATTCCATAAACCACACACTCCTGCAAAAAGAAACTTGAATCAAGCTCAGAGAACAAGAACAAGAAATGCAAGTTGTATCCTTGTCTCCACAGTCTCAGGGGATTGTAAAAAAGTAAGTCGCTATGTAAAAACAGACTTAATAATCTGAAATATTGTAATGCTGAGAAGCCACATAAAATTTTTAACCAAGTTATGCGACGAGGTAGCTTCGTGTGAATGGCACCTGTAGGTCAAGATCACCAGAAATTGTGTACACCACCATGACTGCTGCAACGACTTGGCGCGATGCTCTGGTCTGGGTAGGTTTCTGAGAGGATTTTACCTCAGAACAGCAGACCCTCTTTCCGCGCTTGAAATATGGACGCGCAATCTGAATTCCTTCGCTGATCAACCCTGGAAGCCGCTGAAACAAATAAGAAATGGGCGTTGCGTCGTCTTTTTTTTTCAGTTTTACAGTACATCCGCAGTCATTAAACTGACTGGGAAAAATGTTTCGGTCAACTCAAGTCGTGCAGGTGTACTTACAAAGGCGTGTGCCACCATAAACTTGGCCTCAAACATTCGATGTCAAATCGTTCAGGCGAACAGCATTCGGCATTCTTTCCAGCTATGCGTTTATGGAAGCAGAATTTGATGTCACCTCCGGGCTCTAACAATAATGCATCTCCTATTTAGTTGTACGTTATTAAGGCGAAAGCCTTAAGCGGTTTGTCGCAACGACTCGTAACCGAAAAAAGCGGCGTCTAGTCGAGTGGTTAAAAAATATCATCATCAAGTCGAGTGGCTCAAAAAAAGGTTGACGAGTGGTGCAAGAAAGTATCAGCAATGGCTCGCACGCGAAAAAAAAAGGTTATATAATCAGGAATGGCTCATTAGGATCGGAAGCAAGCAAAGATGCAATGGATGAATCGGAATGGAGGCCCAAAAGAACACTGTAACGAAGAAAGCAAACATCAACATCAGGAATGGCTCATAGCTCCGTGAGCAAGCAAAGATACAATGGCTCAATATGAACAAAAAAAAAAAAACTAAAAGAAAGAAGGAACGAATTAAAGAACGAAAGAAAGAACGATAGAACAGGGAAAGAGAGAACAAATAAAGAAAGAAGGAAAGAACCTTTTGATGGCCGATTAGGTGGTCGCATGTGTCGTCGCGTCTCTGTGCGCGAGAGCGTTTCAGCGCTGACTTACCATGCCAAATGAAGCGCTGCAGTGGGCCACGTTTTAGTGTAAACGTATACGCATGGGCAATACACGAAAGAGTAATAACGGCGGCGTATTTCTTTACCTAAATGAAATTCCTCGGCTTACTTGAATAGTGTTGGAAAACGGTGACCCATAGGAACGGTGACTGCGGCTGCCCTATATTTAACGACTTTTCCGCTTCGGTAACGTAATCTTGGTATAGAGCCCATGGAGGTGAAGCAAGTCTTAGTTGCTGGCAGTTAAAGGCACGAAATGTTTCCTATAGGTTTGAAGGTGATTCAACCAAGTAAATTTATAAATCCCCAGGTTATTACGAAAAGTTTCCAGGCGAACATTGACATACTATGAAGAAACAGGCATAATTCAGCGCCACATAAGCTAAGTACACATTGCTCAATCGAGTTTCGAGGAAATGAGTTTTGGGTGACATTCAGTAAGGTAAATACGAATGATCTAAGTCATTAGAAAATGGGGTAATATCCATGATGTCAAATAAGGACGTGGAGACAGCTATAAAAACATCGAACAGTGATGTTTTTAGAATTAAAATAAAGCAGTTTTCCCCGAAAGGCGAGACACCGATTGCTATAACAAAATAGTTGATAGATATACGAAGTAAGGATCGTAGTTTTATCGGCCGTATAACCTTGTGAACATTCGCTTACTAACTAAATTAACAATACCATAATGTGCAAGGGCGACTGAACGAGGACGTAGAAAGTAACAGACGCACAGAGACTGCGCTGGCTATCTCTGTTCGTCTGCTTCTCTCTACGTCCTTGTTCAATCGCGCTTACACATTCTATCATGGATTCAAACCAACTAGCCCGCCAGCCTGCTTCAACTAAATTAACAAGCACGGTTTCACGCGCTCACAGGCAAACATGAACACATCTCGCTCAATGAGCACGGAAACTCGCGGACAAAATGCTGGAGTGAGGAATCGCGGCAGCAGCAGCAGTCGAGTCGACCTTCATGCATCTCTCGCTTCAACGCGAACGAAACCTCGAAATCACTGCGCATACGATGCTACGCGCACTCTGCAAGCATCGCAGATCGCTTTGAAGATAAGGACCGCGCTGGCGCGTACTTTCGCCACGACCGTCTCAGATCGCTTTCAACATACGGCAGCCGCCACAGAAGAATGCCCCCTCCCTCTCTCCCTTCCTTTGCTCACCCCTGTGGCTTCGGCGCGAACGGAGAGGGTACAGATTCCGCCCACCTTCCTCGCTTACAGACGCCTAAATGAGCCGCGTTCGCCGGCTCACGCACGCAAGCTTACACTCGCACGTACACCCACGGCATGCGACGACGATTGATCGCCCTTGGAATTTATGCTTAACCTCGCGGCAACGCCGGCGTCGACGGTGGAAAAGCGCCTGGAGTGACCGTGCAATTGAATAACAGAACCCGCGAAATAAAAAAAAAAAGAAAGATGGCTTCTTTCCGATGGTGGTGGTGGTGCTGAAAACCAATTTGCAATGAAATTGCTGCGGAGAGTCTCCGAGTGGTCGGAGGTACTTGGCTTCCGATGGGTGGGGCCCTCAGTCCAGGGCTTCGCTTGAGGCTGCTGCTCTGCGGGCCCGGTCAATCAGACTCAGCTGATCTTCCAGGCTCTCGCTGACCAGCAGCTCCTCACATCGCTCCGCTGTAGGGTGTTGTATGGGGAGTACGGCAGTGATTGGCTGACATGCCCACGTGATATGGTATAGGGTGGCTTTAGTTGAGGACCATGGGCAGCTTGGAGGGTATTGCCGTATGATTTATTAAGGTAGTGTACACCTTGAACGAATTAGCGCAGGAGGCAATATATATATATATATAATATAGGCTGAAAAATCCTGTAGTAGGCAGAGAATGCTAATCGCGTTAGAAGTACGTCGTTACTCTGGTTTACTTAAGCACCTGCGCTTTGTGCCCACAACAACATATCATATTTTGAGCGCCTGGCCACGGAGGCATCATGGATATGTTCGCCCCCATAATCCTAAATCAACAAGTAATTCTCCCATTGGTATTACTACACTGATTTAAAGTCATTCACACGCAAGAAACCAAGAGGTCATGGGCAACGTACGCAGGCTAATTAAGCATTGAATTTCCCGTTTTTGAGGCCAACTTTGGAAATTGACCGCCAATAACAAAACACGTATGCCAACTGAGATTTCTTTGTGCCGTCTTAGCACAGGCGACACATATGGCACTCGCTCCTGGCTCTCGACTAGTGAATGAACCTTGTATCTCCGATTTATGTGGCGATACGCTGGCGATCCTTCTCGTCATGTTAGAGGGCCGGGGAGTACAATATAAAAAAAATGTTTGCAACAGCCTAAAGACAACGCATTCCCCTCCAGTCACCAATGTTTCTCTGCCATAAACTAATTCTTGGCATCAGGTTACATTTAGTGCATTTACAAGTTGTTGGTAAATGGCGAGTCATCAGCCCAAGAGAAACGCGGCACATCCTTTAATAAGGGGCTGCTGACGCTGTACAATTTAAGTCAAGCTGGTGCTTCCCTGCTCTAGCGTTGAAGTGCTTTGTTGAGGCCCTAGGGCTACTGTTACCCACACGTTTCTTGCCTCGTGTATTGATTGGTCTTTTATGGTCACACCACGCATTACTTTTTTTTCATTATTTTATTACTAATACGCTTTACGCCCTTTTCGGCGCATATTTGTAGCCCACTTTACAGCGATGTTACATCTACCACTCACAGCCCATTTTTTTTTCAACTGGGTATTGATCCCCTTTTTCGTGGCTTTCTTCGGCGATATTTGGCCCTTGTGCCTATTAAACCTATAGAGGGTCAGCAGCAGCGGCTGTTTTCCAGCCTCTGTACAGCCACACTACTCCTATACATGTAATCTTTGTCATTTATCACGTAAGCTACCACGTTATTGTATTTTTGGCGATCTTTTGTCATCATTGTTCTATGCGACATAAAACCCCATGGATATCATTACATCAGCGAAACGGGAAGGTGCGTTGATAAACAATTCATGGCCCGCGCCTTGTATACATGTAAGAAGGCATGCATTACGCATAACCCGTGAACTCTCGCGGTTGTGAGCCTTTGTTTCATTAAGCTGGTGGAAAGCTTGCAAGATCGCTTTGGCTTACTAGTGCAAGTACTGTACTTCAATTAGGAGATAGATATGTTGCGTCAGTCGCCCTTCAATTTCATTGCAGGCAAAAGAGATAGAATTCATGGACACTTACGTCACGTAGCTAAAACTGTTGCATTTCTGTCAGAAAACTGTTCATCGTTATTTCTTTCTGTTCGGGCCCTGTGCCGGAGATTAAACGCTCACTGCACATGTCAACTTT
Source organism: Dermacentor variabilis (assembly GCF_050947875.1). Classification (NCBI taxonomy): domain Eukaryota; kingdom Metazoa; phylum Arthropoda; class Arachnida; order Ixodida; family Ixodidae; genus Dermacentor; species Dermacentor variabilis. Next base: position 52,040,853 of record NC_134578.1, read on the forward strand.
GCAAGGACGAAGACAAGCTAGTTCTGAATCTGCCCGTGCATTCACCATGGGCACTTTACGGCACCTCCAGAGTTTCAAAGCTAAAAGCTCACGATTGCTCGCAACCTACTGCCCCACCTGTGAGCGCTGGGGACACCGGGCTCAGGCACTGTGGTATACGATAAAAGAGAGAGCCTCTGTGGCAAAATACTGATTGCATTTGGCCTACAAGCAGCGCAAATGGCACAACATAACCTTTCAATACATCGTCTTCGCCCAGTGGCATTGCGCAATAGAACCATCTTCAGGACCAGCTTGCATTTACGTTGAAACGCAATATCATAGCGGTCGGCAATTTTTTTTTTTTTTTGCTTGCGCGTATCTGTTATCATTTACAACCGGAAAAAGCTTACGGCTACACAGACCAATTCTTTCTTTTCCGTGAGTTGCAAGATCACGTATATCAGGAAATTGCAAGGCTTCAAGCATCATGTGCGAATGCTGCCGTGGTGCGTAAATGTGTTTTTCAGCAACTGGTGATTCCCAGTAAGTTTTGAACAGCATTTTCACTACCGTCGCATTGATAATCAAATGTTAGCTGCATATTGTAGAAAGCCCATTTTTAGGGATGTTCACCCATGACATATTCGATGGCAGTGCATAGATAGCACTTAAGCTTTCTATTTAAACGCAATACTTTCTCGCGTATCTCATGTTTCTCGGACAGACGTAGTGTCGAGCCCACGACAGCGCAGGCACACCGGCTTTCGAACGAGCTTGTAAAAGGTCCATTTCCGAGGAACACGACAGCGACCGGCAGTTAGGTGCTGCCGCAACAGCTAGAAGCGCTGTCCTGCAAGAGCCTTCCGGTAAGTAACATCTTGTTATGTCGTAAATTTATGCTGAAAACGCGTTCTTTTTCCCCTAAAACCGTTCCCCTGTGTTTTTCTTCGCAGTGGGAAGGACGTGACCGGCTCGCTCCCCACCCCCTCTTTTTATTTACCTCAACCGAGAAGGTGTGGCCGAGTGTTGCGCCCTGGCACTGCGGCAGCCCCATTGAACTTTTGTACCGCGGCGGCCTACTTCCCTCTCGTAGCCTTCACCATGACTTCCAAAGATATAGAAACGCTGTGCTGCCTCCTTCACAGCATTAGGGCGGAGGATCTAGCATGTCTGGATGGCATGGGTTTCTCGTGGCTTCCGCAATTAAGGAGACGAAGTGTGCCCCAAGCCGCTGGCGTTATACGCCGCTGCCTTCAAGCTTTAATGGACCCGCAGAAGCGCCTGAAGTGCGTGGCCATGCTCACCTCTTGGCTCATACCCCGAGGCATGTTCCGTCCGTGGACACTGTACCGGCTCCAGCAGGATGTCAGTATGCCTGACGATTCAGTATTGTTTGTGGCGTTGGCGGAAAGGCTGGCTCCTAACTACAGTGAGATCGAATGCGGTTATACTGCCTTTGATGATTTCATGGGACTCGGTGTTTTCACGAAAAAGTTTGGCCATCAGCAAGAGCACGACATAATGTGCTTTTGCAGATGGCGTGGGCTGCCCTTTCTGGCTGTCTACGCCCAGGGAATTTTACTTCATCGTGTAGGCCTCTCGAGCGCGCTTACCTTTATTCTTGGTGATCTTGAGCAGTGCCTGTTTGGGTTTTATGGCGACTTGGACTCCGCGTTCGCAGCAGCCTACAGTAGCTTGTCACGCTGAGAAAATCTGAAATGTCAACTGTGTAAGGTTGGCGAGATGTGTATTCAGTGGCAGAGAAACCGTAGGACGAGGCATAGGCCAGGAATCGTGGAATTTACTGAGTCAAACTTTTCTTGCACCAGGTTTATTTTTGAGTAAGTAGGTATAGGGGAACGTGCTTGCTATTTTACATCGCCCCAGTAGCAACGTTGATTATCAGAGGAGTTTAATTGTCCAATCATTCCTTGAGCTGAGTGATTTGTGCACTAAAGAACCTTGGTATCAGGTGGAAAGAAAGATAGCTTTTAGTTTTATTGCTGCCTTTGGCAGTATCCAAGGGAAATGTCCGATGTTGCTGGTATGAAATTTGACAAAGACCTCAGTTTCTCTTGAGAAATCTCGAGATATGTTCTGCTTACGAAAATAAAAATTTGAAATATACCGAGAACGTGCATACTTTTTCGCCCATCTCCAGAATAACTTGTCCTCAGGTGAGTGAATTCCTGGCTTAACACGAAAATGTTGAGTTTGAGGTATACATTGCAAGCTACACTGTACGCGTGGCACAGCGGGCTGTCAAGTCTTGATCAGAACTAGTGCTGCAAAAAAAATATTTTGATTTGTCGCTAAAACGCATAGCTGTCTCTGACCACTGACACGGGACAGAATGAATTTACACTCAGAGCGACGGCTTCCCCGTATTGACAAAATAATCGTGAAGACCGTGTTTTTTAGAGTGATGCCGGGGTCGCTCTGTACAGATACGGAAACTTGGAACGGAAAGCGTTCCACTAGCTATTACAAGAAGCATCACGCAATGCCACTAAGATCTATAGGCAATGAGCAAAACGAGAACAAAGTAAAAGCGGAAGCCAAACGTTTCGACAAGTAGACGTTTTTTTTCAAAGCAATTCCACTATTCGAAACGTTGGCTCCCGCTTTTACCTTCTCGCTTTGCTCGTCGTCTTGAATTTCCTTCGCCTGCCTTTCCCGTGTTTTTAATACGTTCTCTAGATAAGTTTTCAAGGTAGCGGCACGCCTTCCTGCTCCAACCGCCTCTACGTCATGCTACTGAATCGCCCTCAAGAAAGTTGAAAACTAGTCACGCAGTACAGAAAAATAGGAATTCTTGTTATGTATAGTTTCACAGCCAATATCAGTACTTCATTCATAAAAAAAAACATCATTTAACACATATAGTAAGCTTTTGTTTCCATTTTAGTACAGGGTATGTTATATAGCCAAGCGTAACCTGTGCTGTCTGTTAACACTGTGCGCGTTATATTTCATACTACTAGCCATGACCTTTCGCATGCGCTCTCTTCGATCCGAATTCAGGCTCGTTACTTGCTCTCCACTCCAACGGCAAGAAATACAAGAACAGCCATCGCTTAGCCTCAGCTCATGCAGCGGGAATCGCATTAGGTATGGTTTTTCGTTGTTGTTGAGATCGGCTCTCTGCTTTGAGACTGTTAGGGCTACATAGACGAACATGGTTGCTTGTGGCGCCGAGAAAGGAAGAGGGTTTCATTTTAACCTAGCAGATGGCCCCGCAGCCTTTACGTTGACAATGCGGAACGGTTCGAAAGCCTAATTGTTCATCACATTGTTGTTTTCTACTCCGCTCTTGCACGGCCCGCGATAAGGGTGACGAGTAGAAGCTAACTGGACGCCGAGCAAATGACGCGGTGTGGGTATGTTCAGAAGTACTTTTTTGTTCGCTAAGCAAACCTCAAGGAACTGCCATTAAAAATTGAACTGGAAACCGAAGGAAGCGCCAGCAATCAAATGAACGCGGCCTATATTTACGGTGCCGGAATATTTGTTCTTGTGATGTATCACCGACGCCGGCGTCTGGCTGCGTTTTCGCACCGATTGCCTGGTCATAGAGCTCTTTCGGGGCTTCGACGCGTGCGGCGTTTAGGTCGTAAAAAAAAAGAGCTTGGATTCATGGAGGATAGTCTTCCTTCATAAGCGCCGTTTAGAAGAACAATGGTTGCGAGGTATGGGAACGCAGGTGCTTGCACAAGGTGAATATAAGTTTGGTGCATTGTTGCGCTGCGACGGGTGGCGCGGACATTTGGGCCCCAACCAGACGTACCCGCCGGATTGCGGCCGCACGCGCAGCACCGTGTCTAAACGCGTACGGCGTCAGGCGCGGAGACAGCGTCGCATGTCGACGCGCGGCAACGTGAAGACCTTGCACGGCTAGGATTTTTGCGCCCGCGCCGGAAGCTACCGCGCGCGTCACCTGCTTGGCGCGCCTCACGTGGCCACGCCTAACCAACGTGACTTCCGGAACGATTCTTCGCGCGGCGCGCAGGCAAGCCCGGGCAAGCTGCGTGCGTTGTCATTGGAGATCCGCGCGGACTTTGCTATTTTATGACGGCAGCCGCTGTGGTCTTCAGCCGTAACGGGTGCATTACTAACGAAATGTTCATCGCCGAAGTTCGGGACCTAACACAGCGTGCAGCACGAGTAAGGCGCGAAGCAGGCGAGTGACGCTATGCCGACGGTGCTGCAGGTTTCGCCGTGTCAACAACACTCGGTATTAGGTCGCAGTTGAGCTGACTGAAACATTAGCAGTCCTGCAATATCTTTTTTAAATATACAAACAAATTTTAAGTTAACATTTATTGCGCTTTATTGAGATTTTAGCACATTGCTTAGCGTGACCGTTAAGCGAAGCTCGGGCTGCCTTGAACAAAAACACCTCGCGGCATTGCACCACCACGGCAGAGCACGCGGCGACGCGGGCGGCAACTCGTGCATCGTTTGGGTGCGCGCCCTCTTCCTCCACCGGTCGCGACGCGAGGTCGAGTGCGCACGGCGCGTGTGGGCACGTTCCAACGCATACGTCTGGTTGGGGCTTTACGTCGTTATATGCGTCTGTCGCAGGCAACTAAACGCGGACGAAAGCATTTTGATGTATTCGCCTTCCTCATTGTCCGAGGCTCCAGTAACTATGAAAGAGTTTCGGTTAGAAGTGTGCGTTTGTATGCTCAGAGACTTTTAACAGTGAAGCTGTATACCTTACCGTGCAAGGAAATTTTCGTGTCATTGGCGTGGTAAGCAAAAAACTCCCTTACGTGTGCCGATCCCGAAGATAGCGCTATGTCGGGCTGTTACGCGGCGGAGCTGAAGCAGGCGGGAAGCAATCTCCATACGTGGGCCGATCCCGAAGATCGCGCAATGCCGGGCCCACCCGCGGCGGAGGTGAAGCAAGCGGGAAGCACTCTCCATACGTGGGCCAATCCCTAAGATAGTGCTATGCCTGGCCGAACCATGGCGGAGGTGAAGCAGGCGTGAAGCACTCCCCATGCGTGGGCCGATGCCGAAGCTGGTGCAATGCCTGGCGGAGCCTCGGCGGAGGTGAAGCAGGCGTGAATCACTCCCAATAGGTGGGCTGATACCGAAGATAGTGCAATGCCTGGCCGATCCGCGGCGGAGGTGAAACAGGCGCGAAGCAGTCCCCATACGTCGGCCGATCCCGAAGTTAGTGAAATGCCGCGCTGACCCGCGGCGTAGTTGTCATCATCATCATCAGCCTGGTTACGCCCACTGCAAGGCAAAGACCTCTTCCATACTTCTCCCCGGTCATGTACTAATTGTGGCCGTGTTGTCCCTGCGAACTTCTTGATCTCATCCGCCCAGCTAACTTTCTGCCGCGCCCTGCCTCGCTTCCCTTCCTTTGGAATCCAGTCCGTAACCCTTAATGACCACCGCTTATCATCATCATCATCATCATCATCATCATCATCGTCGTCGTCGTCGTCGTCGTCGTCATCATCATCATCATCAGCATCATCATCATCAGCCTGGTTATGCCCACTGCAGGGTAAAGGCCTCTCCCATACTTCTCCAATTACCCCGGTCATGTACTAATTGTGGCCACGTTGTCCCTGCAAACTTCTTAATCTCATCCGCCCACCTAACTTTCTGCCGCCCCCTGCTGCACTCCCCTTCCCTTGGAATTCATTCCGTAACTCTTTATGACCATCGGTTATCTTCCCTCCTCATTACATGTCCTGCCCAGGCCCCCCCCCCCCCCCGCCATTTCTTTTTCTTGATTTCAACTAGGATGTCATTAACTCGTGTTTGTTCCCTCACCCAATCTGCTCTTTTCTTATCCCTTAACGTTACGCTCATCATTCTTCTTTCCATAACTCGTTGCGGCGTCCTCAATTTAAGTAGAACTTTTTCGTAAGCCTCGAGGTTTCTGCACCGTACGTGAGTACTGGTAAGACACAGCTGTTGTACACTTTTCACTTGAGGGATAATGGCAACCTGCTGTTCATGATCTGAGAATGCCTGCCAAACGCACCCCAGCCCATTCTTATTCTTCTGATTATTTCAGTCTCATGATCCGGATACGAGGTCACTACCTTTTCCTAAGTAGATGTATTCCCTTACCACTTCCATTGCCTCGCTACCTATCGTAAACTGCTGTTCTCTTCCGAGACTGTTACACATTACTTTAGTTTTCTGGAGACTGCTTTTTATACCGACCCTTCTGCTTTGCCTCTCCAGGTCAGTGAGCATGCATTGCAATTGGTCCCATGAGTTACTAAGGAAGGCAATATCATCAGCGAATCGCAAGTTACTAAGGTATTATCCATTAACTCTTATCTCCAATTCTTCCCGATCCAGGTCTCTGAATACCTCCTGTAAACACACTGTCAATAGCATTGGAGAGATCGTACCTCCCGGCCTGACGCCTTTCTTTATTGGGAATTTGTTGCCTCATAATGACGAAGGTGTATTTCGCCATTAAGGGGCCCACATACACAGCTTCGATGGTCATCCTTCTTCACAGAGTGGTAGGGTACTGAGTTTTTGTATTAAAACAGACTGGTCATTCTATTTCTTTGTTTCATTGAACTGGAAACATTCAGCCGAGCATGCCGTATCCCGTTTAATATGAACGCACCTATTCGCGGATCAACGTTCAATAATTCTCCTTCGTGCTGTCGGTTGGGTTTTGCTGTTGTAGCGCCAATAGCAATACCATTTTGAATTCGCCCTAATGTCTTTCAAGCATGTATTTTATTTCGCTTCGCTCCCTGTGGTGTGGTTAGCCAGGGTCAGTCTGTCGCATTCATTTTTCAGCAATAGCTGTCATTGAATAATAGGTGTGAAGCGTATTGTTCGCAAGCTCACTCTTGCGAAACGTTTATTGGGATGATTGTGGTAATGTGAAGCGAACCTTGATGTTTTCTTCTACATGTCCTTCCTATGGTAGTATCTGTTAGACATCCCGGCATACGGGCTAACGTGATCTGGCTGCTGGGCAATTCCAGATTGTTTCACCGCACTTCGCCAACTGTGGGACTTGACTTTGACGTCACGTCATTTCGCTGCATAATGTGCAGCGTACACATGCGGTATTCAATCTCTCTCTTCCCTCTTTTCATTCCCCATCTGTTACCTCTAGTTTAGGGTTGCAAACCGGACAATCGTCTGGTTGACATTCTCGACTTTCTTCTCTTAGGCTTTTTGTCTCTCTCTCTAACTCACAAGTAGTCTGACACTTGTCCACTGTACCCCTATAATTCGTTAATGTTACTGGAACGATAATTTCTCCAAATGCTATCTGGCGTAGAAAACGTAACCCCATCTCGAGCACAACACTTACCACGTAAGCTCAATGAGAGCGAGAAAATACGTACACGCGTCCGTGGAGCATAATTAAACTAAACATTTGCTGTATGTGAAAGCGAATGCGTGCGCGCCTCGCTTCATTCTAAAACTCCTGCCCCCCCCCCACCACGTGATTGGCGGGGGGGGGGGCATCCGTCTGTCCGTCCGTCCGTCCATCCATCCACCCACCCACCAACCGGCAGCTGCTTGGAGGGCGACGGTGTCGCACCAACGCGTATTGTCCCCGCGTATTGCCAGCACCCTCCTGGGAGCTTCAGTACGAAGCTACAGCTTGTTATCACCTTCAGGGCTTGAACTTTCAGGCTGAACTGCCAATTTCATCTACAAAGCTACCCCTCTCTTGCGGGAAGCAAATAGTCATTACATTTGCTAATATTTTTTCATCGCTAGTTGGCTTGGCGTTTTCTGCCTGCAAGTATTTTGCCTACTAGATGGGTTGCCATCAACCTTCTAATTTCAGGAATGGTCGTTAGGACAGTTGCAACTGTCAGAGAAACTTCAGTCAGTAAAACCAACGTTAGGCCTCGTTTCCATTGCTCTGCTTACATGGTTTGCATATCCGGTTCGAAATAGCAGAGGACAAAGTGTCTCCATACGGAGAGATACTTTTGAAGTTTTACAGAACTTATAGAAGAATGCTTGTGGCCATTATCATAATTCACGTATTTGTCCCGGATTACTCAAAAACATGTTTTAGTTGCTGGAGAAAGCGGAACATATATTCAACAAATGACAAACAATTACTAATCAATTCAATACCGTCACGACACAAACCGCAATTAATGAATTCTTGCCGGTGAGTTGGCAAGGCGTGCGGACCTAGAAGGAATTTAAATGAACGGCACTAGTTTGAGATATTTATTGTCAAAGTGAGCGACTAAATACATGGTTTAACTAGGTAAAGTTGCAGGCCAGCCAGTGAGACATTGTGAATAAAACCGCTGCAAACACAGGACTGAGGTTGCCAGAGAACGGACAGTTGTATGTACCGCCCTGTGTCTGTAGCCGTTTCATTCACAATAAATACATGGGCGTTCCAGTTACTTTTGTGCTTCAATGCATAGTAACGCGTCTTGTTAGAAAAGGAAGTGGAAGAACAGAGCATATTCGCCGCGAGTTTGTCGACGCATATCTCGAAACCTGTTTCCATTGCCCTAATTTGTTCTTAATTAGCGCACCCTGCAATCTCGCAATCTCACCGGCTACTCTTCGTAAACTGCAATATGTAGCGTAAATTAATGAAGAAGGTAATTAGGCAACCTTCGACAATTGGTTAATTATGTGCTTTGATGTCTCCCACAGGTAATGTCCGCTCTCTCTTTTATCTCCGCAACGGGCGAGCGTCTGCGACCGCAATTAATGGCAGCGCCGCGATAGCGGAGCGGGGCTCCTCCGGCCACGGTCGCTGTGGCTTCGGGTCTTTTGACCAAGGCTGGACGTACATTATGCTCGAGCTCCTCCGACATGAGATAGGAAACGTTTTTGCCGCTCCGAAGGTAGTCAGTCGGGCTGGCTCGCTCTGCCGTGACATTAAGCTGGAAAGGATGTACTTTTTGCCAGCGTATTCAGTTCAGTTGTATTTCCTTAAGGACCACTCTTCTAGTCGTATAACATAACTTGCTTTTTTTCACGTGTTCTTTCTGCTTTTATGCACTTTCGAAAATGTAGCTTTATTGTACAACTTTACTGTATACCTGTGCTTATGTTGCAGCATCAACTGTACCCACCCGTTATATAATACTCCTAGCCAGCCTATAGCGCAACAGCTCCGCGCTTCGGTGCGCGTGCGTGTTTATAGCGCACAGTTTTGGCGCCTTTGTTTAAAAAAATTGTGGGGTTTAGCGTGCCAAAACCACATTCAGATTATGACGCACGCCGTAGTGGAGGACTCCAGAAAGTTGGACCACCTGGGGATCTTTAACATGTACCTTAATCTAAGTACACGGGTGTTTTCGCATTTCGCCCCCATTGAAACGCGGCCGCCGTGGCCGGGATTCGATCCTGCGACCTCGTGCTCAGCAGCACAACACCATAGCCACTGAGCAACCACGGCGGGTGCCTTTGTTGGAAGCTAGTGCAACATCTCGACGATCAAGTGCTACTGCTTGCGTTAGCTCTCACGTCACAGCTTGGCAACTCATAATCAGTTCCAACATTAGCTTCGATGCAGCCGCACGGAGATGTAAAAGTGCGCCGTCAATTTCACGTAGCGCCTTTTTTGGAGGGTGTTCGCACATGCGCTACGTGATGGTGCTGAAATGTGTTTTCCCGCAACCTTCAGCTTCATTCGGGACTCCGCTTCTGTCCACTAAGTATAAATCCCAAGACAGTCTGGGCATAACCGATTTTCAACGCATGCCTTTTCCAAGGTAAAGCGGCCTATCTCAGAGGCACGTAAAAGTGGCCGACGACAAGGTGTTGTGCCAACAACTCGAAGCACTATCTTGAGAGAAGATTCCCGTAAGTACCAACTTCACTTCTGAACACCGAACAAGTATTCACCGGCTGCAAGAAACTGTTTTCTCTGTTTCGTTCACGCCAGGACAAGATGCAACCGGCCCTATGCGTATCGCAAGCAAGAAACCGGCGAGGTGTCGACTGCTAATATCGCGGCAACTACGGACGAACACCCTCACATAAGACAGTTCTCGAAGCATTTCCTAACTTCTGCGATGACACATAAAGATATAGAAACGCTATCCTGCTTCTTGCGCAAGGTTCGAAGAGAGTCACTTGTGTGTCGGGACGACGTGGCACAGTCGTGGCTTCCGCCAGTGAAGAACCTGAGCAACGCCTACGCCATCAGCGCCATCCGAAGCACCCTTAGTGCCGTCTCCAGCCCACGAGAACGACTGAAGTGCGTAGCCATGATGTATTCTTGGCTTGCACCTTTGGGCGTTTTGCACGCTTGGATACTCTATCACGTGAACGACCCCGTGCAAGTGATCAACCCTTTGACTGTTTTTGCGGAGCTGTCGAGCAACTTGCTGCCTGATCACATCGCGGACACGTACGGGTGTGCTGACAATGGTAGTTCCGTCTGTTTGAGCGTTCTCACGACCGAAGATGGGTTCTGGACGCTCGAACACAGGCTAGTGTGCTTTTGCATGTGGCATGGGCTCGCATTTTTGGCCGTGCATGCTCCTGGCGCGATAATCCATAAAGCGTTCTTCAGGGCCGCCCTCGCGGCGGTTCTCGTGGATCCCGAAAAGTGCGTGCATGGCTTTTATGCAGATTTGGAGTCGGCGCATGCAGCAGCTTTGAAAACCTTGACAACCTAAGGACGAGTTCAGTTATAGCATTGAATTTACATGGTTCAGGAGAAGCGAGTTAAGTGGCGAGAGGTACGCACTTCAACCAAGGCAATTTCGTAGGCGACGTTCATTTGCAAGGCATGTAGTTGTCTTTGCTAGAGCCAGAGCGAGCATTGATAAATATTGGGCGGGTTTAGACGTATATGTACCATTGGCGTGTATTAGTAATCTCACTGTGCAGTACAAATTTCATTAGTGGATGCACTTTTTATAGGTGGTGAGAGGAATGCGCGGTGTTTGAGATTATTTGGCTGTGCGCGTGACAAATGCCTGGTACGGCTGTCTGCATATTTGACGAAGAGATCGTTTGTTCGACATCTTTATCAGTGTTATTTTGCAAATAAACATTCTGTATGTAAATCTTATGTTTTTGTACTATGCTTACAAAATTGCTGGCAGAAGGGGGGAAGAATTGTAGCTTCAAATGCTCAAACTCTTTATATTCTAAGGGCCTTTTGTTCCGAAATGCTGAGACAAATTTTAAGTCTACACCAGAGTTGCAGTTTCTTTAATCACACTCTCAAACACCTTCGCCTAAAAAAATGCGCGGGCAGACATTGCACGACGTTGTCGTTGGGATTGCTAAAAATCGCGCACGTGTTTATACACGGTGACCTAAATGAAACATGTACTCGCACTGTGGATTCGGCCATATCAATCTTCATCGCAGGTGTAATTGAGTCGCCTAGCAAGACGCTTATTTAGGCTGCTAATAGGCCTTACTCTTCCTTAACACGAGCCTACGCTCCAATCGTACTTTTCATATTTTCTCGAACTATGCGACTCGTGTAAGCGGAACAGATCGTATCACTTACTAGTAAAAAAATATTGGAGATAAATTTGTAGAATGCCAAAACACTTCGGGCTGGTACGTCGAGTAGGACATCTGAGTGGTCTGATAAGCATCCTAGGAATGCTCGTGCGAATCATGCGCAAAGATAACTTAATTGCGGTAGGAAGCGCATTTTTTTCGTAGCTAAATGCATGGGTACAGTGTGGCATTTCCAGTGGGTGAGGCAGCATCCGGCAAAGTTGCAAAACGCAAGCGGTCGCGTTTTACGGATACCCACACAACAAACGCATACCCACACCCAAAGTACAATAACAAAATTACAGGGGGCAAGGAAAGCGACCTATGTAGGTTCTGCTCACAAACAGGGACACTCGCACATGTAATGTGGGAATTCACCTCGTTCCCGTTTTCTCATCCCCCGGTGAGCAGTGGGACAGCCTTACTTAGGTACGAGGACGTCAACCGACGGCTTGAACTGGTGGACTGGGCGGATAAGGCCGAGCAGGCCCAGGGCCTTACTTGAGCCCGATCCCTCAGCCACCTCCCCCTTCCCCATGCCCCCTTTTAATCAAGTTTACCACCACGACCAGTCGTGGAGCAACAATCAGAGGGCGTCCTGTTTTCCGCTACGTTTGAAACCAGCACTACGTTCTCAAAACGAAACTTCAACCATTTAATGAAGGCGCTTGAATACTGTGCTGCGGTTTTCTTGTGGTCGTTGTCGCTTCAAAAATCGTATGCTGCTCAACAGATAAAAAAAAAAGTAGAACTGTAGGCGAAACTTTTATTTATTTTTTTGTCCAATCTTTCAAGGTTATTTTTGGCCCTTACATCTCCAGTGAGGCACAAATACGGTTATTTGAAGCATCAGACTCCCTGATTTAAATGTTACGCCGAACACAATGAGACCAACTAGCTCGATTTCAACTTTAGATTCTGGTAAATTGATGGGCATCTGTGATTTTTTATGTTATATACTGTTATACTGTTGTTATGTTTTATGTTATGTCCACCTGACCTGTGTCAAACTTTGGGCCATGTTCTGCTTCATTCACCATTGATAATAATCAATGTAAGTTTACTTGTTTGATGTGTTTTGTTTTGCCAGCTGAGGCCTCTGGTGGTCAATTGGCGGAAAAGAAGTTCGGCGGCATGTTACACTCCGGTAACACCGAAGGCGAAAGCCTGCTTCACACTTGGCAATGCGCCGTCTCGCCTTCTCGCGTTGCTGCTTTCGCAGTTGGGCTTCTTGGGCTGCTTCTTTAGGCTTAGCTGCGGCTTCGCGCGCTCGTACAGCGGGGTCGCTCGCACCAAAGACGTTTCTCTTCGACTTTACGTGGCATCTTCTCAGCAGCAGATGGAAACGTGTGCTGTTCTGTGTGTTGTACGTGCGATTTCGACTTTGCTGAGAGCTCGTAGCCTCCCCCTTAAGGGAGTATGAACCCTTGAGAAGGTCACGTTTTTTTTGTATAACTCGACTAGACGCCCTGGTTCTTTACGTTGTATCGTCATCCATCATGCACCTCTTTCTTCCCTCTTTCTTTCCCTCTTCCCCTTCCGCCAATGCCGAGTAGCTGGCTAGAGGAATATACCTCAGGCCGACCTTTCAGCATTTCGTATCATTAAACTTCTCTCTCTCTAAACGTGATTATAACGAATGTAGGCACCGTACGCGTCAATTGACTGAGTGCTTGTAGCCCATGCATTACGAGAGGGAGGCGCCATTGCATTCTTTACTTGGTTAGGGGGGGGGTATGCGTCAACGTTGATGATGATACATTCTGTACCATTGGACGGGGCGACTTGTTTTTTCATGGCCACCGGGGCTTGATGAGCCAATTAAGGCTTTTAGCTTCGTAAAAAATATATTTAGTGTGCCATACTTGCAAATACCTCCCAGACAGCGGTAAAAAAAATTGCCCGAAACTAGCAAGCGAATAGTGCGTTGAGCCCCGCCACCACAGCGGCCTTATTATTCAGTGGATAATAATAATAATAATAATAATAATAATAATAATAATAATAATAATAATAATAATAATAATAATATTTCCCATCGATACACAGGTTGCTCGAAGGTGTAAGAATAAAAGCAGGAAACCCTTCACGAATGTCATGCACCTTTTACAGCAGGCAACACTAGGGAACACCATACATTTACATTCATACTAACACATATTAGTTCTGATTTTGACAGCGCAATCCTTCGGTCACAGACTTTAGTTCACTATGCCACAGCTACTCTGATTTCAATTGCACTGTGCAAGTTACACTTTCCCTTCCCCAAAGTTGGTTATACCTGTTCTGTGGCTAGAGTCCATGTCAGCCTCGCGCAAGAGCGCTTATCCGTAGCTCTCGCCACGGCATATGCGTTTGTCGCGTTCCTCTTCTTCCGCCACTTGCTCTGTTTTAGATAATCGCAGTGGCGCTCCCGCAATTATGAAGCATTCTTCTGATATTGCTTCCTGCCTTGCGTCGGTTTCTCTCCCAAAAGTGAAGGTTGTACTTATATATTCGCCAGTTAGGTAATCTTTTACATTTTCATTTATCGTCATTTGGTCTGGTCGTCGGTAGAACGCTTGTGAAAATAAGGCGTTTCCTAACGTTTCCTACGGTGGGCACTTTCTAGTAGCTATTTATGTGTTTTAGTCAGTACCTACTGATAACGTAAAGTCTTATTTTCAGGCTTTGTAGGAAACGGACATGGTAACATCTGGACAGGGAGGAAATGTTTTGAGTGAGCTTGCGACAATGAGGCAGGGGCGAAACAGGGAAAAGTTGGATGGGGGTGGGGGGCGCAGACAGGTTGTGGAGGCAGACTAAACGAACGCCTCCTAGACGGCACAAGCCCGGTGCACTTCGGTCTATTACGTCGAGCTACCTCGCCCCACTGCTGTAGAATCGAGTGGGTATGCTACTGAGTAAGTTACGGTGATTTTTACCTCGCCACTTTCATCGTGCCGGGCTGGGCAATGGGAACTTCGGTCCAAGTAGCATGGCGTCATGAAACAGAGCGTACAGGCCTGCTATCGCGTGGGCGTTGATTGTACACATCCTTCTCCACCCCTTCCCAAAGTTAGGTCTGCCAGCGACTAAACGACGAGCGAGAGCACCCTCCAACACCGCACTCCTCTTCCTCTCAAAAGCGTTTCCTGTCGTCACGTAACGCGTCTTATCATCTAGCATGTGATTTTGACGCTTGTTTTGTGCTTTTCCTTATTGAAATGTATGCTGCGATGTGTGTTACCCGCGTAATTCCATTGGGGATACGCACTTTTCGCTTCAGTTCGTGGAATGGTCTTCTGTTGAATGTTCTGTCAGCGGAGACGAAGAAATCTCGGCAACCGTGCCATATGCGGCCTCGCTGTACAATTACGGCCTACGCCAATGCAATGAGTAATAGATTCGACTCGGTTGTTTCTGTGGCCGTCGTCGAGTTCGCCACATCCTGATAGCGCTGCGCCTACCCTGCTGGCCCTTTAGTTGGTTTTCCCGTCTGTTTTTGGTGCGTACAGCATTACCCTGCACATCTAGAGGTGCTAAGTTCTTTCTCGCTTCCGGTACGGCTGCTTTCTAGGCGCGCTGGAATATGTTTCGATAAGACATTTATGTCCCATTTCCGCTAAAATGTTTATTTCTGCGCTTGCGCACACATTTAGCGCAGTTCTTGCATTTCATCCAGCACCATTGCGCATGAGAAACACGTCCTTTGCCGACCCAGAATCTGGAGGGGCACAAAGAGTCAGCGATACAGCGGATTTTGCAAGTCGTTGCGCATGCCATTTCATCATCATCATCATCATCAGCCTGGTTACGCCCACTGCAGGGCAAAGGCCTCTCCCATACTTCTCCAACAACCCCGGTCATGTACTAATTGTGGCCATGCCGTCCCTGCAAACTTCTTAATCTCATCCGCCCACCTGACTTTCTGCCGCCCCCTGCTACGCTTCCCTTCCCTTGGGATCCACTCCGTAACCCTTAATGACCATCGGTTATCTTCCCTCCTCATTACATGTCCTGCCCATGCCCATTTCTTTTTCTTGATTTCAACTAAGATGTCATTAACTCGCGTTTGTTCCCTCACCGAATCTGCTCTTTTCTTATCCTTTAACGCTACACCTATCATTCTTCTTTCCATAGCTCGTTGTGTCGTCCTCAATTTGAGTATAACCCTTTTCGTAAGCCTCCAGGTTTCTGCCCCGTAGGTGAGTACTGGTAAGACACAGCTATTATATACTTTTCTCTTGAGGGATAACGGCAACCTGCTGTTCATTATTTGGGAATGCCTGCCAAACGCACTCCAGCCCATTTGCTGTTACCTTTTTGGTCGTTTTCGATATCAAGTTGCACAATTAGGACGAAAATTTCATTGATGCGGCGGCTCAGCCCGCAGAACGAAAACGCACTTCAGGTTGCCGCTGGCCCCGCTTACTTGCATTATGCGCCAGGGAGGAAATAAAAAAAAGAAACGAAGAAATCATTACATTTCGCTTAAGGAGGATGCAGTTCAGTTAATTGGCTTTTGATTGACTTTGGGTAAGTGGGCACTGGATTAACTTGGTCGTTCGGCCGTGCTGCAATGGGGCCGCGAAATACGACTTTTGTCGTCCCACAAGCAATGTACGCTTGTTTGTGCAGTCGCGTGCGATATGCTCAAGTGCGAAAAGCTACATACGGAAGGCTGCGAAGTGAGCAAGCAACGCTACGCTGAAGGCTCATTCTCACTGAGACATTGCGCATCTAGAACGGCTCACAATCTGATTCAGTGGCCACACCGTACGGTTCCATACGGATTTGTGACACCAAAATACGCCCGCGTGCACTAATGGAAACGCGAGTCAACAAGTCAGCCGACTGTCGCGGTACTCTGCAAATGGCGCCAACGGCATTCGAGATGGGCATTTTGCAGTCATCTCAGAAGGGCCAGGCAAGTGCCGCGACAGCTGAGATGTAGCAAGAACTGTGACAAATTATCCGGTAATCTACGACAAGCGCTATCCTAAGCAATAATATCATGTAATGAAGGACAAAACGATGCCAAAAAGATCAAGCAAGTGCCGATGCTAAAAGGAACAATGTCGGCGCACACGGTGATTCAAATGTACTCGACGTATGTCTATTAATTTTGATTATATCTCTCCATTTTTTCTCTTCTATTTTCGTCTTCATTATTTAATAATGTGTTATTCACTTTCTACCGTACTTAAGGCGCATTACATGTACCTTGTTTTGTTTATCGGTGGCGCTTAGTTCATCATTTCCATTTTTCAGCGTTTCGCTCTCTGGAATGGGCACCTCAACTTGGTTTTCGTGTTGCCCTTTCACACTACCGCGAGGCATGCGGTGTATAACCTCAAATGTTTGTGTCTTCAAAACACACGCCCAAGGCTCACGCGACTCACCTGCATGGTGAGCGGGCCTCGGCATTCCTCGACCCATAGACCCAGCTCCCTCCATCCCAAACTCGGGGACATCCAGCCGTTTGGTGGAGGGCAGGCTGTTTGGTGAATGTTAGGCGCCATTTGCCGTTGGCGTGACAGAGGGTAAAAGCTACACTGATACTGGCAACCCATGGTGTTTGCGGCTAATTATACTCATTTTGTTTATATCGTTTGGTGATGATTAATGCAACGCGTTATCGAAATGGAGAGGTATCGTTCGATGAATTCTTTATGATCATACGACATCTACAAATCACCTAACCGACTGTTTTTTGTGATAGTCATTACAAGATCTTGTAATGGTTATCGATAACTAGATCCCAGATGCGCCTAGCACGTGTGAATTGAGCTATGAAGACCTTGTCTTCAAAAATTGTGCAACAACCATCGACGTTCATCGTCAATGTGAAATAATAGCCTGAACGATCGAACGCACACACAAGCAATTGTGAAAGAGAAAGAGGGAATGAGCGAATCTTTCCCTTGCTGAGTTCTATGCCCACCAGCCAACGACAAAAAAAAAGAAAAGGGTCGACATTCAAAGCTATTTGCTCAGAAAGCTTAGAATCTCAACGCATGCGCAATGATAAAGTGGGCCGGTAATACTAGCACAATTAGTGTAAACTCAGTATTTTCCGCTGGAAGTAAGATAGAGTGCGCTCTTCCTCCTTGTCGCGGTATTTTGATGACTGCCAGTAGCTGGCCCACTTGGAAGTGTGAGCATTGTGAACGGCGCACATTTCAGTGGCAAAACGTTCCGCGCCAATTAAGACGTACAATGGCCCGATGTGTAGAATCCATGATAGATTATGCCGCATGTGTGCCGCACATGATAGATTATGCCGCATGATAGATTATGCCGCACTAACTAGAAATTTAGCTTAATTTTTGTCTGTGTCATGCTGTTTTCTTTGATGCATGTCTATAGTAAATTCACAAAGTGTCCACGTATGCAGCATCGACAGCATCGGTAGCGCGATTGCAATATTTGCAATATTCGTGACGCTGAACAACAGAGGGCGTTCCGCTGGGTGCAGGTTAAGCCCTCTGGGGAGCGAAAAGCGCACTTGGTTTAGTTCCAACACACTTTAATCGCCGTCCTTCATAGTCGGCTACAGTCTGCAGCCCGACCGGAAGTAAATACGCACGCGCATACGGCCGCATGGTCGACCATTAGTAGATGCCGGGTCACAGTGACGCAAGCAGAACGTACGCGAATACGATTAGGGAGTGCTTCCACTAACACTACAAGCTACGCAAGCAGGTCGCCAGAGTGTTTTGCCTTTATTGAGTGGCACTCGCGTGTTCACAGTCGGGGATTGCAAACGGACCGCGGTGAGATCTTTTATTGCCACCGTTGCGCAAGTGTTCACGGCCTGGTTTTACCCTCCAACATGACAGAGAGCGATTTAGACGTATTGTGCCGCGTTCTAAAGCAGCTTCCGTTGGACGACCTACTCAATCTAGGCAGCACAAGTCTGACCTGTTTTAAGCCTCTGACACGCCTGACGCGGGACCAGGCCATCGGTAAGATCAGATGCGACATCACAAATATATGTGACAGAAGCGACCGCCTCAACACTCTTGGGAAAGTCTACGCTTGCCTTATACCGAAGCCCGTTATTTCCCCGTGGGCGCTGTTTCGTCTGAGTGCGTCCGCAACTGAGGGGAGTGACCACCACAGACTTCGCGAGGGCTTGCACTCTGCGATTGCGTTTCCCGGCTCGGATATGAATCTCACCGCACTGACGAGCGAAGCTGCCTCCTACTTCGTAGTCCTGACCACAGGCCCGATTCCGGATGCACCCGACCACGACGTTGTTTGCGGGTGCACCTGGCCTGGGTTTCCCTTCGTGGCCCTCCACGCTTCGCGGGTAACGTTCCTGCGCCGTGTCACGGCAGCTCTCAAAGCAGTGCTGCCCGACGAACCCCAGAAACTGTTTTGTGGATTTTATTCCGACTTAAGCACAACGCGCTCTGTTGTTTTGCACAACAAGGGTAACCTAAGCGCTCCTGACATATCCAAGGCTCTTGGACCAAAAGAACTGCCCCAGGCGAGCTCAAGTCCGCGCTACCAGCGAAGCATTTACGATGCAGTCCTACATTTTCGTAAGCGACATATTTATAATTTTCTATGCTTAGAGCTCGACTTGCTCGCGATGCAAGATAAGCACGATTACACGCGGCAAAGCTCGTAACGTTTGGAAGCAGTGTGGGCTTCTAAACTCAAGTTGGAAAGGTGATTTCTTCTTCAGCCACCAAAACAGCTAGTATCTTCGCAGAAACTGTGGTTGTCGTGCTTGTCAAACAGTTCTTTGGGCAGCTTGTTAAGTCAGAAAATCTGTCTTACATGGAAAAATGAAAGAAACAATCCTTCGCTTGGGTAGCGCAGCCAGTGTTGCCGGCTGCGCACGGAAACCGATATTTTGATAGTTTTTAGCATCCCAAACATGCAGAAAAAGCACGGATATAATTTTCGATATGGCGCAATGGCCCAGCCATTATAGGTAACCGTCTGCTGTATAACATGAATGCTGCTCTTGAATGCGCGTGTATGCCGCTGTGAGAATATTAATTGCGAAGCACTTCTTGGCTAACATTTGCGACAGTATCTACGTAGCCGCCTACGTCTCGGTGCTCTCATAGCTGTTTCCTTAACTTGGTATGTGCCAAAATTGGCATAGTATGACAAGAGTGTATGGCGAACATGAATGATCGGTCCTGACATAAATATCCTGACATGCGTGTCAAGTAGGTCATGAAATAGACACCTAGGTCATTGTGCTGTCATGGGCGTTTCGTTAATTAGGTATGCACCAAAAATGGCATAATACGACAACAGTGTACAAAGAAAATTAATGATAAGCCATGACATCAGTGTCACGACATGCATGCTATGTAGGTCATGAAATCACGTGCCTCTCGTTCTCTTACCTTTTTCGCGCATGCGCATGGGGTTGTCCGGGAGGACTTTTCGGAGTGCAGACGATTGACGGACGAACAGGACAATTGGCTAGTCATATACAGCTTCGCTGTAGGACATACAGAGGCGCTGTTGTATGTCCTTTATATATGTGTATGAACGCGTTAGATATAAGTAGGCTGCTTCAATAACATGAATGGTCACTCAAGACATGAATACCCTGACGTGTGAAATGTAGGTCGTGAAACAGCCGCCTACGTCTTGGCGCTCTCATGGTCGTTTCGTTAACTTGGTACGTACCAAAATTGGCATAGTATGACAAGGATGTATGCCAAAAATATTTGATTGGTCATGACATGAATGTCATGTAATGCGTGTCATGTACGTCATGAAACAGTAGCCTACGTCTTGGTATGTACAAAATTGATAATATGACAAGAGTTGTGACGTACACAAAAGGTACGTCATGACATGAATGTCATGGCAAGCGTGTCATGTAGTATCTACAAACAGCAGAATTGGTAGGCTCCCCACACCATGCTTTGCACAACATCGATTCCTACAGGGTGCGGGATCTTCCGGCTTCTTATGTCGCGCTTATTGTTTCATTGCATAATTTCATAGACGAGAGAGAATAAGCAGCATATCGGGCGCGGTAGCATACCTGTGGCAGAAAGCCGGGTGAGTTTGATGTCTAGTCTGAAGCATTTCCAGCGTTTCGGAGGAAACGGAACATTCAAGAAAGTAAAACAGAGCGGGACAGTGTGGATGCTGGCTTCCTCTCCAGTTGTGTTTTACGCTCTGAAGTTTCCGGTTTCTTCCCCCGAAGCGCTAGAAAGGCAACATGCGCGGCTATACATCTGCACCGATTTCCCATGTGCGTTCTGTATCAAGCTACTCGAGCGCCGGTATCAAGGCGGCATTCCCGCTGGTGGAGCCCTCTCCGGCAGCCACCACGTGGGAAAATTGCACCAGAAAGAGAGTTCTTCCTTCCAGGCCACTCCACCAAAGCATTTCAACTTTCTGAGGCCCCGCAGCTCTCGCGCGACAGCACGTGTAACTGAAACAGCTGTGCGTAATACTTGTTGTTAAGCAACGTAGAAGCCACGCAACTAAATTTATCGAAAACACGTGCCATTTGCATCGATGTTCCGATCTCAAGGTCTGGCCCGCACCAACTACAAAAATGAGTGAAAGGGGCAAGAGGAAAGCTGTTAGCTGTTAAAAAAAAGTGTTGGGTTGCCTTATCAGGGAAACATTTATGAGTCAAGGTTCAGCGTTTTGATGAAAGCTTTCCAGAGCGTGTTCCACAATATTTGCTAGCGTCATGCTGGCGCAACGTAGCCGCAGCAGGCTTCGCCTCCTACCAGAGGCCTTGCAGCGTTGGCTTCATTAGGTATACCAGACGACATGGATGCAGCATGAGCATCTTTTCGATCATTTCTTTTTTTTTGCCTTATGGTCCGCAGTGTAGTGTAGCCGATCCAGGTAATCTTGGGTGCAGGCAGCGTCATGCAACAGCGAAACGGGTAAACGAACGGATGAACAAATCGAGTGCGTTTGCGGTGACTACCACACAATAGTTATCGCTCTTTCTCTGCTTTACATAGCAATGTCTTTCATTAGCTGCTTAGTGCACCTTCGCTTACGAAATGTCTTAACGCTTAGTTAGAATCTCGCGCAGTGGTCTGCATCCTTAAGTTGTCGATTTCGTTGCAGGTGCAAATTAAGTAATTTCCTTAGAATCGGTGCATTGAACGCGGGGCACCATGTTAACCCTCTTTCCACGGGTTCTCGTTACGGATATCAGACTCCTGTCAAGAGACACCACGCAATTCGCCTGAATCAAGGTCATAAACCAAATAAACTGCTGTCAGTGCACGAAATCCAGAGGCGCGGTATAGGCTAGGCTTTCCTTCATGGCTACGGTAAAGAAGAGATATTCAACCATTAATAGGAGTCATTAGGTCATTCCGCTAAGTAAAAAAATCACCTACAGATATCCAACCTTTAGAAATATATTCATAAATTTTGAAACTACATTTGACTCAATAGACATTCCTGCTAGATAGAAACATTACCCTGTCAAGAAGTACTGGAACCATGTGCGGATACCTGAGCAGATATTCGTTAAAAGACAAGTGGAATTATACTAAGGTGGCTTCAAGAAAGCATACGCATTATTTCCAATGCTGTTCACTGAGTGCTTAAAGTATTAAAGGGATTACGTTGGGGAGAATAAGGAGTGCGAATGAGCGGGGAACATTGGGGAAACTTGCTCTTTGCAGGTTATATGGTCTTGGTCAGGAACAGCAGACATAACTCTTAACAAATGATTGAGGCGCTTGTTTTCGTCTTTCCTGTCCTGGTGCTGGTGTGCGCTGAAATCGACAGTAGCACGGATCACCAACTATCCCCGTCTATCACCTTGAGGAGCTCGGCGGGGAAAGTGTAAAAGAAGGTACGCGGTTGATATCGAGAAGGCTAAGATAAGGTTCAATAGCTCGGCTAGTTAACGAAACTTCGTTATCAGCAGTCGCCCGCAAGATTCGATGCTAAATAAGGTTCATAAAGCCAATTTAGTCACAGGTGGCCTTAGCAGAATGTGAAAAATTATGGAGAATAATACAAATGGGCCTTAGCGCAGATAGCGGTCGTAATCAATATGTGACCAAGAGCGCACTATTAGCTGCTGAAAGGAAATTTCACGAACGACAGCAGATAATTCTCAATGTAACCGAATAGCTGAACAGACGTTCGCGCTCGTGGCTACGTTTCACCACATGCTGAATGCCTTCGTTCTTCGAATTCGTCTGGGGCTAGAAGGTGTTCTGAAAGGACTTTCTTTCGAGGGCGGGGGGCGGGGGGGGGTTTAAGCACACTTTGGAGCAAACTCGAAACAACACGACTTGTTTTATATATACGAGAAGAGGAACAGAAGAACGCGAAGGCCAACAGCCAACAAATTAAAGCAACATAAGGTCAACAGCCTACAAATTAAGAAACAAAGAAAATGAGAGAGAAAAATACTTTCCTTAGACCTCCTTGCTTCTTAACTTTTTTATATTGGGCAACACAAGGCTGGCGAAGAAAATGGCAGAGTGAACGCCAAGGCGATGGTGAACCTTTGAGTATGTCGTTCGCTTTATTAAAGGAATGATGTTCTTGAAGGCTGATGTCTGTTGCGAATGATTGTTGCAGTAGGGATTAGACAGAATTTGTTGTCCAGCGCTTGTGCTGTCGTCTTCTCGTCTCGTGTCTTGTCTACGTTTTGCGCTGTTTACACCAGGATGGAAAACCAAGAAGCCCAAGCTGCTATTCTAGCGAATTTGTTGTTTTTTGTTTATATGCAGAAACAAGGAAAAATAGGCATTTGCTGTTTCACTGCGTAGAAAGAGAGAGAGCGATAGCAAGGAGAGGAAAGGCAGGGAGCTCAACCAGACGAGCGTCCGGTTTGCTACCCTACCATGGGAAAGTGAAACAGGGAACAGAAAGGGGAAAGTCCGGATAGAGGGAACACTCTGTGTGCACGCAGCAAAGAAACTGCACATGGAACATGGCGGGGTGCCAGTGCATATTGAATGCTAGTATTGTTGCTTTATAAGCCGATTTGTTACGGTTACTGTCTCCAGCAGTGAGAGCGCCAGCGCGGAGGGTGACTACCCTTCTCCTGTTCCACCTTGGGAGTTCACTGCCGCTGGCAGTAGAACGGGAAAGAG
The DNA here is from genome assembly GCF_050947875.1 of Dermacentor variabilis. Taxonomy (NCBI): domain Eukaryota; kingdom Metazoa; phylum Arthropoda; class Arachnida; order Ixodida; family Ixodidae; genus Dermacentor; species Dermacentor variabilis. Next base: position 52,064,372 of record NC_134578.1, read on the forward strand.
CAGTAGAAGAGCAGGAGGGCTTTTCCGGATGATCCCGGGATTTTTAGAGGATTTCCTGGTTGCAAAGGACGCTTCTGCGCTGATATTTTGAGAAGAGCCCATTGAGCTAGGAGAGGGCGCGTTCGGTGCAGTGCGGTAGAGGGTGGAATTGGAAGAAGACTGTCCGGAGCGTGTTAACTACTTAGTTCTCGCTCCTTCCGGCAGCCCCACTGAAGATAACTTCGCAAAAATAGAACAGACTGAAAAAAATCCCCACGGAATCAGGTTTCTGCCAGTATATGACGATGAAGGTTTCCCGTACGACCTGATCATGCTTACGGGCCTCCACTGTTTGTGGCGCGCAAGAATGGCGGGCTACCATTGTGACCCGGATGCCCGACCGGCGCGTGTGTGCTTCCGTGAATGCATGCAGTGGTACGTAGAGGTGCAGAAGTTGCAACAGGCTGTTCCTGAGTGGCTGTCGAGGGTTGAACCCCTGACAGCACTCAAGGAATTTTAATACGACAACGTCGTGCCAGAGTAGCGGACGGCAACGCATGCAAATATTACTGTTCTTTGTTCGGTGTGTGTATTCATTCCTTTTTTCTTCTTTGGTCTTTGTGTATAAGGGATTTGTGTTGTCACATGTGAATGACTGACAAAAAAAAAGGACGAAAAAAAAACTGGGAGCTGGCGCGAGATCAAAAAATAAAACAAAAAAAGACAGTCGCCTGTTCTGTCCACAATTGCCCGTTATTTTTTCACGATTCTTGATCTTCCAAGTCCGGAATGCTTAAGGCAGCCGTTCTGATCACCCACACCAATATTTCTCTGACGATTGCGACATAGGGCGGCATAAGAGGAGCGCTGTCCAAAGAGCACCGAGCGTTAAGAGGAAGCTTTAGCTCGGGCCCAACTCCGACACGTCCTATTCGAATACATGTAAAACGCAAGAAATACGTTTTTCTGAGATAACCGCTGCGCCGATTTTAATGAAATTTGTTGCATTTGCGAGAGAAAGTTCAATTCTAGTGACTTTGGAAACGAAATTTTGACTTGGGGCTTGCATTTTGGTACAAGCATCTTCAAAAATTCGGAAGTTTTAAAAATATAAAAGCCCGAAGTTTAAAATTCATAGCTCAGCATCAAGAACAGATATCGCGGTTCTGTGAACGGCATCCATTACATCATTGAAAGTGGACAAATTTCATATGTCCGTTTATATCTTTCGGAGATTTGTTACGTTGTTTACAAGGGTTCTGCACAATCTGTATTTCGATGTTACTAAACTTTTTGACATTCATGTGTAACATATCAGTTTTGTCCACTTTGAATGTACTATTAGATGCATATACAGAATTGTATTATTTTTCGTAGATTAGTTACAGAGTTGCAAACATGATAGTTTCGCTTTTTGAAGATTTTAGATTTCCGCCAATATTTAGTGAAAAATTCACAACCTAAATCAATAATTCGAAACCAACAGTCACTAGATTTTAATTTTTGCTTATAGATGCAAGAAACCTCGTCAAATTTGGTGCAGTGGTTGTAGAGAAAAAACAAATTATCTTTTTACATGTATTTATGTAGGAGCACCCGAGCTAAGGCTTCCTCTTAAACTCAAGACCAGCCGTGGTTGATCAGTGGAGTTAGGCTGCTGAGCACGAGGTCGCGGCATCGTATCCCGGCCACGCCGGCCGTATTCCGATGGGGACGAAATGCGAAAACACCCATGCAGTTAGATTTAGGTGCACGTTAAAGAACCCCAGGTAGTCGAAATTTGCGGGGTCCCTCACAACGGGGTGTCTCATAATCAGAAAGTGGTTTTGGCAAGTAGAACCCCATATCTAAATTATTATTACCTCAAGCAGGTCTCTCTTTCTGAATCTGTCTGCTCGAAACATCACCGACCACGCAGCAATGCGCCGCAATAGTGACAAAGCCATTTGTCTTCTCACGAGTGTAAATAATTGCATTGTACCAGTACTAACCTATATGGGAGGAAAGTTGATTGTTCTCGCATGAGACTGAGAAGAAGCTTGCGGTTGGTCAACGATTGGTCGAAGAAGAAAAATTAGGCTTTACGTTAGGAGACATGGAGAGCGTTGTGGATTCGAGCGCAAATGAGGTTAGCCGATATTTTACTTAAGAGTAAGAAGAAGGATTGGATTAGGAGTGGTTCTGTAATGCGTAGAGCAGATAACCGGTGAATTAGATTTTCAGAACGGGTGCGAACGAAACGGAAGCATCGTGAAATGTTGTAAATTATTAGGTGGTGCGTTGGAACTTTTGAAATTTGTAGACGTTGTATACTGCGAGCTGGTGCATCGCAGGGTTAATTTCACATCCGTGGAAGAGAACTTCATCTAGCAGTAGACATATATGCTTTGCGTGTGTGCGTGTGAGTGTGCGTTTAACAGAACCATGTCGAATAATTTGGAGGTACTGCTGGCGGTGAAGGAACAAACGTAAATCGGCAATGGAGAGAGACCTCGTTGTATTAGTGTTGCATTTTTGTTGTTGCAGAAGGGGACGATCTCGGAGCTGGATCGACTCCCGCATTCTTCGAGGCCGCCATGAACGCTTTCATGGAAAAGAAACTCCATGGTATCCGAGGAGTCAGTGGCAAACCTATTATGGGGTAAGAATTACGTCGGCTCGAAATACTCTCTTAAAGAAGCACGCGCGTCACACGTTTTGTCACGTGGTTGTCCGTTTTTTTATATTTTAATTACTAACAGGCAAGAGAAAAATGTGGCCTCGAAAAAGAACGAAGTCAGCATACGGTCGGTCACAATGACAGCGGTGCGTCTATAATGAGCCTCCTCAGACATGGTTTCAAATCTTTGTCGTATATTCCAGTTACGCTGCGCCTTATGAAAGAACTGTAACAAGTACTATAGCTAACTTCTATATTAGCGTGTGTTTTCGCACTTCTCTATAGCAGTCTTTTCCTTTTCACTTGTGTTCATCAAGAACTTCCTTTGGAGGAGTCAGTGGGCTAGTTGGTTGGCCACTGTAATTCTAAAGGCAGCGCATTTATGAGACATCGATAGAAACATACACTATATCGCTCAGACACAAGCGCCTGAAATGAAATGCAACTGAATGTCCATTGCCAAGCAAAGAGCATTCGTGCTCGTTCTGGAATACATGGAGAGTGTAGCGTTGGTCTTGTTGGGAAAGCGTGGCTTGTTGGTTTGATTAGCAGTGCAAGAACGACAGAGGCGAAAGAAGGGAGAACAGGAAGCTCGCTCATTTCATAGTGTTCGTTTTTCAGCGCTCTGTTGGTCTTGCGCTGTTAATAAAAAACCATATGCTGGAATAAAAAAAAATTCCCGGTCGAATAAAGAAGTGGTAAGGAACCCATCAAAACCTCATGGATGTTGACGCCTAAGGCGTTTGCCACATGCTGTAGAATCTACTAAAGCTAAAGAAATAATTGGAACACAATTATTGCTGTCGTTTAGTTTAATGGCAATCAATATGCAAAAGAATCTTTAGGTGTTTTGCAATAAGAGGTAATCTACCTTTCGTCGAAAAAGTTGCGCGCTTGAACAGGCTGTGTCTGCTTTGAAATTGACTTTGTTGCTATAATAGCCATCAAAAAAGAAAAAAAAGACGCACAAGTGTGCACGAGGCCCATGATGTACAGGGTCTGCCGCGTAACTTCAGCCGAACTTTAAAAATGTGCATATGCCACGTAGCTGGACAGAACCAAGGTATTGTTGTTTGCCGTCGTTTAGAGAAAATCTGATTATTTTTTGCATTCCGCCGAATTACATTGTTACTGTTACTGTTACTGTTAATGAAGTTCCCGAATATTATAATTAGACGAAGTGTCAATGAAAAAAAACTGTGGAGCAACATGAAAAACTCCAGATATAGCTTTCGATTGCTCAATACGTGCTACGTACGAGTGTTTTGCTAACTATGATAGAAGCCTGCGAATACACGCAAAAATTGCCGCGCGACTGGCCGCTGGATGCACTTGGTGTGTATTTCGTGTATTGCCTTCCGCGTAAGTAAAAATAGTACGCTCATGTGCGGTCATATCCAATTACAGACAAGTGAGCAAATATTTGTTACAAGAGGCCTTGTGTACAAACGTAGCACTGAATGTAGAGAAATCCAACCGAAGTAGTAACGAAAATATAAAGAAGGAAAACATTAGACGCGCGCTATTGCGTTATCGGCCATGCGCAATCTGATTCGTATCGAATATTCGACGGTATATATATATATATATATATATATATATATATATATATATATATATATATATATATATATATATATATATATATATATATATATATATATATATATATATATATATATATATATATATATATATATATATATATATATATGGTTGCTACCGTGGTTGCTCAGTGGCTATGGTGCTGGGCCGCTGAGCACGAGGTCGCGGGAGCGAATCCCGGCCCCGGCGGCAGTATTTTGATGGGGGCGAAATGCGAAAACACCCGGGTGCTTAGATTTAGGTGCACGTTAAAGAACCGCAGGTGGTCGAAATTTCCAGAGTCCTCCACTATACGGCGTGGCTCATAATCAGAAAGTGGTTTCGGCACGTAAAACCTCACAATTTAATTTTAAATGAGTGCTGAATTGTGCAAGAAAAGTTCGAAGTGTAAATTAAGCCGCTGCAATTTAGTGCCTCCTAAAGGCGGAGTAGATAAATCCTTTCGACAAATTCACGTTCGTACACTATTGCTGTCAAATTGTCTTCTCGCTAATTTCACTGTAATAGGTTAAGTGGAAGGGAAAATAAGTTTATTCTTTGCCTTTGTTTGATTCGCGCTGTATTCCATGCGACCGGACGTCATTGTGACATTGTGACATTGTGAAGCTTTTTTTGTATTTTGGCAAATCTGGGTGAGTAAAAGCTAACAAAGCATACGAAATTTTGTGTTCGCTTCTTTTATAATATGACATACATCTTTAACTATATAGCATTTAGGCCCCAGCAGACTGCTGCTAATTTTTTTACATCAGAAAGAGCTCTCAGAGTACTGTAAGGCGTGGCGCAATCCGCCTTTTGCTTTCTCCGTATTTTGTGATGTACCGTTTCTTGTCAGCATTGGGGCTGCATTTTTATTGTTACAGAACGTTAATGTATTTCTTTACCTCGAACAATTTTTTTTCTATGGCGCTTCCTACTCGCCCACCGCCCCCCTTCTACCCTACGCGCTTCACTAAAACTGCTGCTTGCCATTTAAACAAAGCAAACCAGACAGTGACTGTTATACTTTTCTGAACTTGCAGAGGAACTGAATACATTATTCTGAAGTATTGATGTATGACGATATCTTGTTCTTCCTTCGCCTAGGCAATTCATCACTGCTCAATTGGAGGGCGGGTTAAACAAGTCTTACTTCTGCACGATCTGCAAGAAAACCATCGAAGAGGCTAAGAAGCTGAGCATCGTTTTTGATCCTTGGACTGACCGCTCTTACTACTCTTGCCAAGAGTGTTCAAACTGTGTTCGGTAAGGCAAAGTTTCCCCCAGGTATTACTCGAAAGCAATCTGGCACTGGCGCCTGCAAGAACTAGAAGCGCGGTGGTTGTATTGGGCAAAGAATGACGTGCACCACACATGGCGATTTGTCAAAACTTCACCCATCTGCCGTTGAACTGCTTTTTAACCATTTCTCTTAGTCGTTTCTGGACGTCCTTTACATATGTTGTGTTGAATTTATTCATTTTCCAGAAGATGTTGCAGGCGGTACAATTTACAGACGTTATGAGGGGCAGAAATATTGTCTTGGTGCATTTGTAAAACTAATATTTCCGGTAAATTTAGAAAGAAAGCGTTGGTTCACTCAGCTTTATGTCTAGGGTTCAATCGCGACCTTAGTAACCACATGCCGGAGTGGGCGCGGCATGCGAGAACGCTTGTAAAACAACCACTAGGCGGTCTAAGTTATTCTCAGGTTCCCCGAGATTACAGGTCTCGTCATCTTATTGTGGTTTTCGCGCACAAAGAATGACTGAGGCTTCAAAGTCAAACCGGTGGGCTACAATCATTCCCACGGGGCTAGGGCACACCCAGTGTGGCAATTTCCTCTAGTAATTTCAGTAGAAACCTATATGCAGGACGGATCTGTAACGCTTGTTGTTATGTCCCGAGTTCAGTTTCAGTTTCGGATTGTTCTGATCGCTAGGGCCACATCTCCCTCAACCTTGAAAATGTACTGTGCCGTGTTACCCTTACCATCTGTTGAAATAAATGTTAGTCTACGTTTGGTTCCAGGCGAAGCAAGTTCTCTTCTTTTCTGTGGCGCGTTTGTCTGGGATCAGGATACTGAATAGAGCTTCCAGTCTGTTATGGAAGTACTTGCTTCGCGTCCCGCAGTGCGCGTGTTTAAACCGCACCTACCCATTGTTGCGCAAGCTGATGCTTCAGACGTTGGTTTGGCACTCATCCTTTAGCAAAAATGTGGAACTAAGCCCTTTGCAGTGGATATTGCATTTAGTGCCCTAACAGCCGCCGAACGATGGTACTCCGTAGGCGTACGTGAAATATTAAAGGGCCTTTTTGTTTGCGAACATTGGCATGTTTCCGTATGGAGTCGTCGGTTCACGTTTTGAACTGATCACGAAGCTGTTGCTGCATTGCTGTCTTCCAAAGCTTCTGGTCAGCGCCTTCTACGGATTTAGCGATGGAGTGATCGACTCCTTTACTGAAACTTCGACACAGAGTACTGCAAGGGCGACCATAATATCATAGTTGATGCATTGTTGCGCCTTCCTGTTCATCCTGAATCTGAGCCCGCACTAGATGAGCAGATTGCGTCTTTGGTTTCAGTCTGCATAACAAATCAAGAGTTTCAGACAGCTGCACTGGCTGATCCAGTTTGTCAGGCTTTAAGAGAAAAGATAGTAAATGGGTGGAGAAATGCTGCAGGTCTATTGCGAGAATTAGACATACATCCTTACAATGAGAGTTATTCTACGTGAATAGTCTTCTTTGCCGAGAGAAGCGTATTATTCATCCATATTTCTTGCGTCAAAAACTCTTGTCCTTTGCGCATGAGTGTCATTTGTGCATCACCAAAACAAAGGTGTCTGAGAGGCATCTGCTGGTGGCCTCAAATGTATAGACATGTTGAAGAAACTGTAACAAACCATCGTGTTTGTCAACAAGCAAAAAATCTGTCAAATCTTCTTTCGCTCCGTTTCAACCAGTTATAGGGGCTCTTCGAGCATGGAAGAATCAGGCATAGACATAATAGGTCCTATTGATCATGCTACACAGTATGCACGTTTTGCTTTAGTCATTGTCGACTACCATGCCAAGTGGCCTGAAGTGGCATCTGTGCCTTCAATCAAATACGAAACTATCATCCGCTGAATCATTTCTCCATTCAATAGAGGAGGGTTTCTTTATGCAATTGTGTTCGACAACGAATCACAATTTGATTCCGCTGACTATGAAAATTTCTTGAAAGACAGAGGCATCAAGCATTTCCTGTCGTGCCTCAGCCAACCACCGTCAAACGGCCAGGTGGAATGATTCAACCGTGCCCAAAAAGAATTCATGCAGCTCGCTGAATTGGAACACATAAACCTTAGCTCTGCAATCTTAGAATACTTGGCATTTTACAGGATTACTCCACATACGACTACACGTGATTCTCCGACTATGGTGTTCCAGAGTCGTTAACCAAGAACTCGACTCGATGTTGCAAACATGTCTCCAATACATTCGCTATCAGCTTCTCCTAAATTGCGCTAGGATGTGCAAAGACGAGTGTTACAAAAACAAGAAAATGTCAGAACATACGTAGACCGTCGCCGCGCAGCAGAATTTTCTCAGTTTCGCCCAAGACATCTCGTCCGAGTACGAAACGTTTGAACGTCTGGTCTAAAATGCTCAGTTCTGTGCAAGATTTACCGTAGGATAGGTCGAAATACATTCCGGCTTGAGGATGGCAAGCGTTGCAATGCTTCCAAACTTTTGAAATATCAGACACGTGAAGATTCTCTTGAGAGCTTAGATCAAAGGAGTCATTCACGTGACTACTCATCACTTGGTGATGGTTTTCCATCTCCTCTTCCAGTTTTTACTCGCACAGATTCTGCTGCGCACACTTCACGTCTACCTCCAATTTCACCCCTGCAACCGAGTTCACCCTCTGGAGGAGAATCAGCTGGGTCTTCGTCTGTCATATTGTTCCACGACAGGACTTTTGAATGAACTCAGAGCAGTGATACTCTCAATTCAAACTCATCTACGAGCAAGGATTCTTCTAGTCCTATTCTACAACCGGAATCAGTTGTCCGTAAGTTTACACAACGTAGACAATCCCGGGCACGATTTAAAGAATATTCCTCCATGTAGCTCCACTGTCTTGGTTGACTGGACACAAATTCTTGTTCTTCATATTCTCGTTTTCTGCAGAGATCTAAAACCCTCCCATACGAATTCGACTCTTTCCACCGGAGGTGTTTCTTCTATGATAGTAAGGTTAAGTAGCATCCTGAAGGACGCTACATAACCTTACCGCTTAACCTTACTTAAGCACACCGCCATGTCAACATCGGTCAAGGACCGTCACTCTCGATCCAGGCTCAAAGCGAGTGAGCCGCACACCCTTGTTAAGGCTGATCCGTGGGTGCTCACATTGTCCTTCTTCAGTGTTCATATAATGCGTAGATTTGTATGTAACGTTGTCTTCCAACAAAACAGGGGCGGCTCACTTCTTTCTTTCCCACAAGGTGGGTACAAGCCTGTCTATTTGAGTTTCATTTTTGCTTCATTTCGACAATATTATGTGCAATCTACTTCATGGTGTTAGTTTTTCGGTAGTAGGTTTCATGCGTCCGTTCGAGGAAAAAAAGGAAACCAAAGATATCTCATGTCTACCATATTTTTTCTTTAAAGTCGGTCTAATATGTAGACGCACCAGCAGTTAAAAAGAAAAATGTCTGTGATAGGTAAACGTACCTATATTTTCGTATGTATAAGGATGCTTTCAGTGCACCAAAGTCTTTGAGCGTTACGGTGTTTATTGCGACAAACTGCATGTACGACCCATACATGCAGTTTCTTTCGAAACGTTATTCATTCTATAACTGTATAGAGTTCCTGCTTTTTTTGTAATACATTTGTGTGTCTTAAGCTCTCTGTCTTTCTCAAGCAAGGGGAAGCTTCTTTCGTTTAAGGTAGTGGTGATGCTATGTGCTTAGTTCAGTTTCAGTTTCGGATTTTTCTGACTGCTAGCGCCACGCCGCGCTCAACCTTAGAAGTGCACTGCGCCATATTGCTTTTCCCATCTGTTGAAATATACGTCAGGCGAAGGAAGTTGTTTTCTGTGGCGCTCTCTGCACTCGGCCGTTCGCCTAGTCAGTAGGCGCCGCGTTCCCGCAGCCCCGTCGAACTACAAGTTATGCAAATACAACACTCCTGCGAACACCTTTTAAAGGAAGTCGCACTTTAACCTGAAAAGCGAAGCATCGATGATGATAGTGCATCATTAAACACATATAGACATTTAGATTAGTAGTTTTGGCATCTTCATAAACAGTTGCAAACACTTCCTTACTAAACTAACTAGCATGGTGTCACGCACGCACACGCAAACATGAATACACCTGCCTCGGTGACCACGGACACCCACTGTTGGAACGCTGGCGGGATGGAGAGCGGCTGCAGCAGCAGCGAACGCATTTCCCTTCGTGCTGCTTCTCCTTTGAGCACGGAACCCGCCGTGGTTGCTCAGTGGCTATGGTGTTGGCCTGCTGAGCACGAGGCCGCGGGATCGAATCCCGGCCACGGCGGCCGCATTTCGATGGGGGCGAAATGCGAAAACACCCGTGTGCTTAGATTTAGGTGCACGTTAAAGAACCCCAGGTGGTCAAAATTTCCGGAGTCCTCCACTACGGCGTGCCTCATAATCAGAAAGTGGTTTTGGCACGTAAAACCCCCTAACTTAATTCTTTTTTTGAGCACGGACTTGGCGCGCGCGAGTACGCACCGCACACGAAGCCGCCAACTATCTCGAGCGGCTAGCTTTCGATACCATCGCAAATTACCTGCAACATAGGAGGCGCGCCCCCCACTAGATAGCCCCGTGTGCTGCCGTGGCCGGAGTAGAAGTGGAGGCGCGCGATATCGTGCATGTATCCCCCCTTCTTTTGCGCGTGCGATAAGTTGGTGCGACCCCGCCCCGCCTTTCTCTCTTGCGCGATTGAGAAGACACCGTCTCATCAAGCTGCCATCAGTGAACGCTCATCCTCGCATGCTTTCCCTCGCACCTACAGCATACGGTGCGCGGCCACAATGTTATCACACGTGCATTTTATATGGAACATCACGGCGACGGCTACGGCAACGACGACGGCCGAATTTCGCCTGTAGTGTCCTAACTGTTGTTGCAATAAAAGAAATGATAAGCAGCCCACGTTTACTGCTTATTAAATAACATAAGCGAATAATTTCATAAAAGGCCTACCGACACAGGCGACTCCTATAGACGACGTGCTTTTATCCTCAGAGTTCGACAACCCGTGAAAAGATGCGTTCAAATGGTACATCCTGCTCGGTATGAACATGTTACGTTGTCAACTGAAAAAAGACCACAAAAATTCAAATACCGCATATGTAGCGCAAGTGTGTACGAGTTCTACTCATTTGAATTCTATTGAATGGAATCGACGTAAGCGACGAGTGAACGAACTTTCAAGCAGGACGACTCAGCACGCCTATCTCGCTTATATTAAAATGTTCGTACATTACCTTCCAGCAGAATGTTGTGACCGAAGCTAAATCGTGAATCCCGAAAGCTGGCTCAGCGGTACGTAGTAATGGTGCGTAGCAGGTTGTAATGTTGAAAGCAGCACAAAAGAAATAAAAGGAGCCGAGGAACAGACAATATGCACTCTGCAGGTGACGCCACATCCGTCACCTGTCCTGACCGTCCGACATTGTCGGGTACCTTGCTTGTAGGCCGCTGTGAGTTCGTCTTTCGCAGCGCCGCATTCGAGCTGTGCGTTTATGATGCACGGGCCTGTGCGATCGCAAAGATTAGAAACCCCGAATATTGCCCTTCGTACATGGACGGGCTTGTGAGGCTAACGCGGGCCCATTATAAAGAAAATAAGTCGATACGGACGACGGCGTGGACCCGTAGAACCTGTGGGTCGTTGCGGATGCAGTCTCGTACTCCAAGGTACTTCGAGTCATGATGCACGTGAATATAATTAATTACCTACTGCCAAACTACTCTGCCAACGCAAACCTTACCCATAGTCTCGATGAAGTTTATACATAGCAGCCGTAAGGATACTTTAGCGTCTGGGTGCGTGTGTGTGCATGTGCGTCTTTGTATCTTCGTGTTTATGTGCACTTGTGTATGCCTGTGTGCAAGAGCGTGCGTGCGTGTGCGGTCGTATTTACGTTTATATGTGCGCGTGCGCACGTATTTCATGTGGTGGGTAACGTGTTGTAACTTTACACGCAACAAACCATTTCACAAGCGGGGAAGTTATTGCTGAGAAAAAACGATTTCTCCATTCACATGTATTTAGATAGGAGCTGCTGAATAGGCCTTCCTCTTACATGCTAAATTTTATGCTTTGAACATTTGTCCGAAGGTATTATTGAAGCTAACACTTTCTTTTACCCATGTGGCTCCTTCTGACACAATTTTAAGGCGAAAGCCTTAATTGGCTCATACCCCCGATTGTTTGGAAATCATGGCGTGCGGTACAGAAAGTCATGTGAGCTCGCCTGTTGCAGACACGCGCTTCTGCCCTTCCTCTCGCGTTCGTCGCCGTCTTCCACAGCTTGCTCCGATGCCGCTCATCTTGCCGAAAGAAGGGCAAATTAAGATAGAGCTTACGACCCTATGTGCAAGTCGAACCCAATGGCCGCTGGTGTTAAGGCGAAGTTTATTAATATAGTTAATTAATAGGGAGTTAATAAGGCACTCCAACTCGCGGCCTTCGTTGGGAGTCGCACCCTCGATCTTTGGTGGGAATCGAACCAACGACACTTGGTGCTAATTAGGGGCGAAGTAATTAAGGCACTCCAACCCGCTGCCTTTGGGGGGAGAAAACAAGCAATAATAAGTAACAGCGCATTCGAAATACAACGTCAAATAATTTAATAAATGTCTCTTGAGTGCGCAGGATTTCGCTTTCGCCCTCTTCGGCATATGCTGAAGTGACTGTGAAATTTTTTTTCCCGGGCAATTATGGATAATTCCAATAACATCACGACACTTGGCTACGCGCTCCAAGACGACGTCAAAGAGGTAAAAACGAATGTTTCGCCGGCAATGACAATGCCCCCAAACTGGAAGCAGGGCTTAGTATCGATGCACCCTATGTTCGACAAAGATAACTGTCTGCAGTATTTGACGAGCCAGGGCTGGGCTGGAACTCGAGAATTGTGTGTGTGTTTGCGTACCAGCGTGGCACTGGACCAGCGTGCACGTGACAGCCAATGAGGCACAGCTTCTTTCGGTTGCCTCCATTTGACGTTTCGTCATCGCAGCATCCTGCAGGTAGTGCGGTGGCCTTGAAATCTATACTTGCAAGGTTCTCGATGATTTGTGGTACTATTAGGCAGTGCCTCATTGCACTGACCTCTCATGTTGACCAAGGAAGTGTACCCCGCAAGCAATATGAAATAAAACATCTTGTGTTATGGGGCGTTGGCTTGTTGCCCCATCACCCTCCGCTTTCGTTCTCGTGTGGGGTACAGTTTTGTTGGAGCGCAAGCCAAGGTTGTACGCACGCATCCTAAATATTATGGCGCTCATATCACGCTTAGAGTGCCTACGTATTGGATCCTGTGGTATATCAGGATGTCGATATAGACACATAGCAAAAATCATCATTACTGACGTCATCGGCGTCTTGTATGACGTCAGTAGTAGTAAAAAATCAAACTTAGAACAAGTTAGAGTAAGATGACGTGGTGGAGTAAAGTGAATTAAGGGGAAGTAAAGTGAAAGAAGGTGAAATAAAGTTGATTAAAGTGAATTAAGGTTGTTACAAATTATAACAACGTTCATTATGGTTGATTAAAGAGCATTAAGGTGGATTAGGGCTGTTACAAATGAGAGCAAAGTGAATTAACGTGGATTAAGGTAGGGTCGTGAAGGACACGTGACAATGTGTGAAGTCATGCATCATGGACGTAACCCGTTTAGAGAAGTCATAGTGCTTTCGCGTTCAAACCACGTAAGGACACTTAAGTGACTGTCAATTTTTGGTGAGGCGCCCTTGCTTTGTCAGCGCCGGTGTCTACCAGTGCGTTTTCACCGTCGCCGAAGTCACACGGCCGCGTCGGGGCAGCGGTGCAGCTGGCGTTGGTGGCTGTTTTTGCGGCACATTTTCACCGGTAAGCATTCTATACCGTGAGTGAGCTGGATACCAGCGGTTGCAACATAACGATCTGTCATCAGCGACACAGATAGTGCATTCTCCTCTATACGCGTTTTAACGGCGCACCGTCAGCCACACCGCGTTAACGAGCCCGGTTCAGGGCGGTGCCGTAGGTTGCCTTGCTAGTTGTTATGTGGCCTGTATTTGATGCTGATTACGTCGCCGTCGTCCTGAGCTTCTGTAGGGTGCATGCGTTAGCTCGCCGTCTGGTACTGTTTCTTAGAAAGAACGTTTTGTTTCTTTCCATGTGATACACACGTGTTCGTTGCCTCAGTAGTCTTCAGCGTTTATCTTAGTAATTCATCGCGCCCCTGTAGCAAAGTCGCTCTTTATATTCAGTGCTCTTTGTTGCTTTTCGGGTGCACACATGTGTCTGGCCCATGCAAGCTCGGCGTTCGTTTCATTTAATCACCAGTTGTCAGTACCGTTTCGTGTTGTCGCTTTCTTCGTCCTGCGTGTTTCTTGCGGTAATTTGCAAAATCTCCGAAGCTCGCCAGCGACGCGGCGTTGTGCTGCCTCGTCACCAGTCGCCATATTTGTGGTGGATCCGGAGCAGACGACAACGTGTTAAGCCCAGTGTTGCTATGCAAAGGTAATGATTGAATGACGACAGTATGATTATGGCGCTGTGATAGTGACGCGAAGCTTTGGAAATATTTTATAGGTGATCTAAAAAATAAAAAAAAACGTGGTGCCTCTGACGTGTTTCCGCCTCCGCAATTGTATCCTTGGCAATATAATTAGTGAAAGCATTCCCTTCAAGATGGCCTTCCGTTGCCCGTAGGCAGGTGTCACTTGGGCGTAGACTTGGACAACACTAGTTCAAGAACGGTGGAAAGAGGGCTGATGGATTGATCGATGAACGAACGGACGGACGGAAGGAGAATAGATGCACGGGTGGACGGATGAACGGACGGACGGAAGGACGTAGGCTAGAAGTACAAATTGCATGAATAAAGTCCTTTATTGAGAGATAAAAGAGAATGTAGGCCGAGGTGTGGAAATACGCGCTACATCGCACGCACCCTTCCTCTGGCTTACATCGAAGTTGGCTTGTGTGACAAGGATCGAAGATAAGCGAGAGTGTGTTGTAGTTTTTCAACATACGTGCTTTTGAAGAAGTTGTTTCTTACACTTTCAAATGCCGAGAACTGCAATGTGAGGCGCTCCAGATTTGCAACACATTGATATTTGTGGAAGCTGAATTTAGTTGAGAGAGGTATTAAAGGGACTGACAACCGAGATTTTAGTTCTCTATGGCGAAACGCAGAGCTCACCCTTTGTAGTGTTCCCAACTGCAGCAGTTACTTCGAAAAGCGCGTGGATATTTAATACGATGAAATTTTCGACCTGAGCAGCCCCCAAAAAGTAAGAGACCCTCCTCCAGCAGCACTGGGAAGTGAGAGCGATGTCCTCGCAGATTGTTGGAGCCGCCCATCGTTCTGCTTTCACAGGAGTAAGTGTAACTACGGGTAACCACCTGTATTTTGGCACTTTCCACCACTTTTGGAAATAAAGAGCTGGTGCAATAATTTAGCGTTGTTGTACAGACATTTCTTATGTTTGTGCCGTGTTTTGCTCTCATTACACGCCTACGCCATGGCTGGCTCGCCCTCGTCGTCATTTTTCTGTCGATAGACGAGCCAAGCCAACTCATTGAAAACGAAGGCGAAGACTGCACCACTTTTCTGCTCACAACAAACCAAGGCTTATCTAGGCATTGCAAGTCAGGAAAAAATTATAATAATAAAAAGCATGCCGCATTTCAATACTAATAAAAGGACCATGGAACCGCGTACACTCGCGGAAGGTCACGTGGCGGACCTCTTATGCAGCTTCATGTTTTTGCCGCATACGGCGGCAAAGGACATTCTTCGCAAATTTTAACGGTGAATTAAAAATATACATCCATGTTTAACGAGAAAGACACGGCTCGTTTTAGCTGCTACAATAGGGAATTATTCCATCAGCGGGGTCATCTCGATTCATGTTCTGAGTGGTTGTCTGTCCCTTTAGTGTTCCTTCCTCGGTTGGCAAAGATCTTTGAGTGATGCCTGGGTGTAGCCCGTGTCGGCCAGTGCCTTGTAATTTCCATTTGCTTGGATCGAGTAAGCTTCGGGTCCTTAATGACGTGTCTACAAGTGATCAATTTCCTTTTTTCTTTCGATTGCGGCATTTCATAGAGTTCCACACCCTGGCTATATCGAGCCTAACGTCCAATGGATTAATATTGTAGAGGTGGGCTACAGATTGAACTGATCTTTGAGAGATAGTGTGGCGATGTTCAGGGAATACCACAGGAACATCTGCATCGCAACAAATGAGAGAAAGAGAACCTTTAAACAGTCTCCGGTAGGATCTTGTCTCAGTTACCAGAAAGCGCCGGGTGTCTTGAACATGATCTTGAACTCTCAGGAGACATTGCCGAATGACTTCAAAGACATGAGTCCTTGCACTGTTTAAAAGGTATCGTTAAAATGTCTCAGTTTAGTGTTAAGATGGACAAATCACTTCCTCTCTTTGGTGGAACTTGTAGCGCACGCGGGAATGTAGACTATGAAAAACCACTTCGAAAAGTCTGCTTAGCGTCAAGCGCCATGAAAGTGTCAAGTACCCACTGCTGCTGGACAGCTTTCGTTCCGGCAATGTTTATAGATATATAATGGCATGCATTTTTTGAATTTTTAAGAAAAGGAACATTTCACTATTTTGATGACGGCGTCTCGTCAACAAAGTACAACCAGAAAAGTGCAGAATTGAAGGCGCAATGGAAAAGCCCCAGGAAGCTGTTCCGACTTCTGTTGTAGTCAACTTTAACCACGTCGCACGTTTTTTTGCGCTAGCGAGAGATATCGTTTTCTTTTGGCTTGCCTTTGCAAGTATGCATCTTTATTATAGAGGCGTGTATTCATACTCTTCATTGGCGCTCTTTGGCCATACCTTGCCCTTGCGCTATAAAACACCATACACATCATCATCATCATCATCATCATCATCATCATCATCATCATCATCATCATCATCATCATCATCATCATCATCATCATCATCATCATCATCATTTTCATCTGTCGCTAAGTGTAAACAAAAAATCTGTCCTTATCTATCCCATTTCGCGGCCGATACATTAATCATTAGTATATGATCAGGGAGCCATTCTCAAAGGGACTCTTAAGTACCTTCATATTACATATGACAGAAAATTTACTGGTGTTATCATTATGAAATGTTGCACCTAAAAGGGTACGAGCCATAGGCGTACTACGTATAATCTATATCCGGCGTTCTGGTATGCGAAGTAGCAAACTGGCTTTGCGCTTTGCTTTCGCGAAGTGTGAAATAATAAATATAACTAATTGTTTTTTTAGAGAGGGAAGCTCTTCTACAGTGTTTAGGTCTTCCAAATTTGTTGCTAACAATGTCTTTTACCAGGAAGCGCCTTTACCTTCTTTTCGCTGGTGATACCGCATCGTTAAGGTGGAAACCTAAATAAAATTTTATGAGTAATCTCTGCGACGTACAAAATAAGAATTTTGTTGTGAAGCAAATTCAGTTTTTGAGAACACATGGCCATGGTTGTGTGATCCACAAGCTCTACTTGTGCAGGCAGAAGTAGCACCAATAAATGTTCGTATTCGGGAGGCCATTGTTTTTTATTATATGCCCAAGCCATTACTCAAAGAGGAATTTACAGACATTTGCCCTGATAATGCTAAATCGTAGCCCCGCAACACATTTGAATACTCTTTTGCAAAACATGTACATTTCCCAATAAACTAAATAAACACAAAGCGTTCCTCTCCAAGTGGGCTCACAATGATAGACTATTAATTTTTTTCGAATTCCTTGTTACCTATTCCCCCTCACCAAGTGTAGGGTAGCCAACCGGGCACTTCTTTGGTTAACATCCCCTCCTGTAGCTCTGCATTTGTCGCTCTCGATCCTAATAACGGCAATAGCGACTGATGCTTTCTCATGTGAAGAGAACACAGGCGTGGGAAGGTACTGACCGCCTCAGACAGGTCTGATAGATTATGCAATAATCTTTCAGGCCAAAGTCCTGGCAATAGTTCTTTTCCTGCGAAAGTTCTCCCTGCATGCTGCAAGAGTAGCTATTGTTACATTTTTTCTTTCTGTATACTTTGCATTGAACGTTTCTAAAAACGAGGCAGCTTGCGACATATTTGATGCATTAGCTCCACCCCACTTAAGTTTAGGTCATTTAGGATTGGTACAAGGCCACAAGACATCGATTCTGATTAAATGGCTCGTTATTTAGCACGAGCCTTGTGGGATGACCCGGTGACATCCTTGCATTTATGCTTCAATTCATTATAAAGTTCTAAAATTGAAGTAGCAAATGGACGAATTCAGAATTATTAATGTTGTTATTCAATATGTGCCTTAATTTTATTTTCGTTGATGATTCACTTTATTTTCGATATTTTTTGCGTTAGGATCTTCTTACTCCCTCGGTTTATGCAAAGCTGACTATGTTATTATACACTACCCTATTTCATTTTTTATCAGTTTCCATCCCAGCTTCGATCTTTTTTAATTTTTTTATCATTACTACCCAGTTCGTGGCCTATCCCCCGAAGTGGATTTCTGCCATTAAAGTAAAGGATCATCATCATAGTCATCATCATCAACTACTCGAACGTGTTCACGATGTTTGCGGCGGCACCAGCAGAAGAAGAAGAGCAAAGCTTGACGTTTTCAGTTTTTAATAAAGATAGCCTAATTTCATCCAAATCTTGGCCAATCCCTCACAGTGGGTGGGCGCCATCGCATAAGGAATACCATACCATACCATACGTCCGCCTTGTGTTGCAGCTACGGCCAACGGCCAACGACGACTACTACAACCCCGTCTCTACCGACCTCAGTAGAATGTCCGGTGCACCGAACGGTGTGCTCGTTCTACTAGTCGGTGTTTTGTACTGCGTCAGCAGGATCCTGGTCGACAAGCTCGCCTTGCTGGCCTACCCATTGTGCGATCACCCGACCAAGTGCTACGACTACGCCGAGGAGCTGGCCGCCAGCCTGGACCGCAGCGTGGACTTGTGCGACAACCTCTACGAGCACGTGTGCGCGCATTGGGCCCAGCGTTATCCTGCTTTTAGTGGGCAGTTCCAGCGCCTCGAGGACAGGGCTAAGAGATTCCTGCTGCACGAGCTCGATCGTCCGGCGCCTGAATCCGTCTGTGGCCGTCAGGCGGGTCGCAACGGGATATTAGGCCTGTCTCTCGGCTTTCAAGGAGCGCACTGAAGATATCCAGGTGAGATGCCTCTTAAAAGAAAAAAGAAAGAAAAGTGAACATAAAACCTTCACTAAGGAAGTGAACCGAAACAACTTCAACATAAGAGACCGCGAAGGTGTAATAAGGGATTTATGGCGCTCTTTCGTAAGCGTTTGGGGTATTGTTTACAACTGAAAATGTTCTACTCTAATATTTTCTCGCATGCTGCACTGTACGAAGTGGGGCTTTTTTCCCTATACTGTTTTTCTTCCACATTGCAAGCAGCGCAGGCCGCACTGCTTGCACTGTTCTGTCAGACATTCCATAATGACCACGCATCAGTGCACGAGAATCGTTGTGTAACTCCCGTAGGCATCTAAGCTTTGAATAAAAAAGAAATGCAATGGCTTACAGCATGAAATAGAGATAAAAGAGGCTGCGGAAGCCAGTTGGTGTCTCTATGTGTTCGGTGCCGCCTGCATCTATATGAAGGTGTGAAATATTCACGGAATGCATAAGTTGAGAAAATGTTCCACGTTCTGAAAACGTCCAGCGGAAATTACATTTTTTTAGCCTGTACAGGTATTCGCACGAAAAAAAAAGACGTCTTACTAGCTATAGCCAGAATGTCTTCGGAAATTCCATGTTATCTTTGATGCCGAAATCCCTAATTTCTTGCTACGCCAGCTTGCCATGCTTTTGTTGTGCATCAGATGCCCCTTTCTTTTGTATCTTTTCCTGGACTGAGAAGGTAAGAAGGGCGGAATTTGCGTTAGTATACTAGTAGTAATATAGTAGTAACTAGTACCAGTATACTAGTAGTAATAGTAGCAGTAACCAAATTGTCCAGCTGCTGCTAAGCACTATAGCCGTGCGATCGAATCCCGGTGGCCGAGGCCTCATATCGTTGGGCGCGAAATGAAAAAAAAAGACGCCCACGCACCATGCATTGTGTGCACTTTAGAGAAACTAAGGCTGTCAGAGTCAGTCCGGAGTCTCCTCATGGTGGCGTGCCACATAATTTGGTCTTGGTTTCTGCAGGCAAATTCCGAGAACTTAACTTTCAAATTCCTTAGCGGCGAACACCAGCAAGCATTTTTCTGTGCAAATGAAACATTTGTCGCTAATGAAGTTTGATTATAAGTTGCTGATCTGTAATTTGCGTTGAGACAAAATCAGTGACGTAGGTCACCAAGTGCACGATGAGATCGTCGAAAGTTTTGAGGAGGCTTTCAAGGGCTCCTCTGAGATTTGATACTCAGACGTGTTGTGCAAAAAAAAAAGAAACAAATGAAGGAAAGAAAACAGTAGGCCACATCCCTACAAAGACATTTGCGACGACCTATTCAACTGAAGACAAGGTTTCATATTTTGGTTTAGATTATGCCGATGGAAGCAAGTTTGACGTTGACCGTGAGCTCCGAGGTGCGACTGCTTTCCACATGAGCCGATGTGTACACTCTTGTTTGCGTTATGTAGTATTACTCAGGTTATTTGAGCTATAGTGCTTCCATTTGATGATCGCTAGTAATCTAAGTCCCACAAATTGAAATTATGTTCGCACTTATGTGTCCTATCTGAAGCACTGCAGCCCTTGCACATTTTTTACAATATTGGTGCCGCTTATGACACCTTTCTAACAGTGGTCGTAGATTCTTAAAGTTTGCTAAAGAGAGCAATGACCCCTCAGCTTCAAACTCACAATGTTTGTGTTTTCCGATTCTCGTGCTTACATGTGCAGCTCCCACAGATTATTATTCGCGAGCGTTGAATTTAACATATCTTTTTATGTTTTTAAATCCAGCCGAGCGGCTCATCTGAGTTGGCGGCACCTCGCGACGTTGTCATCATTAGGACGCCTGTTGTGGCTGCTCGGGCTCCCGGGCCGTTTTGCTGGCTCCGAGAATAATGCCGACGTCATAGATCGGTATACTTCACGGAACACCATAGCACCCTGCTGCCTCGCTTCCGTTTCGGGCCGTTCGTTTGCGCTCAAGAGGCCCAAGGCACGATTCCGTGACCGATCCAGCGTCCGACTACGTCCAAACTACCGCGCCGATCTAGTTTCCATGCTCCTAAAATTATGGAGTTAGATCGGGCGCCGCACAACATCCAACTCACGCAGACTGCGTTAGATCTCGAAAGGAGCAAGCGCCGGTGGCGGGTCGGTTATTCACCAATCCTGCACCATAACAAAGGCACGGGGGTCTATCGCCGCTCAGAGACCTAAAACTGACTAGCCTCTCTAGTTGGTATTTCACGACCGGCAGCGCGTCGCGGTGGCGCGTGGGCGCGATTCACAGCAGCCGCCGCAGACAGACCTCCTCTCATGCAGTGCTTTGTTTCCTTATGTGCTATCGCGCGACGCGCTCGCTGCATGTCATCGGTGAACAGATGACGGCACCAAAGTCCCTCGATAATTTGAAAGTACCATCGTCACTCTGAGCTCTGCTGCTGCCACACGACCTCCTCGCCTCCTCCGCGACCTTTGCGCGTCCCCCCCCCCTCGCGGGAACCAGTTTTGCCTCCGTTTTTCTGCACGACGATTGGTCTCCTTGTCGTTGCCATTGGAAACGCACGGATATTGCGTTTTGCTTGTGTTTTACGTTTTCTTTGGCGCCATTTTTCTCCGTAGCTCGGCTGGCTCGGAGCAGCGAACGTTGCACGCTGTGTTTCCCGCGGTGTTGTGCTAGCGCTATGCCGTGCTGTGGGCCATATAACTGCAGCAAGAAGCCGGAAGACAGTGATGCAGTTTTTATGATACCACAAGAAGTGTGATGGTTTGTGCAAGAAACAGTGGCTGGACAACATTGGCCAAAACAACGTTGTTCCGTCAAAGAGCAGTGTTGTTTGCGAGGTAAGGCGCCTTTCTTATTGCTCGTATCAAATCATCCCCTAAAGCTGCAGCTCGTTGTGCTTCCGGCCTGGTCACCTGCATTTAACTGCGAAAATTTGTGCATTGCATAAAAATGGGGGTGTCCTCAGCGCGCCGAATATTCTGCTGGGACTCGGTAACTAGCACGTTGTCAACGGTGATTCGGTCGGAAAAGCAGCACCATAGGTTCTGCTTTCCATTGTGAACAATTATGTGCGAAGATACGGCGTCTTGATTACTCTTTTCGTTATTGTTAGGATCCGTTGCCTGTTGTAGTGAAAATCGAAATAGCGACTTTTAGAGGAGTTTACTTTCCAGCTTACTTCGATGTGTGCATCAGCCACTTGGATGCTATGAATGCGTGCCCTTAAGAAAAATATAGCGAAGGATACCCGTGGCATTGCGGGTGATAAGCGCCAGCTAGTCTACATTGCGTGTCTAATGCGTAAGCATTCTTCGACAAGTATCACGTTAAGGGAAAAGTGTAATGCCTTGTATCTGCAGAAAAATACGTAATTTGCACACTTGAGACACCCAAAAGGTATGGTAGTGTAAATGCATATGATTGGTACTTTCATAAGCGATAGGAAACAATTGAAACCGCTGCGAAAACTAAATAAAAAGCGATACCCATAAAGATACATAGGGCTCCTTAGAAAATACACGGAAATGCGTATAGTAGGGAGGGGGCCACCTGAAATTTGTGAGTGGATCAGCTTGAACTTTTTGGTTGGGCCAAGCTGTAATCTGGGGGTGGACCAGCTTAAATTTGGGTTTCAGTCAACTTGAAATTTAGACGTGAGCCGACTGAAATTTGGGGGTGGGCTAACTTGAAATTTCGGGGTGGGACAACTTAAATTCAGGTATAAGCCAAGTTGAAATTTGGGGGTGGCCTAACTGAAATTCGGGGGTATGCTTATGTATACTTCGACAGCTCCAGTATAGTTTTTGGATTATTTTCACCTCTTGAGTTGGCTTTGATTTGGGCTCCCACGCACGCGTGTGTAGGTGATGATTATTATTTAGTTTTCACAGGGTTACAGGCAACCTGCAGTTCGCATGATCTCACACGCTTCCTCGCATTAAAATTGCGCAATCGTTCTATTGAGTTTAGAGATCACAGCGCAAAGGCTACTTTCACGTTGAGAAGAGAAACACATGGACGGACGAATTCATTATAAGAAAGCACGCTCAATTTAATACTTATGGTGCACATGCGCACACAGACAAGAAAAATTCAAATGCAGAGCGATGTCCCACAAGCAATACTAGACCAGATCCACAACGTAAAGAATCGCATTGTGCGGCAGAAAAAAATGGAGTATAGAACTCGCCTCGAAGGTCCTTTCACATCAGTATGCCCCACTGATACGTCTTCCCGGAGAAACCGGCTTCCTCAAAGACGTTACTTTCAGCATTCTCGATGGTGTTATAACCATTTTTTCAAATTTTTCTTCACCACTGGGCTGCGTAAGTGGCCCAAAATTATGCGCCTCCATCGAATATTGCGGCCCGTTCGCGGGAGCCAAGGAGAAAGAGCGGGCGGTGCACATCGAATGCAGCTGGCGCGCGAGGAGAATCGAGGAGGAAAGCGTCGCAGGGAGGAGAGTGTCGCTACTTTAAAATTAACGAGGGGTTTTAGACGGCGCGCTCCCCTAGCGCCATCTCGTAGCGTTCCTCGCAACTCTTGTGCGGCACTACGCTTTTCTTCTCACGATGGGATTCTTTCGCTGTGCTCGTTCGCTCGGTTACGCCGAGGGACAACGCCGACGCTGGCCGCAGGAACGGGTGCCTAAGAGCTGCATTCTAAAATGGGGAAAAGAATCGTAACGTCAGGCAAGGCAGATCACATCGATTGCTATCGCTTAGCTACGCACGAGGACACCCTACATCTCCTTATAAAGAAGGTAAACCGACAGTGCACTTGCGTACTTTGCTCTTTCTTCGCTAGTCTTGTAAACTTCAGCAGAAGGTCAGCGCCATATAGTTAGCGCGTCGTTATATTTGTAGCGTCCTTCGCGCTGTTATAAGTATTGTTAACTTTGTCACAAGCCCATCAGGTCTCGCGAAACTGCGTTACATATCATATTTATGCAGATGGAGCCTACACCACTATTGCAGCTTGTGGTGATTTTCCCCGGCCAAACAGAATAGTGGGCGGTAGCCGACATAAAACAATCATTGCTACGAGCACACACAGAGCCGAGCTGGCAGTTTTCCAGGAAATACCTTATTATGCATAGCAGACGTACATCAAACAAAAACGCATACTGTTTTTCGTTGTTGACGTCTCTTTCTTGCCCTAAGGATACGGAGCCGTGCAACCGTCAAACTGAGTGTATGTTGCACTGAGAAACCGAAAATAGTCATCGCATGAGTTTATTGCATCTATTGCGTCAGAAGGGTATATCGGTCAATGAACATGCGGAAACAGTAGCTTCCTCTGCATCCATCTACGGGAGCGTTAGAGAAATTCGCAATCATTTAAACTGGTTTGCACATCCTTCTACCAGGTTTGCCAAATTTTTGTGCTTGCGTATTGACAGTCACAGGGTGCAAAACGTTAGCCTTCATAATTGCGTTAACAGCGAACATGCCATACGGCTTCGATTTCCTCTCCGCTAACGTTCAAGGCATCTACTAACCGGACATGCTAATTTTAGAGCGCAGCTCTTAAACGCCCGTTCCTGGGACGAGCAGTCGGCGTCGGCGTCGTCCCTCGACGTCCTCCTAACCGAGCGAACGAGCACGGCGAAGGATGAACGAGCGAACGTGGAGCATGAATGAAAGACGGCGGTAGCGAAGAGAGCGCGAGGAGAGAATAGGAGAATGAAGGTGCAGCGGAACCGTAAGGCGGAAAGGGGAGGAGGATTGTATGCCGAAAGCGTCACAATGAAAGCGTAGTTCCGCGCCTGAAGGGCTTTCTAGAGACGATGGCTACGAGATGGCGCCAAGGTAGCGCGCGTTGTCTGTACACCGTTGACGCCACCGATACCATATATGCAAACGAAGCGCTACATGAGCGGAGGTCTGCCTGCGGCGGCTGCTGTGAATCGCACCCACGCCTGGCCCACACGCTGCCTCTCGCCATCACCCGATTAATGAGGCAGTCGCGTCACACTTCGCTGCGTTTGCAAAGTCCCGCACGAGACAGATTGTCTACGCCTGCCAATATATCGCGAAATGAAAACGCGTATACAGCCGCGCTCAAATTTAGCATTAGGGAGCATCGTTATAGACTGCGAATTTTTCGCACTATTTATACGTATTCTATCTGATACCCGCGATGTCGTGCGCGTGCGGTGACTCTCGCGAGAATAAATCACACTGCTTTGTATCCCGACCGCTCCTGGCACGCATCTTCTCTAAATTACGTAACGCGGATGATGAGTAAACTCCAGTTCAATACACTGCGCTACTAGAGAATTGAAGAAAGAGGGCTATGCTTTTGCAACTTCTTATACACTAACACTTCTGTCCCCTTAACGATCCTCGTAACCACACCCATTCTCGCCTCCGGATGGGCATGAAATTTTCCTTCGCTTTCTGCTTGATCTCGACACATACGCCTGTTCAACCCTCACTGAGCTTTTCACTTGTGATACTCTCGATGTCATGTTTGCATGTTAGCTACTCGTCAGTGGCACCCATTATGTCAATCATGGTCGGCTTCTCACCATGCCAAGCGGCTCTAACAACGTCGTCGCACGTCTTTTTATTCTCATTTATAACTCTGTCTACACCCGCTTATTCGTCTTACCTAGCCCACTTGACTTTGTCTCTTTCGTATCACGAAATGATTTTCTTGTCTTTTTAAGTTTCACGGACTGCTAAGAGAACCAGGTTTGCGGCTACCCGGCCAGCGAATGATCGCCGTCCACCACGTAGCCGAAGCAAACCTGTAAAAGCCTCGCCTGCAAACTCAATAGGCAACAACGGTGCGCCTTCCCGGGAACCTGGCACGACAGACAGATCAGACTAGGAATAAATTTTCAGAACCAATCGAGCGCTACTCTTCGGAGCATTTGAATACCTTTTGCTCGTAAAACCTGTTTTCATTTATTTGGTGATTCGCATTATTGCGTGGCAAACCTACTGGTGGCACGGATTCCTCTCCCTTCCCCACCCCGCATTTATTTCGTGTTTTTTATCACTAGAGAGCAAAACTTTGCGCTAGTGTGGGGCGCTCTTTCTGGAGTGACTTTCCAAATTGTTTATAATGACCGATGCTATCATTACTCATTCTTCACATTGGAGCATTTATGGTTTCATAACGTATTTTCAGACACATACCAATTCAATAAAGCATAAAACTAAAAAACCTAAAACTTAGTTGTATGTGGTGCTCTAAAATTGATGCGTGATGAATTTGAACACTTCTGAATTTACGTATTTTGTTCTTAACGACATATGTTTGGTCTCTTTCCTGCCGGGTATAGGGTAGTGAAGTGAGTAAGGAAATTGATTTTGCGGAGTTATAGTGCACGCAACAATTGCGGCTAAAGATAGAATTTCCAGAGATTGTGGGTGCGGTTCCCACCAGCAGTAAGTAGTTGTTACGTCCATTTTTATTTCCCTATACATCAAAAATTCCTAACCTTAGTTTAAGCAAAAGTAATTCTCCCGGCAATTTCCTTGGTTTTATTGTTTGGTCGTTTCACATAATTGTCGCCTTTTGGTGCTTGTAAAAGAATCTGAGGTGATAAACGTAACTCCGAGCCGTGCATTAAGGCGTTCCTCGTAGCTCACCGTAAAGCATCGGAAGGTCTAGTCCTACAGTTGAATTTTTTCTCCACCCAGATCCTCTTCGACGTGTTAAGCAACTTCAACGTCACGTGGCCGGTCTCGAAGGTTCCAAACAACTGCAACATTATGGAGTACCTGCTGGGCCTGTCGCTTGACTACGGCCTGCCAACGCCCGTCAAGCTGAGCTTGGAGCCGTACTTGAAGACAGACAGGCGCTACGGCCTCTCTCTGAGCTTCGGCGTGTCCGACATGATGGCCGTTTACAAACAGGCACAGGTAGCCGCTTGCATGTCGTCGGTGGTGCCATCGGTTGGAAGCGATTCCGCGATCGCCTTCGGCGAGCCCATTTATGTTGTCTACCTCAACCTGATTACGAGCATAGAAATTTTGTTTGGGGCCACTGGTTACACCCGCTCCTACACCACCATCGAAGAGCTGGACGTAGCACTCGGACGGCACGCAGATCGCGACTGCTTGCTGGGTGCCATCAACAAGCATCTGCCGCCTAACATGCAGTTTGACAAGTAAGAGGAGGTACTTGTCTTCAATAACACCGCGTCCGTGCTGAACGGAATGCTGAACCAGTCGGGCTGCGCTGAAATCGTGCTGTTCAGCGGTTGGAACATGATCATCCTGAACCAGTTTGGGACATCTTCATCACTTCTGAAATGCATGTCTGGAAGGTCGCTCTTGAAGGCTTCTGCCTCCGCCCCGACGTACTGCCTCAAGGCTGTGAATGAGGTTCGATGATACGAGTGATTTATGTCGCACGCACTAACGAAGCACGTCTCCTGTGAGGTAGTCTTTATGATAAATAGAATGACTTACTTAGCGTCAGTGCCACAGTCAGAAATGTTTTTCAAGCGGAGTGGATGGCCGGGGACGCACGCACCTTACCAGGGAGGGAAGGCTATGTAGGCCACATACTAATACTGAATTTTTGGGAGTGGTGAAGTGGCACGTGCCTGCTGTGCCCCTCTCCTGGCTACGCCACAGTTTAGCGTTCGCAGCGGTTCGTAAAATTTTGGAGCCTGTTGTCTTGTTGACCTTGAGATACGTGCCTCCTAAATATTACCTGCAATATGAAATAGTGATTTGTGTGCACACGTATCTGTGTGATCGCATTTTCTGCCTCTTGTGAGACATGTTTTGTTTGGCGTCTGCTGCAAATATCTTCAATTCTGACCACGTGCTTATCCACCAGTTCTTTGTTCTGGGTAAGCATAGACTATTTCTGGGTGTTCGTTGAGAGTTCGAGTAAATGGTGATACATTAGGACGTTTGTAATAAATGTTGAAAGGGTCTCAACCTCTGGCTGAAGTCGTCGAAGGACTATCTCGTCCTAGCACAGTTTTGCCTGAGAATGGCATTTATGGGCATTTTTCTGAGAACCCAGCTTGAGCGAGAACACCGGGACTGCGCAATAAAACACGTTCACAATCTCCAACTCGCAATTAATACTTAATTGCGACAACTAGATGCACGTGTGTTTTCATAGATCAATACTTGTCGGAAATGGTGGTCTGGTACTGCTTGAAACAGCACCGTTGCTCAAGCGGGGTGTCAGTTCGACTTAATGGCGCTACTAATTGGCAGGTGGCCAGCTACGCCCTGTCCCGCTTTTTCGTAGACAGTGCGAAGCAGTCCATTTCCCAGCTTGACATGACGGACACCTGGAAAAGATTGCAAGAAGCCGCGTGACGCAACTTCGGCACCTCGAAGTGGATGGACCAGTCCACCGCTCAGGGCGCCATGGGCCACGTTGGTAATATAATTCCCATTCCAGCGCACCTTAACAGCAGCCAGGCGCTGGACGCGTTCTACGACTACTTGGTGGCGGGCCAGTCACAGCCCTTCTTCCAATGGTTCATCAACTCGAGCAAGCAGCGGCCGGACAAGTACAAGCGCCTCGTTTACGAGAAGCCAACTGTAACCGCGTACCGCGAAGACAGCCTGCTGAGCTCGATAGCCGTCAACGCCATGTACATGCCCCTCAACCACCTCGTGATCATCCTGCCCCCCCCCCCCCTCATGGCACCCCCTTTCGTGCCCGCAGGCGTGACCGCGGCGGCGACCTACGGCTCCAATGGCAAGGTCTTGGGTCACGAGCTGTCACACGCCTTCGACCCACGCTTCAGCACTCAGAGCAGAACCGGCGACGCCGCAACCTGGTGGTCGCAGCCCCCCTTCGCTAACTTCATAGACAGGGTGCAGTGTGTCCGTGTCCAGCTCGCCAACTGCACTAAGAACGAATTCCACGCTAAAAATGCACTGTCGGAGACGTTCGCGGACACTGCTGGTACTGAGAATGCTTCACTGGCTTACGCTTCATTGCCGAAGGGGCAGGGTGCCCTCGGTTATTCGCAGGAGCAGCTGTTTTTTTTATAGCGGGCTGCTTAAAGTTTTGCAGCAAGCGTGCGTATTTCTGGCGCCCGATGTCTCAATACCCCGCCATGGTCCTGCGTTGCAATTTGCCTGCTTACGATCATAAGGACTGCGCGGCAACTTTCAATTGTTCCGCTGGAGCTTCACTGAACCTGCCGACACGCTGTTCGTTCCACTAAGCTTAGGGCGGAAGACCATTTGGCAGCGTAGGCCTGTTACAATTAGGTTTTTATGCTTAATTTACTTCTCTCGAGGAATTACAATCTTTTCTCGCGTGCGCCCCCTTCAATGCAATCTGTACTCTATGATAATGGCCCGATGTTCTTTTTACTTTACTTGCCTTCATTATTACCTGCTAGTAACTTTCACGATTCATATTCATCCTATCGGCACGGCGTGCGCATGTTTCCTTTCTGTCCACTGTAATGCTTTCTCTTTTTAAATGTTTATTGTATATGTGTGCGCTTATACTCTACTCTCGTAAGATCAACTCGTTTGTCCTTGCGTCAGTAGATGCATGAAGCAAGTGCTTTTTCCTGTCAGGCGTCCCAACGTCTTGGAGAAACAACTTGTTGGTGCATCGTTTCCACAAGAGCGCGAATGTCTGACTTTGATCTTACAGAGTTCACATTTTAAACGAGTGCAGGCACCAAATGCGCTGGTGATGATTCCTTTTCTCTCCTAAGTAGAATCTAGCATGTAGCGAACCGTAAAAGCAGCCGAAAAATGCACGACCGTGTCCTCAATAGATTGTCGTCACATGCTTTCGATCACTCCAGTTTCGGATTTGAAGATTTCCGCCAACGGGGTGGGACATACTTTGAATAACGTACACCAGGGGCACCCACCGTCTACGTGTTCGCGTGCACCCTCAAAGCGTTGACTGCAACGAACTCATCCGTCGTCTGCTCAATTTCCGACGCGCGCCTTTTTTTGTCGACGAAAGCGCGATGTGGGGGACGCGCACTTGCGTGTCCCGGCTGCGTTTCGTCAAATGCACGTGCCGTTGTGAAAATAACGCATCAGTGTCGCTAGCGTCAAGCTATTTTAATCTCAGGAACGACACTTTCTTGGTTGTCGTGAGGAACCTGGAGAAGGGAGTCACGTTTTATTTCTTTACTCTAATTTAAAATGCATTACCTTTCGGCCTCCTGCTGTGAACCATAATTACAAAAATCGAGCCACCTAAGAATACAAATGCCTTTGGAGTGCCCAATTTAGCCTCTAAAATTGATGTCTACCTTCCTTTATTTTTAACGAGAAGAAAGAAACGAGGTGCCCGATTTTTTATTAATCATAACGAACTAGCAAAGACAGCAGGGCAACATTGGGGAAATTACTTGTCCGTACTAATACCATTTAGAGAAATTATAAATTAATGGAAACGAAAATGGTTGAAACAACAACTGCTTCAGGTGAGAAACCATCCAAGGTCTTCACATTACGTGTACGATGCTCTTGCCAACTGAGCTACCGTGGCGCCGTTTTTCCATCTATTTTTTGGGGTATTTGTGGTTTACTACTAGAACTATGCCTGGGAGTGTTAGCTAGATCTTCCACTCGCAAACGTTGGCTGCGGACGTTGAAGATCCTTTCTGGCGCAAGTGTCACGTGTACGTGATCGTTTTGGGTGAAGGCAACTGGTCAGTAAATCCACACATGCTATCTGAAGGCGTCAATGTTGCCGTATTAGAGACCCTCATATTTATCATAAGAAGCTTACAAGCAGACTCCAAGAACAACCTAGGGGGAAGTACTTGCACTTACTAATTGATTGCGTGAAATTATAAGTTATGGGAAATGAAAAATGGATGAAAAAAACTACTGCCGCAGGTGGGAAACGATCCAAAGTATTCGCATTGCGCGTGCGATGCTCTTACCAATTCAGCTGCCGTGACCCCGTTTTCTCATCCCCTTTCCCCTTTAATTTGATGACACTGAAGGTACCCAGTCTGCTCTTCTCTCTTTTTATGGCATATATAGGACCTTTGTGAAGAACACGTACGAGCCCTTTCACAAGCCATAGAAGAATATACTCGAGGCAAGGCCATGTTTGGGTAATGTTTACACGTACGTTTAATCATGTTTGTACAGAGATTGATTGCATCGTTAAACTAACCCGCCTTTTTCATTTTTCCTGCGCTGCCTCCTAGCGCACGCTGGTGGAAACGAAAAGAGATGCCGGGGCTTTCACCTAACCTTCCGTGTACTTGCACCAATCATGAGTGTACCTTATCACCTTATTTTTTAATGTTGTAGAAATCACAGACCGAGTTCTGGAACTTATATTACGATTATCCGGCTCTTTCTTGAAGAAAGTCTGCATGCACCAATAGCGGGCTTACCTGGGCCGTTTTTACGTACGAAATAGAAAAAGAAACGCTGCGAACGGCACGGAGGGTGTCTGTAGTTTCTCCATAATTCTGTTCTAGGCGCTCGTTCTTCGCTTCTCCGTGCGCCTTACCGCATTAGTGGCAAGCATCGCATCCTTTGTCAAGGTCTCGACGGTTACCGAAGCCTTCTATGCGCTTGCAGGAACCATAGAATAGCTCACGCGAAGCCATCAGCCTTATCGAAGTTCACGCGATCTGATATTTCCAGTGCAGTTGTGACAACGCAATGCTTTCGCGAGCGTTTGCCGGACAAATTCCAGCATCTCGCAGCAATGTTCAGGGAAAGTGCAGTTGCAATTGGAAGGCAACGTATCTCTATGGTAGCATGCAAAAAAAGAGAACGTTCATGTACCTAAATTAAGTTCACGTTAGGAATCCCTCAGTGGTCAAAGATGCTACGGATTCCTCCACTACGACACGCCCCATACTTAGAATACGGTCTAGAAACCTAAAATTGCCAGAATGCAATCGTTATGAATGTATCAACTGCACAATTTCTTGCTAAAGAGCCCATGGCTGTGGCTGGTTTCCAGCACTAGAGCGGTGCACTTGTTTACGTCGGTACCTGAACCGCCGCCGCTTTGGCTTATCGGCTATGACATTGCAAGTCTCCCTTCGAGGTCCCGGGTCCGATTCCCGAGCCTAGCGGCCGCGTTTACACGGGTGCGAAATGCAAAATTGTGCTCTTGTACAGCGTATTGAGTACTTGATAAAGCACCTCACATGGTCAAAATTATTCTAGGGCCCCTATTGCAGCCTCCCCCATAATGATAACATGACTGATATGTAAATCTCACGACAATAATTTAATTTTAAGCCATCGCTTGTCGTTGCCTTTTACACTGTGATAAAATGCGCACATCTCCGATATCAGACAGTGCGAGCAAAACACTCGGGCCTGTAAACGCAAATAATATCACGTTGTTCTGCGAGAGACTCATATTAATAGCGTTGTGGGCCACTTCGGTAACAGCCACTGGAGGGGGATGGGCTTTCTTATTGCCTGAGGCGTTGCTAACCACGGACATAGTTTGGCAAAATCAGTGACTGCTTACTTGCATATATATATATATATATATATATATTTATGTGTGTAACCGCAGTAACGCAGAGTAACCGCAGTGTAACCGCAGTGTAACCGCAGTAACCTTTCAAAAGAGGAAGAGCAGGCACTGCGAACTCTACGTGATGATCAGACAATTGTCATTAAGCCAGCGGACAAAGGTGGTGCAGTGGTGGTACTTGACCGGAATGTTTACATAGCCGAAGGTTTCCGTCAACTGGGAAACTCTAAATTTTACAGAGAACTCCCAAGCAATCCTACCGAGAAATTTGAAAGCGAAATAAAGGACGCCCTAACCACTCTGCGCAAGGCAGGGCAGATAACCGATAAGACGCTCAAAGCATTGATACCAAGAAACTCTGGCCCCGGCCGTTTCTACCTACTACCCAAAATCCACAAAATAAACAATCCCGGTCGGCCTATCGTTTCCAGTAATGGAACAGTGACTGAGAAAATATCCAGCTTTATTGACAGTCTCATTAAGGACATCCCATCTTCATTTCCCTCGTACATTAAAGACACAAATCATTTCCTTCGGGAGGTATCAAACCTGACGGTACCGGCGGGGGGTTACTTGGTCACTATGGATGTCGCATCTTTGTACACCAACATACCTCACGCCGAGGGCATTGCTTCCGCAGTTTCAGCTTACGCTGGCTCCAGCCAACCTAGGCAATTAGATAAAGACACAGTTGAGACTCTTTTAAATCTAGTACTGAAATATAATCACTTTGAGTTCGAGGACAAGCATTATTTGCAAATCAGTGGAACCGCCATGGGAACGAAGATGGCGCCAAATTATGCAAATATCTTTATCGCATCTTTAGAAATACCCTTCCTCGCAAACTCGGCCGTAAAACCAATATTTTATAAGCGATTCCTGGATGACATTTTCTTTGTGTGGGCCGACAATGAACAAAGTCTCTTAGACTTCATTTCCAATTTCAATTCTCTGCACCCGTCAATCAGCTTTACGTACAACTTCTCCCAAAATAGTATTCCCTTCCTCGACGTCACTCTGTCACTGAATGGCGGTCGCATTTCCACGTCCCTATACAGAAAGCCGACAGATCGTCAGCAATATTTGCATTTTTATAGTAGTCACCCCCATCACTGCAAAACAGGCATCCCCTACTCCCAGGCCCACAGATACAGAAGAGTCTATTCCGAATCTGCGCAATTTGAGCGACACGCGGAGGAACTGAAATCTGCTCTCATACGCCAAAAATATCCTCCAAAAATAGTAGACGATGCCATTGAACGCACCCGCAGTTTAGATCGAGCACAGATAATGGGAGAAAAGGTTAGCAATACCAATACACAATCAGATCCAAACTTGGTCCTCACATACACCACCGGTGCTCCGCGGGTCAATGCCATTCTCACCCGCCATTTTAATATCATGAAACAGAGCATCCGACTCGCTACTATCTTCAAGCAGCCGCCTCGGGTTGTGTATAGAAGAAACAAAAATTTAAGGGATTTGTTAGTCAGGGCGAGGATACAGAAGTCAAACACGCCCAAGGGCTGTCGACCGTGTGGGAAACCTCGTTGCAAGGTATGCCGTCACATGACAACAGCAGACACGGCTGAAGCATCGAACTCGCCCTTCGTATACAAAATTACCGAAAATCTTGACTGTAATTCCAGTAACGTCGTGTACAAAATTCGATGCGAGGTGTGTAAGCAGGAATATATCGGCCAAACAGAGACTCCTTTCCGCCTGCGGTTTAACAATCACCGCGCACATGTGAAAAGTCTCCCCAATTTACCCTTCTCCAGGCACGTTCGGCTGCCAGATCACTCCTTTGAACGCGTGAGCGTTGTGCTCTTGCAGTCTGGTTTCCAACACACCCGTGCACGCGAGCAGAGAGAATCTTTTTTCATCCATAAATTTGGAACCTACACTAAAGGAATTAATGAGAGTCCGGGGCGGCTGACGTGCCTCCGGGATTTGCCGTGAAAGTGCATGGTAAACGCGAATACATGCTCTGTACTCTAAAATTGAGACGCTTATTCACTGCTTGCCCACCCCTCCGCATGCGCCTCAAGGGGGCGAGCGGAAAACAATAAATTCAGTTTCTTGGACCCTGCCACTGGCCACTGAAGTTCTCATTCTGAGTGACCTATTGCCCTTCTTTAAATACGCACGTGCTGACTTGATGTCAGTTGTCTGTTAAACGTTCAAAAACTGGACCACAAGGAGGCTATTTAACTCGACTCCCTAAATCTAAGCCCATGGGCGCACCTGCTTTGCGAATCCCATGCATATATTCTTTTTTGGAACTATATATATTTTTTTATTTTTTTCGCACCGTAGCTGGACCACAAAGTTGCCGGAACGGGCCGTGCCTTGTATATGTGTACTGTGACACTGTGTGTCTTTCTAAAAGTTGCCGCTCTTCTGTCTTCATTCTGGGCCCCTTCTCTATTGTGCCCCCCGCCACCCGATTGAACTTGCCCTCTCTCCCGCTACAACGGCAGCCCACGCACTGGTGCTGCGGAACGACCGCTTTCTCCCTCCTTGCCTCGGGTGCACGGGAACCTAGCTGCCGCTACTTCCCGCCCCCCTCCCTCTCCGTCTTACGTCTCCCTCCTCCTGTGTGCTTTTTTTTTTCTTTCCGTTCTCTTTCTTTTTCCTTTTTTTCCCTCACTGACCTCCTTGCTCTACATACATGTGACTCCGCCTTCCTCTTGCCCTGCATAGCTGCCAAAGGCCGCTGTAAATCTGCCAAGGCGCTGAAAATCAATCACTGTCACAACTGTTCCTCTCGGTTTGATGTATGTAAGAACGACCGGGCACCCGGTCTGGTGTCTTCACTACCAGGGCCGAACTGCCATTTTTTTGTAAACCCTGATGAAGATCGGTCCACCGATCGAAACTGTCGAAATTAAATACTTGTTCTGTTTACCTTGTAGCACCACTCAAGTTCTATATATATATATATATATATATATATATATATATATATATATATATATATATATAAGAAGTTAAGCATTGTACGCTCGACTCATGTTGGAATACGAGAAGACATATCCTACAATGCAGAATGTTTGATGGCATTATCTTATTTGACCTGGCGATCTAACTTTGGCCGCGAGACTTATTTGGCGTATTATATTTCCTTCTATGTGCAAGGAGCCAAATCAAAATTGAATTTGTGGATGAAAGAAATATATACCAAAAAATGCGCTCTCGGTTAAGCTTTTCTAAAAAATATATAGATTTACATTGAACACGCAGTTGTGAACACCTACACTTTATGTATGTGAAACAGATAGGTTCCTTTCGTGCAACCATTTTATTTTTTTCCTTCTATGAACGACATATTCCTATGCAAATTCTTCCTGGTCATCCGCACTGTCCATCTGTAGTGCATTGAGAAGTGAACGCCTGCCGGCATGCCGTGTGCATATGGTTGGCAGTACTTGCAAGGACCCATACAGTGCATATACCGTTACCTAATAAGAAAAAAAAAATAGAAAGATGAACACATATACAACTACACGAAACTGCACATGTCACGTAATAATTTACATATGTCTTGTTTATCAGTGAGGCTTTCATGTGCTGTGATCTTCACTAGCTGCTTGAACTGTGAAATTTAAGATATTCCACTGAACAATGTACAACCACTTGCTGCAGCAATAAAAAAATATAAACATCTACTTGCAGTAGATTGTTACCCAAGGATCCTAACTTGTCGGATATGTAGTTACAAAGCACATATGACCTACAAAAGCCATCGCAGGAGTGAGCAGCTCTCGACTATTTGACCATCGGACGTTATCTGTGGATCTAGATTTGTGCATAAGAAAATATTTGCTTTCTACCACCACCGTAAGGTGGCCTCCGGGGCTGAGATTCGAATTTCTGGCCATGTTCTCGTCTGAGGGATACCAGAGGTACTGAGCCACCGGGGTGGTTTTGAGGAAGCTAGTACACAACAGTGAGCTCTATAGGAATTTAATTGTTATCGCTCTTGAAAGCTTTAAGGTCCTGAAGTTTTCTTGCACCTAGCCGAACTTAGAAGAAACATTTAGTTTTCTGCTCCCATTTGAATACATGGAAATGAAAAAAAAAACGTATTGATCGGCTACAACTGCACTAAAATTGATGAGGTTTGGGGCATTTAAAAGAAGTTAAGCTATAGTGACTGTGGGAGGCTCGTTCTTTATTTAGGAAATCGAGGTTTTACAAAAGTTGCTGAAAATCGCAGATTTTGAGAAAAGTATCTAAAGTAAGTAAGTGTGGACACTACGGTGACGGATATCGCAGGGGCGCTTTTGGTGCTCTTGAGGCACTGGTATATGTATATAATTACAGGACTCGCAAGCAAAAAACTTCCTAACTAGGAAAGCATGGAAAAAAAATTCTGGGTACTGAGCACCGGCTGGCCAAAATGCCGTGCGGTGCAAACGGTGAAACGATTTTGCCAGCGGTCGCATGCGACATAAGTTCGGTACCTTCCTATATTGCCCAGCCTATACTAGCCAAAAATATGAAAGTAGCATGTCGCGTCTGGATATTATTAACCTATTCTCTGAAAAAAAAGAACAAAAGGACAAAGAAAACAGGTTAGGTCTCGTTTTCATTTTTACTGTTGTAAGAAGGTGGTTCACTCTTAGATTCAGATAAAACATTGGATGACGTCATGTCGTCCGTGGAACACGAATACATTTTTTATTACACTCAGGATTCTTAGGACACCTCACACACTTTCCGGGATGTTTGCGTCTATGTTTCTGTGCCTGTAACCGTTTTCCCGCCAACATCGGGCAATGGTAGTGTGGGGTGTATGGGTGTAGTGTATCGGGACGCTGTGCTGAAAAAAAAACATGTTCGAAGCCAACAACTGGTCCAACATGAGTGTCTGTTTATGTGACGGTGGGTATTTGCCGCTATTAGGTATACTACTTTCACGTCATCAATGGGTGCGTGCCACTCCCTATGTGCCGCTCTTGAAATAGCAGCATCGAGGCCATCTAGAGTTAATAGTAATGTGCCAGTGGGTATGTGCCGCGTTTAATGAACCTCTTTCTCTCTCTCTTTGTCCCTATACCCATTTCCCCAGTGCAGGGTAGCAAACAGGACGTGCGTCTCGCGGTCCTCCCTGCCTTTCATTTCTTCTATTTCTCTCTCTCTCTTGTAGACACCTTGGGTCACTGGGTAAATGAAGCTCTTCGCTGACAAACCAGTCTCCAGTACTATAGGCGGAATTGAAGCCGCGTCATGTATGTATGTATGTATGTATGTATGTATGTATGTATGTATGTATGTATGTATGTATGTATGTATGTATGTATGTATGTATGTATGTATGTATGTATGTATGTATGTATGTATGTATGTATGTATGTATGTATGTATGTATGTATGTATGTATGTATGTATGTATGTATGTATGTATGTATGTATGTATGTATGTATGTATGTATGTATGTATGTATGTATGTATGTATGTATGTATGTATGTATGTATGTATGTATGTATGTATGTATGTATGTATGTATGTATGTATGTATGTATGTATGTATGTATGTATGTATGTATGTATGTATGCATGCATGCATGCATGCATGCATGCATGCATGCATGCATGCAGATTCTGTCTGTCTCAGATATTCTTTCTTCCCACAGGCATTACAGAATGGAATAGATTATCCATACATATAACTAGGTGTAACAATTTCAGTAAATTTCTTACGTTACTTGAAAATCACGTACTACCCAAAGGTAAAATCTTGTGTGCTTCTCTTGTGTACTAGTGCAGTTCTTGAATGCGATCATTATGTGCTGTATGTCTCGTCGTAATGCTTTCCCTATCTGATTTTTGCTCCCTTAACCCCAAATAATATTGTATAAAACCTGTAGCTGCGTATTGACAGTTTACTTGTATTTGATTTTTCTTTCTCTCTTTGTTTTGCCCACCTGCAATAGTCCCCATTGGGATTGGCAATTTGTAACAAATAAACAAATGAATAAATTAATAAACAAATAAATAAATAAATTAAATATCACGCAGGTGCGCGAAAAGATGCGCCAGTGAGGATTTCTGCTGCATACAGGCCTCCTACTTGGTGCATTTTGGCGATGGCACTACGGTGTGTAGCTACACTGCTTCAATGCAAACTGCCTTAGCGTGGACATTTGTCCTAAGATGGTTTCTGAGGGAATATTAATGGAATAAACATTTTTGGCAACCTCCCCCACTTTGCTCTATGATGTCTGTGTGTAACAGGTTTGGCGCCAACTTCGGCTACTGGGTATGCACCACTGAGTTTGCGCCCGATTGGACAAGATGAACCAATGGGTCTTTGCAGCTACGCCTGAGCCGCTAGGTAAGCGCCCCTTCTTCGTTTATCCCTAAGAGTGGGTATGTGCAACACAGTTAAAGAATGCTGTAAATTTCTTTCTCCGCTGGTTGGCCTCATAGAAGTCCAAGAACACTGGTTCGTCAAAAACATCAGCGCCCTCCCCCCCCCCCCCCCCCCCCCCCACCCCCGTTTTAGCTTGTGTCGCCGTGAACGCGCGCAGCCAGCGACATGACATGACACGAACATTATTTGAGTCCTGAGGGACTGAGATCTTGGGGAGCTAAAACCGAAGGCTCCCGAAGATCAAGTCCGCGGCGCCACCCACGATGGGACCGGAATATGAAGTTCCGCCGCAATGTCGTGGGCCCTCTGGACAGCCTGGAGTTGCATGTGGCGATTGCTGCTCTTGAGAGATTCCTGCCATTGTTCTTTCGTGATGGGTGGAGAGGCGTTAAGGGCTGGGCACAGCCAGAGCAACATGTTCAAAAGAGCATGAGTCATGACCACATTTGGGGCACGACTGTGAGTGGGCAGGATCTATCCTGTTAAGAGACCGAGGAGTGAGATACGAATGGGTTTGCAGAAGTCTGAGTGTGCTAGCCTGATGTTTGTTCAATTTAAAGTGAGGGGGTGGAAATGTCCTCCTGCCAGGTCGATAATGGGAAACAAATTCGTGGAAACTACATAATGGATGTTGTGGATGTTGACCTCGTCACAAGCCTGGCTACCCGCGACAGCGCGGTACGTGAAATCGCGCGCTCTCCGGTGGGCCTGCTCATTAGGATTACATCCAAGAGGGTTAATTGAGCTATCTAGATGGGCTGGGAACCACGAGATGTGGTATCCTCCTTCGCTGCTCTCCCTAGTCCTTTGAAGTGCTTTAAGCAAAATACTGTTCGCCTGTTCAGATACGAGAGCGGACGAGAAGGATCTA
This sequence comes from Dermacentor variabilis, assembly GCF_050947875.1. Classification (NCBI taxonomy): domain Eukaryota; kingdom Metazoa; phylum Arthropoda; class Arachnida; order Ixodida; family Ixodidae; genus Dermacentor; species Dermacentor variabilis. Next base: position 52,103,730 of record NC_134578.1, read on the forward strand.
ACCGCCGTGCGCGAGTCCGAGTAGATGACAGCGGCAACTTTTGAGCTGTGAAAAGCCAGAGCGATCGCCGCTTCCTCCGCCACATGAGCAAACATAGCAAACATGGCAAACATGGCAAACATGGCAAACATGGCAAACACAACCGTGCCCAGCATCTCAGAGGCTACGCTCATATTTCACGGAGGTAGAGTTCGCAACGCGACCACAGTTTAGTGCGAGAGCGGACCTGGACACTCCACGGGCCTCGTCAAGGTCATTCATGAGCAGCGTGCATTTATTCGTACACAGCACAACTGTGCCTCTGTCTCGTTACTTCCATCTCATACTCATCATACTTCCATACTCATCATGATCGGAATCAAATTCCGGACGCGGCGGGCGCATTTAAATGGAGATTGGGCCCCAAAACGCTCATGTACCGTGCATTTGGTGCGCGTTAAAAAAACGCGAAGTGGAGAAACTTAAACTAGAATCCCCCGATACGGCGTGCCTCATACTCAGATTGTGGTTTTGGCGAGCATAACCCAAGAATTAAATTTTTAATGAGCTCAACGATCATAATCACCACATATAAAACATACAGGTGCATCCACAACGCACCTATAGTAGGAAATATTGCAAATTGCATAAACGTTGCCAATCAACTCGAAAGCATAAATACACAACGAACTTTTTATGCTACGAGACGATCCAGTTTCGTCCCTGACTGGCTTGTTCAGTGTTTTAGAGGAAATTGGTGTTTTGAATAAGCATTATACGTGGCAGTGCAGTTTCGCATCTGTTGTCATTGATTATCGAAGGCACATTGACTGTTACAGCATAGCGTAAGTCGGTATTTAGCTATAAAAAACTAATTTAGCTAAATAACCAAGGTAATTTTGTGGTCTATTCGTACGCTCATTATGAGCTCAGGTCATAATGTTCTTTAATGGCCAACTAAATCTATGTGCACGGATGTTCTCGCATTTTGCCCTCATCGAAATGCGGCCGCCGTGGCCGGGATTCGAGCCCGCAACCTCGTGATCAGCAGCCCAACACCATAGCCACTAAGCAACCGCGGCGGGTGTTCCTCAGATATATCACTTAGGCGTCCACCTTTGCGCTACCGGAAAGAAAGATGATATAGTCTATAGGCCGAGAAGTTCTACCGGAATGTAGACTTCTCCAGCTAATTCTTTTTCGCTTTGGTGTAGAGATGAGGACTTGCGAATTTTGGTTGGGCGAACACTGGAATGGACTTCCCGGTATAATTCAGGGTGCACACGGTAGTCTACTTTAATGAATGCTGTTGATTTTATATAAAATTGAACGAGTATTTGGGCAGATTGGGTTTAGTAAGCCAGTCTACAAGCTGTAGTCAAAATTTGCATGGCATCTAGAATATTCTGGATAATAGGGCCAAGAAACGCGTAGAGAATTGCGAGTATTGCCGCTTGAAGTGTGATGGCAGCGATTGTAGTGTGTACGGATCGAAAATAATTAGTTTATCACAATGACCATCAAAGAATAAAACGTGATTATGTCTTGTTCTGTATTCTGCTAACGTGTCAGTGTAGATACTCACCACTCTCACCTTTGGGACCACGTATAAGAAAACAAGTTCTTGATGCATACAAAATGTCGTAGTACCCTCTGATGAGGTTTGTAAAATCATCATTTCCTGAAACAAAACAATAAGTGCAGCATAGGCTTCGGGACAAAGAAGATGTTAGCGGGCTGTCTAATAACTGTTCATCCTACATGTGCGAAACATATGGTGTTATAGATAAATAATCAACAATATTTAACTACACATTTTCCACAAATCAGTTTTGAACAGCTCTCGTGTAAACGTGCCTTGCTCCGCTACAGATATTTGACAACTTTCCACAGTTTAACTAACTAGGAAACATGCCAAAATAAAAGAACAATGGAAGATAGTGCCAAGCAGAGAAAGCGCAAAGCAAAATACGAACTAACTATGTGCAGCCTCACGCATTTTTTTTCTTACTCTATCGCGCGAGCCTCGATCAAGCGTAGTTTTAGTGCTTTAACGCGGCGATAGTCAGTGGTAGAGAAAGAAGTACACAAGTAATTTCTGTCTCTTTTATTCTCTGTTAGCTTCAACACTAGTTAAGGAGGGAACGTGTTCAAGGTACAAAATCGGCACCCCTCGATGATTCGAGTGCACGGTGGCAGCGCGAAGGAAGAGCCGTTGTCCGGCAAAGAGACGCTTTATTCAAGCACCAAGACGTCTGTCCGGGTCCAAGCCCGAGCCTCCGCTCTCTCTCACACAACCACAACGTGACTCTTTAAGCCCTCAGTTGCTGCAAAATAGTCACAAGCCTGCCAGTCATACATGCGGGTTCACACCATTTCAGCCAAGAGCACAAAAAGTTTCGTGAGGGAAACGGCATTGGTAGAAACAGTGACACAATCTACAACATGCAAGAGGACAGGTTTGCTGGAAGACACGTGTCATCTCTCTCTCCCCTACATTATGCTCCGAGTATTGGCCTTGATGACTTCCATCACTGCAGGCCAGGCTCAAGCTCGCACTTGTAACCGTAGATCGCCCGTGTCATTCCCCTTTGTCTGCGTACAAGCCCGCCGACTAAACATCGCCTGCAAGACGCTGCCACGCGAGCTGAACTGGGCCAGAATGGAACAGCAACACCCGCACCATACACCTCACATTGACTTACACACAGGCACATAAAGAACTCTTTAGCGCAAACGTTGTCTGCTACACTGTTCCCTTCCGGACCACGAAAGGCAATGTCATATTATGCTGGTGCGATATAGTAAAAAAATGTGGGAAGCGGTGTATGTAAAGATCCGATGAACGACATGCGACGATATACGCTAAAGGCTACTAAGAGCGTACTGCAACTTCCTATTCATCGCTTTTCATCGCACGGTTGTCTGTTTGGAATAGCTCTGTAACAGAACACTGAGGTTGCTAGACTACACTTACGGAGCATACTAGAATGGTAACGAAGTAGCTATTCCACTGTTTTAATACTGTTGTTTTAAATGCGTAACGTTTCTATGCCTACCCAACAACAAATTTGGCCGTCACGTAAGACAATGACTGACTCATACCCCTTAAAGAATGGCGCATACCCCCGATAGCAAGTAAGAAATGCAATGGCTCATACCCACGTAAGGCAGACGCTACAAGCGCTCAGCAAAGTAATGCGAACATTGCACACATTCATTGAAATTACCCATACAACACACAAAATAACATACGTTTCAATAAAGAACAAGCTAAGAAGAAGCACTCGAACCTTCAATAAAGAATTGCGTACCCTCCTCAGCAAATTTAGTGGTGATCTTGCAACAGCTTCGACAAATTAATCCTAAAATAATTCACCAAAGGTCGTGGGTTCAACTTCTGCCAAAGGCCGAGGGCGCGAGTGCCTTAATAAACTATACCTAAATAACTGTGGTTAATTACCTTAACCTCATTAACACAGATGGTCGTGGGTTCGAGTGGCCTAATGAACTCTGTCTTAATTAAACCTGTTCTATCATTTTCGCTATAGGACATGATAAGCGAACGACCAATGATGGTTGATACAGGTTTATACAAGTCAAGTTCCAAAACATTAATAATGACGTGGGGCTGCGGGGAGATTAGCAAGCGGCACAATGCTCACGCGTACTTAGACAACTGCCACAGGATTGTCTGCGTTAATTTTTTTTAATCAGGACAGGTGAGCGATATGAGTTTGTAAATTTAAAGATGGCGGCACAGTTTCAACACGGGTGAATTTGTAGTTTACGTCACTTAGTATTTGTGACCCTTTTAGGGTCTGGGGTAGTGTGAAAGCAGTAGGAGAATAGGCGGACTGGGCGACTTGGAGACTACAGAATAACGGAAGTTGCAGGAGGCAACTAAACGTTTCTTTTGCGCCTGCCGTATGGGATTTCTTGTAAAATTTAGACGGCTGTCTGTTTATCCTAGGCGATGTGGCCAGCCATACTATTGGAACAATGTCGTCGAATGCGTCTTCTGCCACATGTTGCAACACTAGATGTATTGCGGTGTCAAATCCCTAAGTGAGGTGGAGACCAAAGGAAAGGTAAACGGGGCTGAAACGGGGGACCATTAGATAGATTGCAAGCTACGCTCACATACGGCAAGCCGCTGTACCTGTAGCGATCTTACATGCACATCGTACATGCCGCGCGCAAGCCAGACGTTATACTACTACAAGAGACACTAACCGACGCACCGTCCCTCCCCGGCTACAGAGTGCACAAGGGACCGCCCGACGGCAGAGGCCTGTGCACCCTGGTCAGGAAGGGACTCACGTTCGTCGAACATGAGCTGCAAAGCAATCTCAAGATCGAGCACACACTGACCGAAATCAACCCTGGCAAGAAGAGAAAAGGAAGCATATTTCTGCTCAACGTCTACAGCAAGCCATCTCAGAGAAAACAGAGATTCAAGACATTACTGCACAGAGCCAGCACCGCAGCGGGCCGTAACACCCTGATCGCGTGCGGAGACTTCAACGCGATGAACCCTGCCTGGGGCTACAACAAGTACACAGCAAAGGGCCGCGACCTGTACCAAGACGCCACGGAACTCGACTTCACCCTTATCACGGACCCGACACATCCAACGAGAATTGGTAACTCCGTGTCCCGGGACACCACTCCAGACCTCACGTTCGTCAAGAACGACATCCGGGGCGCGATCACCTGGAGAAACACGGGGATCGACCTAGGCAGCGACCACACCATCGTGGAAATCGGCATACCGGAACACAACGACACCAGCGTCAAAACACACAGATGGATAGACTGGGATGCCTTTCGAGAAGCCAGAAGCCAGAAGAGCGACGGTGACGACGAGATCGAAGACATCGACTCGTGGACGGCCGAAATCACCAAGAGCGTACGCGACGCGACCAAAGAGATTGAAACGGGCGCGGAGATCGACAAAGTAGACAGCCGGCTTGCGCATCTCATCGAGGCCAAACAGTCGATACTCAATCGCTGGAAGCAACAACGGCTTAACCGCAGACTGAGAAAGAAGGTGGCGGAGCTGAACCGAGTGATCGAGGATCACTGCCGCGCTCTCTGCATGCAACAGTGGAACGAGATCTGCAACGCGGCAGACGGGCAGATGCATAGCGGGAAGACCTGGAACCTACTGCGGCACCTGCTCGACGAAACGAAGACCAAGTCGCACCAAAGGGACAGACTCGCCAAGCTCATACATCGGGCGGTCTCAGCACACGGCGTCGACGAAGTCACCAGGCGCATTAACGACAAATACCTGCCGACTACACCTACCGAACAACACGCGCCGTACAGCGGCCTGCCTAACGCGAACCTCGATCGTGACATCGACGTCGAGGAGGTACGCGCGGCCCTGCACGACCTCAACAGCCGGTCGGCAGCCGGCCCAGACCTCGTCACGAACAAGGCGCTCAAGAACCTCGATGACGGCTCGATTGAAAAGCTCGCACAATACTACAACAAGTGCTGGAGAGCGGGAGCGCTGCCAAAGCTGTGGAAGACAGCCAAGACCATCCTGATCCCCAAGCCGGGGAAGCCGCCGGACACGGATAACCTCCGGCCCATCTCGCTCACGTCCTGCGTGGGCAAGGTGCTGGAGCACGTCCTGCTCAACAGGTGGCAAGACTACCTGGAACGAGAAGGGCTGTACCCGGCCACTTTGATCGGCTTCAGACAGCATCTCAGCACGCAGGACGCGATGCTGCAGCTCAAACACCAAATCATCGATGATGGCGGCAGCGCCCGCGACAACAAAGCCATCCTAGGGCTCGACCTGCAGAGCGCCTTCGATAAGGTGAAACACTCGGCGATTCTGTCCCAAATCTCCAAGCTCAACATGGGGGAAAGATCCTACAACTACATCAAGGACTTCCTCACGGACAGGACCGTCGAGCTACGAGCAGGCGACCTACAGACGAAAGAGAAGAAGCTCGGGAGCACCGGAACACCACAGGGATCGGTCATTTCGCCAATGCTGTTCAACCTGGTAATGATAGGAGTGGCCGAAAAGCTCGGGTGCATCGAAGACGTCAGGCACACCATCTACGCGGACGATATCACGATATGGGTGACCGGTGGCAGCGACGCCCACATCGAGGGCGCGCTGCAAGCCGCCGTCGACGCAATAGAAGACCAGCTGGAAGGCACCGGACTGCGATGTTCGCCGAGCAAATCGGAGCTTCTCATACTCCCACCTACCAAATCCAGCAGAGGCAAGACTAGACAACGCGAAAGCGAAAAAATCAGAATCGTGACCAAATCCGGCAACGTAATCCCCGAGGTCGGCAAAATTAGGATCCTAGGCATGGTCATCGAAAAGCACGGAAGGAACGGCGAAACCATCACCCGTCTCAAGGCAAAAACAGCCAACGCGATTCGACTCCTCAAACGAGTCACTTCCCGAAAGGCTGGCATGAGAGAGGAGAGCCTAATTAGGCTCGTCCAATCTTTCATCATCGGCCACGTCGCGTACGTTGCAGCCTTCCACAGATGGCTGCAACACGAACGAAACAAAATCAACGTGCTCATCAGAAGAGCGTACAAGACAGCGCTGGGCCTGTTCGAGTCCACAAGCACGACCCGCTTGTTACAACTCGGGCTACACAATACGCTCGAAGAAATAGCCGAAGCGCAACGGACCTCTCAACTGGAGCGGCTGTCCATGACCAAAGCCGGGAGGAAGATACTGGACGATCTGGGAATAAGACGCTCGAACGAGGTGGAGATGAAGCTCCCCGTCCCCGAAGCGGTCCGACGCCAGACCAGAATCGACCCCATACCGAGGAACATGAATCCCGAGTTCAACAAGGGAAGAAGAGCGGCGAGGGCCAAGGCTCTCATCGACCAGCATGCCAACGACGACCACGCGCGGTACGTGGACGCGGCCGAATACCAACGGAACGCCTTCGCAGCGGTCGTCATAGAGGCGTCAACCGGCGCCACGAGGACGGCAGCGAGCGTGAGAAGCACCGAAGCGGAGCAAGCGGAGGAGGTAGCCATTGCCCTGGCCATCGCCGACGCAGACTGCCACACGGTGCTGAGTGACTCAAGACAGGCGGTGCGCAACTTCGCCAAAGGGCAAATCTGCAGGGAGGCTGAGCGCGTACTGCGAGCGGTAAAACTATACGAACGAAAAGTACGACTCAAGTGGTTCCCGGCGCACGCGGGCGACGCGTCGGAACGCAATGAGAACCATAACGAGACGGCACACGCCGCGGCGCGAGCGCTAACCAACCGCGCCCCGGCGACAGACCGTCCGACGTGGTTCGGAACGAAGGACCGCATGACGGATTACAATGAAATCACGAAGGCCTACCGCTTGGCTCGCAGGACTCTTCCACCCCCGCACCCGAGACTGAGTCGAGCGGAGGCGGTAGTACTGAGACAGCTCCAGACCGGATCGCTACCGAGCCCGAAACTGTTGAATCGCATGTACCCCGAGACATATCCGACAGATATGTGCAGAGTCTGCCGGAGGGAGACCGCAGACTACACGCACATCTTGTGGGACTGCATTAAATATCCAGAAGACGCTAACTCAAGAACACTCCCACCGCGGCTCGAGGCAGCCGCGAAGAGCTACGACCGAGACGATCAGCTCTGGGCCGTCCAGCAGGTCCTCGAGGCTCTGGAAAGGCACGGACCCAGCGAGCCGGCAACGGCGAGCGGAGACCCGCGCCGAGTAACGGCACCTTCGAGGATGACGTAGGCCCTCGTCGGGGCGCGCGAGCGCCCAACTGCAGGCATAAATAAAGTTTCTCCAATCCAATCCAATGTGAAATTGACAGGTGGGAACAAAATATTGCGGCATCTGTGAGTGCACACGAAACTGCGTACTTGCGCCATCTGACGAAGCACGCGCTAATCGCCGAGACATTCTATTGCTCATGCGCGTCCATTGGTGCTTGTCAGTCTCAGCCATTCGGCTCACCAGTTCTTTTGCACACGAGAGGATCCTGTCAGCTGCAGCAAGAAAGAAGCATGTATTTTGCAAATTGTGATTAGAAGTAACATATACTATCCATCAGCAGCTGCAGGGGCACACCGTGGTGTATAATCACATTTTGAAGTAAGTGTGTGACATCTATAATTCAGCGTGTGAGTAGTCCGCGTGCGATCGCATTGCTAATCGCATAGTGTGCTGCAATTATTATTCGTTCGTTCACATTTAGATATCTAAAAGAAAGGCTCTGTGGTCAACGACAACAGAATGAAAGCGGCCAGAAGATAGCGTAAACGGTGTTTTCAACCATTGGCACAGGTCGCAAACCGTCCTATAATGTGCCAAACACTTGGCCAGAAACCATGTCACACCGTGGTTACGGCTAATAGTAAACCGTTCTGCAGTACTTTTCATCGTGTAGATTTATGTGAAAAGTAAAACGGAGGTCACGAGAGACGACACGCAGTGACGTTGGTCTACCAGAGCTGTAGTTGGAGTAAAAAAAAGAATTTCATCTTAGAGGCATTTGTTCAAATGTTCGTGCACTGAGTAGTACGAAATCAAGCACTGAATTATTGACGATGATGAGCCGTTTCTGCGTCTTGATAAAAATATCTTTAAAGTTATGGATAGTTAGAAAGCCTGTGTCGGCATCATTTTTATTGATTTTAAGAGGATCGACGGGATGAAGAATTTGGTGCCTTGATAGAAGCGCTCGGACTCGTGCATAAAACGAATTAATGCTTCTGGAGTCAATGCCCAAGAACCAAGTCAGCCAGCACTTCCTTCGAGTTGCGATAGCCAACATGAAATGGTGGTCTTAAAAAACAACAATGGCTGGCCAAATCATTATTCAAGTACAAAGTTTAGCTGTTAGACACACCAAAGCGAAGCACTCACGTTCGATGATATACTAATCGTGCTATGAATAGGATAAAAGTTGGCTGGCATGGACAGTGACCTTGCTGTACCCGTGCGGCTTTTTCAGAGGAAAACCCTACGTCATGATCACTGGTATCCGCGCGGACTTCGTTTGTTGCGGATTCGCCAAAGTAGAGTGGCGTACAGACAGTGATTCTAGGCCTTGGCCCGACAAGGTACTACAACTTTAAATGTTTATCCGCGCGAGCCCTGTCTGATGGCGAAAAGCGAGATCCTGCCCCTGCTAAAGCCCGAAAGAAAATTAACTTACCCGACTCAGCCCGGCCCGGCCACAAATTGGGCCCGACCAAGGCTCGAACGCGCCGCCGAGAGAAAGGCGTTTGAAAAGCAATAATCTATGTTTTGTTGGCGCATGCTTGGTTAAGAAGTACTTTAGGGATTAGTTTTTTATTTTAAAAAGGGCCTCAGGATGTCGAAAGATGACCAGACATGGAGGACACCAGGAGCGTTATTCCACTGTTGCATACTGTACTCGCTTTTCGGCAAATACGGCAGTCGTAGTCGTCAACGCACAAAAGGGCGGAAAGACAAGGACAAGAAACGAAACCTACAAGACAAGCGCTAACTTCCAACTATGGTATGCTGAACAAAGAAAAAACAATAACCCTTTCACTTTAAATCTATGCACCTGACTAGAATGGTGCATTAAATTTATTAAATTTATGTATGCATAAAGGAACCAAAGCAAAAGCCTGAAGAAACATAGTCAACCCCTCCATCACATAGCGCCACGGTTGAAACGCGCCTACTATCATCCATATGGCAATAAAACGCGATAAACATTGCGTTGAACACTAGGCTGCAAAGTTATGACGTAAAATAGAAACGATGATACAGGCGCATAGAACCACGGAAAAAAGTCTTAATTAAAATCGCAGATGGCTGGTCGAACACGACCTACCAAACTTAAAACCTTCGCAGCCACTGCATTTTCAAGGCATTTAAGAAAAAGAACTGAGGAAGAAATCAGTGAAGCCTTCCATTTTAAGTAGTGCGGACTGAAGTGCAGAAACATGCCTTCTCTTCCATAGCTGATCAATTGAATTTGTCTTCCTATAAAGATACGGGTATTGTTCTGGTTTTCTTGACACAGTGATTGCTTTTAAAGCCCTGTTTCCTATTATTTTGCTGTAGCCACTGTTCTTAATGTTTTGTTGAGTCACGCATCAGTCTAACTTCTTTCCACTTTATTACTTTCTTCTTCAAGTATTGGCTTCTGATACAGCATTTCCGCGTTTATTCGTGATTCGTCAGATACTTTTTTCACTTCTCTAAATCTTGTTCGGCCATCTGTGGCGGTTTTCAATTCCGATTTCTATGGGCAATTCGAGGCGTCTACATAATCGTTTTCACCTTAAGTAAAAACTTACAGCTGGGTGTTAATGTTATTTTCACCGGCCTCCATCAATATCGATATGACAGAGTGTGCGTTTTCACCATCGCCTCATGTACTGACATTTTCTTTCTATTTCCTTTCAGTTTCAACTTGGTCACACTTCTTTTATATCGATTTTGTGATACCTATTTTTTGTCACTCTGTTCGACTTGAAGCGGGATTTTATTAATTAAACCAAGGTTACAAGTTAGTCCTTGTCTTGTACACTGCGTTCCTTCTTCTCGTTCTTGTATCCTGTATTATTTACCTATGTTGAGACGTAACTCCCGTCAAAGCGCTTCCAAGAGTTTCAGCCTCCCGCTACCAGTGAATGGTGCCATCTAATTTCAGAGGACATACCAAAAAGCCACGATAGCTGTGTACGTTCTGAGTCAATTTTCACTTCTGACGAGTGCAAATTGTGTCATTTTTGTGCAGTTTCAGAATCAAAAATATGTAGTTTTAGAAAGTTTTTACGGTGCGCCAACTTTCTTTTTCAAGTGTAGTAGAAGTTCGCACGGAAGCGCCTCTTTAGCCACATTTTAGTCAAAACAGGCTTTCAAAGCAGTGCCAATTTTGGTACAGTTTGCGCTTGCCCACTTTTCTCTAAAAAAGAAAAAAAAAACTGCTTTCCCCGAACGTAGGCTGAACCAAAAATAAACGGCATTCAATTGGTAAAATACGTTGCTTTGGATTACGGTTTTAGACGCCACTCGTAAGCGTACGCTACGTCCTCTTGCCCTCGTTGTCATGAAGGGAAGTGGTGCGCCACATTCAGACACGACTGCTACGCAAAACCCGTCAGCTTCAATAGTTTGCACAGGCATCCTTCTGACACTATAACCTGTAAACTGAGGCCGCATTGTGGGCCCAAGGTGGCATTAATTAGTAGCATCTAGTGATGTTAAGTGTCTGGAAAGGGTGGCCACACCCCATACTTGATTCTGAGACGACCCCTGACAAAAAGAATGTATTAGTGAACATTTGAGTAAATACGATCACTACACATTTTTTGTAAGTTCAAGAAGTGGAATAGGCGCCTTCGTAACTTGCTGCAGAAGCGAGGAAGGCGTCGTGCATATACGACTCCTACGGGCTTGCTAAAAATGTCCTACAATTAAAAAAAAAAAGATTGCTTCACAGTTCGCTCGAAACCTAATGTTAACGGTACAATAAACATAGGCCGGACGGCGTATCATTGTAGCGCCGCAGAAGTTACAATGTGGTTCGTTAAGAATCTAACACAGATGAAATGCATAAGTTAAAGTGGTATTTTTACGCTCGTTTCATACGTTATTTGAGGAGTTTTAATTCCGACAAATGTCGACAGGTAGAACCACTTAGTAACAATAAAGCTCACGCTATCTATGTGATTAGGTTCAGTCGTTAAGGTAACAGAAACGATGAAGCTATCATTTATATGCATTAGCCGTAGGATGTTTCATCAGTATCTCGGTTATTTTTTGTTAAACGCCAAAAATAAGATAGCAGTTCTTACCGATAGGTTCCACTGTGAGTCTTGGGGTGCCACCAACTTCGCTTAATCTGAGTACAAACTCAGCTTTGCTGGAAAAAGAAACGTGAAATATCTACATAAGTAAATTAACAGTGGCGCAAGAAAAAATACGAGTGCCAACATTTCAACTATTCAGCTCTAACTTATCAAAATCGTCTTGTGCAATATGAGATTACATAATTTTGGTTAAAAATGTGAGAAGGAAACTTAAACCCCAGGGCACACTGTCCGCTTTAACCATTCAGTGCATACAACCAAACCAACTCAAATGAGCCGTACTGAGCGACTCTCCAGCGTTTCCGTTGAGCAATAATTGAGCAAACGTGAACAAGGATAATAATGCCCTTGATTATGAAGTAAAAAACAAATGTAAATGCAACAAACTTTGAAGATGAAATCTTATTTTAGTGGATTCATCACTGTGACATTGCACGCCACAGCAGCTCAGCATGCGTGGCAAACACAGAAAACGATCTTCAGTGGAAAAAAAAATACCCCTGAAAACTGATCCTTACTGAAAACCTGTGAATTAAGAAGGACTAACCCCTTCAATAGTTAGAAAAATAGTGTACAGCCGATGTAAAATCAGCCAGTGTAAAAGCCACTGTAAAAACACGAAACTGGGCGACCCAATTTATCAGTTAGACAGGCACCCGAATCGCACCCGATGCGGTCAACGTCCGAACTCCTTCGGAGCTGGCAGACGGCGACAAAGGGTGTGAGGATTAATGTGCCTTCTGTAGTCACTTGTCACCTCGCCTCCGAGCCGCCCACCTTTTGGTCCCGGAAAGGAATCCAGAAATATGAAGACGATCACGAATCTGTCTTTGCCTTTCCTTGCATGCAGAATGTACTTTCACTGGCCTTTCGACTGGAAAGTTTCATACTTTCTTTTCACCGGGAACTCGAAAATCTCAGTCGCGCCTTTGTGCAAAGAGACGCGCCACGTTAAGATCTAGACCAGCCTCAGTAATAATTGCACTCTTTTAAACGCCTCAATAAGTCGTCTTCCATTCTCCGCATTGGCCTGTTTCCTTGTTTCATGCAACAAATAGCTCTGCCTGATATTATGCGCTGTAGTGAGGAGTCTTCGTTTTGTTTTTGAAGTATTTTTGCTGCGCCAAACACTTCGATCGCTTTCTGCCCTAGTGCTGTTAGAAAACAATTTTATGGAAAACGTTCCAGGCTCTAGCTGTTTACCTCATGACAACATCACTCGCCTACAGTTTGACAGTGAATTAGTGTAGAAGCAGTAGAGGCTTGTATGGTAAAGGCTCCTGCAGTACAGGCTTCTATCACATTTCTTAACAGGATAACATTATTAGGAGTATGTTAAGCCTAGCAACTCTTAAGCAGAATGGCGGTCAACAAGTCGACGCCAAATCACCGAGCAGACATTTTCACCACTGCCAGTGAATGGGGCGACCAGGGGGGCGAATAAGTGGCACTTGGCGCCACCATGAGAGAAACGAGAACGCAATTTTGGCATCACATGAAAACCGTGCTAAAAAGCACGTGTTTTTACGAGGAAACGCATTTAAATGTCAAAACAAGGGAATAATAACAAGGTGATATGTGGGATTTGCATCGAGCTGGTTAACAAATGCGACCATCTGGTCTCCCTTATCAGCAAAGTAATCGCTGATTATCTGAAGGGAGGTAGATCGCAAAGTCGTGTGGGGTGATAGTCCATTCGCAG